>NW_027193601.1:0-600000 GCF_032444005.1 Ranitomeya imitator
ACTCTATTCCATGCACTCTATACCCTACACTCTATACCCTACACTCTACACTCTATACCCTACACTCTACACTCTACACTCTATACCCTGCACTCTATACCCTACACCCTACGCTCTATACCCTACACTCTATACCCTACTCTCTATACTCTATACCCTACACTCTATTCCATACATTCTATACCCTACACTCTATACCCTACACTGTAATCAGTACACTCTACTCTCTATACCCTACACTCTATACCCTACACTCTATACCATACAATCCATACCCTACACTCTATACCCTACACTCTACACTCTATACCCTACACTCTATACCCTACACTCTAAACCCTACATTATATACCCTACACTCTATACCCTACACTCTACACTCTATACCCTACACTCTATACCCTACAATCTATACCCTACACTCTACACTCTATACCCTACACTCTATACCCTACACTCTATACCCTACACTCTACACTCTATACCCTACACTCTATACCATACACTCTATACCCTACACTCTACACTCTATACCCTACACTCTATACCCTACACTCTATACCCTACACTCTATACCATACAATCCATACCCTACACTCTATACCCTACACTCTACACTCTATACCCTACACTCTATACCCTACACTCTAAACCCTACATTCTATACCCTACACTCTATACCCTGCACTCTACACTCTATACCCTACACTCTATACCCTACAATCTATACCCTACACTCTACACCCTACACTCTATACCCTACACTCTATACCCTACACTCTACACTCTATACCCTACACTCTATACCCTACACTCTATACCATACACTCTATACCTTACACTCTATCCCCTACACTCTATACCATACAATCTACACTCTATACCCTACACTGTATACCCTACACTCTAAACTCTATACCCTACACTCTATACCCTACACTCTACACTCTATACCCTACACTCTACACTCTATACCCTACACTCTATACCCTACAATCTATAACATACACTCTATACCATACACTCTATACCATACACTCTACACTCTATACCCTACACTCTATACCCTACACTCTACACTCTATACCCTACACTCTATACCCTACACTCTACACTCTATACCCTACACTCTATACCCTACACTCTATACCATACACTCTATACCATACACTCTATCCCCTACACTCTATCCCATACACTCTACACTCTATACCCTACACTCTACACTCTATACCCTACACTCTACACTCTATACCCTACACTCTACACCCTACACTCTATACCATACACTCTATACCCTACACTCTATACCCTACACTCTATACCCTACACCCTACGCTCTATACCCTACACTCTATACCCTACACTCTACACACTATACCCTACACTCTATTCCATACACTCTATACCCTACACTCTATACCCTACACTCTACACTCTATACCCTACACTCTACACTTTACACTCTATACCCTACACTCTATACCCTACACTCTATACTCTATACCATACACTCTATAACCTACACTCTATACCATACACTCTACACCCTACACTCTATACCATACACTCTATACCCTACACTCTACACTCTATAACCTACACTCTATAACATACACTCTATACCCTACTCTCTATACCTTACACTCTATACCCTACACTGTACACCCTACACTCTACACTCTACACTCTATACCCTGCACTCTATACCCTACACCCTACGCTCTATACCCTACACTCTATACCCTACACTCTATACTCTATACCCTACACTCTATTCCATACATTCTATACCCTACACTCTATACCCTACACTGTAATCAGTACACTCTACACTCTATACCCTACACTCTATACCCTACACTCTATACCATACAATCCATACCCTACACTCTATACCCTACACTCTAAACCCTACATTCTATACCCTACACTCTATACCCTGCACTCTACACTCTATACCCTACACTCTATACCCTACAATCTATACCCTACACTCTACACTCTATACCCTACACTCTATACCCTACACTCTATACCCTACATTCTATACCCTACACTCTATACCCTACACTCTACACTCTATACCCTACACTCTATACCCTACAATCTATACCCTACACTCTACACTCTATACCCTACACTCTATACCCTACACTCTACACTCTATACCCTACACTCTATACCATACACTCTATACCCTACACTCTACACTCTATACCCTACACTCTATACCCTACACTCTATACCCTACACTCTATACCATGCAATCCATACCCTACACTCTATACCCTACACTCTACACTCTATACCCTACACTCTATACCCTACACTCTACACTCTATACCCTACACTCTACACTCTATTCCCTACTCTCTATACCATACTCTCTATACCCTACACTCTTTACCCTACAATATACACTCTATACCCTACACTCTTCACTCTATACCATACACTCTATACCCTACTCTCTACACTCTATACCCTACAATCTATACCCTACACTCTATACCATACACTCTAAACCCTACACTCTATACCCTACACTCTACACCCTACACTCTACACTCTATACCCTACACTCTATAACCTACACTCTATACCCTACACTCTATACCCTACTCTCTACACTTTATACCCTCCACTCTACACTCTATAACCTACAATCTACACCCTACACTCTACACTCTATCCCCTACACTCTATAACCTACACTCTATACCCTACACTCTATACCCTACTCTCTACACTTTATACCCTACACTCTACACTCTATACCCTACACTCTATACCCTACACTCTACACCCTACACTCTACACTCTATACCCTACACTCTATAACCTACACTCTATACCCTACACTCTATACCCTACTCTCTACACTTTATACCCTACACTCTACACTCTATACCCTACACTCTATACCCTACACTCTACACTCTATACCCTACACTCTATACCCTACACTCTACACTCTATACCCTACACTCTACACTCTATAACCTACTCTCTAAACCCTACACTCTATACCCTACACTCTACACTCTATACCCTACACTCTATACCCTACACTCTACACTCTATACCCTACACTCTATACCCTACACTCTATACCCTACACTCTATACCCTACACTCTATACCCTACACTATACACCCTACACTTTATAGCTTACACTCTATACCCTACACTCTGTACCATTCAATCTATACCCTACACTCTATACCCTACACTCTACACTCTACACCATACACTCTATACCCTACCCTCTATACCTTACACTCTATACCCTACACTCTACACATTATACCCTACACTATATACCATACACTCTACACTCTATACCCTACACTCTATACCATACACTCTATACCCTACACTTTATACCCTACACTCTACACTCTATACCCTACACTCTACACTCTACACCCTACACTCTACACTTTACACTCTATACTCTACACTCTATACCCTACACTCTATACCCTACACTCTATACCCTACACTCCATACCCTACACCCTATACCCTACACTCTATACCCTACACTCTACACCCTACACTCTATACCCTACACTCTATACCCTACACTCTATACCCTACACTCTATACCCTACACTCTATACCCTACACTCTATACCATACACTCTATACCATACACTCTATCCCCTACACTCTATACCCGACACGCTATACCATACACTCTATACCCTACACTCTATACCCTACACTCTATACCCTACATTCTACACCCTACACTCCATACCCTACACCCTATACCCTACACTCTATACCCTACACTCTACACCCTACACTCTATACCCTACACTCTATACCCTACACTCTATACCCTACACTCTATACCCTACACTCTATACCCTACACTCTATACCATACACTCTATACCATACACTCTATCCCCTACACTCTATACCATACACTCTATACTCTATACCCTACACTGTATACCCTACACTCTAAACTCTATACCCTACACTCTATACCCTACACTCTACACTCTATACCCTACACTCTACACTATATACCCTACACTCTATACCCTACAATCTATAACATACACTCTATACCATACACTCTACACTCTATACCCTACACTCTATACCCTACACTCTACACTCTATACCCTATACTCTATACCCTACACTCTACACCCTACACTCTATACCCTACACTCTTTACCATACACTCTATACCATACACTCTATCCCCTACACTCTATCCCATACACTCTACACTCTATACCCTACACTCTACACTCTATACCCTACACTCTACACTCTATACCCTACACTCTACACCCTACACTCTATACCATACACTCTATACCCTACACTCTACACTCTATACCCTACACTCTATACCCTACACTCTATACCCTACACCCTACGCTCTATACCCTATACTCTATACCCTACACTCTACACACTATACCCTACACTCTATTCCATACACTCTATACCCTACACTCTATACCCTACACTCTACACTCTATACCCTACACTCTACACTTTACACTCTATACCCTACACTCTATACCCTACACTCTATACTCTATACCCTACACTCTATACCGTACATTCTACACTCTATACCCTACACTCTATACCCTACACTCTAATCCCTACACTCTACACTCTATACCCTACACTTTATACCCTACACTCTATACCCTACTCTCTACACTCTATACCCTACACTCTATACCCTACACTTTATACCCTACACTCTACACTCTATACCCTACACTCTATACCATACACTCTACACTCTATTCCCTACACTCTATACCATACACTCTAAACCCTACACTCTATACCCTACACTATACACTCTATACCCTACAATCTATACCCTACACTCTATGCCCTACACTCTATACAATACACTCTATACCCTACACTCTACACTCTATACCCTACACTCTATACCATACACTCTATACCCTACACCCTATACCATACACTCTACACCATACACTCTATACCATACACACTATACCCTACACTCTACACTCTATACCCTACACTTCATACCCTACACTCTATACCATACACTCTATACCCTACACTCTACACTCTATACCCTACACTTCATACCCTACACTCTATACCATACACTCTATACCCTACACTCTACACTCTATATTCTACACTCTATACCGTACACCCTACGCTCTATACCCTACACTCTATACCCTACACTCTATACTCTATACCCTATACTCTATTCCATACATTCTATACCCTACACTCTATACCCTACACTCTAATCCCTACACTCTACACTCTATACCCTACACTCTATACCCTACACTCTATACCATACACTTTATACCCTACACTCTACACTCTATTCCATGCACTCTATACCCTACACTCTATACCCTACACTCTACACTCTATACCCTACACTCTACACTCTATACCCTACACTCTATACCCTACACTCTATACTCTATACCCTACACTCTATACCCTACACTCTACACTCTATGCCCTACACTCTATGCCCTACACTCTAATCCCTACACTCTACACTCTATATCCTACACTCTATACTCTACACTCCATACTCTACACTCTATACCCTATAGTCTACACTCTATACCCTACACTCTATACCATACACTCTAATCCCTACACTCTACACTCCATACCCTACACTCTATACCCTACACTCTACACTCTATACCCTACACTCTATACCCTACACTCTATACCCTACATTCTATACCCTACACTCTATACCCTACACTCTACACTCTATACCCTACACTCTATACCCTACACTCTATACCCTACACTCTATACCCTACATTCTATACCCTACACTCTATACCCTACACTCTACACTCTATACCCTACACTCTATACCCTACACTCTATACCCTACACTCTATACCCTACACTCTATACCCTACACTCTACACTCTATACCCTACACTCTATACCATACACTCTATACCCTACACTCTACACTCTATACCCTACACTCTATAACCTACACTCTATACCCTACACTCTATACCCTACACTCTATACCCTACACTCTATACTCTACACCCTATACCCTACACTCTATACCCTACACTCTATACCCTACACTCTACACTCTATACCCTACACTCTATACCCTACACTCTATACTATACACTCTATACCCTACACTCTACACTCTATACCCTACACTCTATATCCTACACTCTATACTCTACACTCTATACCTTACACTCTATACCCTACACTCTATACCCTACACTCTACACTCTATACCGTACACTCCATACCCTCCACTCTATACCCTACACTCTACACTCTATACTCTACTCTATATACCATACACTCTATACCCTTCACTCTATACCCTACACTCTACACTCTATACCCTACACTCTATACCCTACACTCTACACTCTACACTCTATACCATACACTCTATACCCTACACTCTACACTCTATATCCTACACTCTATACCCTGCACTCTATACCCTACACCCTACGCTCTATACCCTACACTCTATACCCTACACTCTATACTCTATACCCTACACTCTATTCCATACATTCTATACCCTACACTCTATACCCTACACTGTAATCAGTACACTCTATACCCTACACTCTATTCCCTACACTCTATACCATACACTCTATACCCTACACTCTAATCCCTACACTCTACACTCTATTCCATGCACTCTATACCCTACACTCTATACCCTACACTCTACACTCTATACCCTACACTCTACACTCTATACCCTGCACTCTATACCCTACACCCTACGCTCTATACCCTACACTCTATACCCTACACTCTATACTCTATACCGTACACTCTATTCCATACATTCTATACCCTACACTCTATACCCTACACTGTAATCAGTACACTCTACACTCTATACCCTACACTCTATACCCTACACTCTATACCATACAATCCATACCCTACACTCTATACCCTACACTCTACACTCTATACCCTACACTCTATACCCTACACTCTAAACCCTACATTATATACCCTACACTCTATACCCTACACTCTACACTCTATACCCTACACTCTATACCCTACAATCTATACCCTACACTCTACACTCTATACCCTACACTCTATACCCTACACTCTATACCCTACACTCTACACTCTATACCCTACACTCTATACCATACACTCTATACCCTACACTCTACACTCTATACCCTACACTCTATACCCTACACTCTATACCCTACACTCTATACCATACAATCCATACCCTACACTCTATACCCTACACTCTACACTCTATACCCTACACTCTATACCCTACACTCTAAACCCTACATTCTATACCCTACACTCTATACCCTGCACTCTACACTCTATACCCTACACTCTATACCATACACTCTATACCTTACACTCTATCCCCTACACTCTATACCATACAATCTACACTCTATACCCTACACTGTATACCCTACACTCTAAACTCTATACCCTACACTCTATACCCTACACTCTACACTCTATACCCTACACTCTACACTCTATACCCTACACTCTATAACCTACAATCTATAACATACACTCTATACCATACACTCTATACCATACACTCTACACTCTATACCCTACACTCTATACCCTACACTCTACACTCTATACCCTACACTCTATACCCTACACTCTACACTCTATACCCTACACTCTATACCCTACACTCTATACCATACACTCTATACCATACACTCTATCCCCTACACTCTATCCCATACACTCTACACTCTATACCCTACACTCTACACTCTATACCCTACACTCTACACTCTATACCCTACACTCTACACCCTACACTCTATACCATACACTCTATACCCTACACTCTATACCCTACACTCTATACCCTACACCCTACGCTCTATACCCTACACTCTATACCCTACACTCTACACACTATACCCTACACTCTATTCCATACACTCTATACCCTACACTCTATACCCTACACTCTACACTCTATACCCTACACTCTACACTTTACACTCTATACCCTACACTCTATACCCTACACTCTATACTCTATACCATACACTCTATAACCTACACTCTATAACATACACTCTATACCCTACTCTCTATACCTTACACTCTATACCCTACACTGTACACCCTACACTCTACACTCTACACTCTATACCCTGCACTCTATACCCTACACCCTACGCTCTATACCCTACACTCTATACCCTACACTCTATACTCTATACCCTACACTCTATTCCATACATTCTATACCCTACACTCTATACCCTACACTGTAATCAGTACACTCTACACTCTATACCCTACACTCTATACCCTACACTCTATACCATATAATCCATACCCTACACTCTATACCCTACACTCTACACTCTATACCCTACACTCTATACCCTACACTCTAAACCCTACATTCTATACCCTACACTCTATACCCTGCACTCTACACTCTATACCCTACACTCTATACCCTACAATCTATACCCTACACTCTACACTCTATACCCTACACTCTATACCCTACACTCTATACCCTACATTCTATACCCTACACTCTATACCCTACACTCTACACTCTATACCCTACACTCTATACCCTACAATCTATACCCTACACTCTACACTCTATACCCTACACTCTATACCCTACACTCTACACTCTATACCCTACACTCTATACCATACACTCTATACCCTACACTCTACACTCTATACCCTACACTCTATACCCTACACTCTATACCCTACACTCTATACCATGCAATCCATACCCTACACTCTATACCCTACACTCTACACTCTATACCCTACACTCTATACCCTACACTCTACACTCTATTCCCTACTCTCTATACCATACTCTCTATACCCTACACTCTTTACCCTACAATATACACTCTATACCCTACACTCTACACTCTATACCATACACTCTATACCCTACTCTCTACACCCTACACTCTACACCCTACACTCTACACTCTATACCCTACACTCTATACCCTACACTCTATACCCTACACTCTATACCATGCAATCCATACCCTACACTCTATACCCTACACTCTACACTCTATACCCTACACTCTATACCCTACACTCTACACTCTATTCCCTACTCTCTATACCATACTCTCTATACCCTACACTCTTTACCCTACAATATACACTCTATACCCTACACTCTACACTCTATACCATACACTCTATACCCTACAATCTATACCCTACACTCTATACCATACACTCTAAACCCTACACTCTATACCCTACACTCTACACCCTACACTCTACACTCTATACCCTACACTCTATAACCTACACTCTATACCCTACACTCTATACCCTACTCTCTACACTTTATACCCTCCACTCTACACTCTATAACCTACAATCTACACCCTACACTCTACACTCTATCCCCTACACTTTATAACCTACACTCTATACCCTACACTCTATACCCTACTCTCTACACTTTATACCCTACACTCTACACTCTATACCCTACACTCTATACCCTACACTCTACACCCTACACTCTACACTCTATACCCTACACTCTATAACCTACACTCTATACCCTACACTCTATACCCTACTCTCTACACTTTATACCCTACACTCTACACTCTATACCCTACACTCTATACCCTACACTCTACACTCTATACCCTACACTCTATACCCTACACTCTACACTCTATACCATACACTCTACACTCTATAACCTACTCTCTAAACCCTACACTCTATACCCTACACTCTACACTCTATACCCTACACTCTATACCCTACACTCTATACCCTACTCTCTATACCCTACACTCTATACCCTACACTCTTCACCCTACACTTTATAGCTTACACTCTATACCCTACACTCTATACCATTCAATCTATACCCTACACTCTATACCCTACACTCTACACTCTACACCATACACTCTATACCCTACCCTCTATACCTTACACTCTATACCCTACACTCTACACATTATACCCTACACTATATACCATACACTCTACACTCTATACCCTACACTCTATACCATACACTCTATACCCTACACTTTATACCCTACACTTTACACTCTATACCCTACACTCTACACTCTACACCCTACACTCTACACTTTACACTCTATACTCTACACTCTATACCTTACACTCTATACCCTACACTCTATACCCGACACGCTATACCCTACACTCTATACCCTACACTCTATACCCTACACTCTATACCCTACATTCTACACCCTACACTCCATACCCTACACCCTATACCCTACACTCTATACCCTACACTCTACACCCTACACTCTATACCCTACACTCTATACCCTACACTCTATACCCTACACTCTATACCCTACACTCTATACCCTACACTCTATACCATACACTCTATCCCCTACACTCTATACCATACACTCTATACTCTATACCCTACACTGTATACCCTACACTCTAAACTCTATACCCTACACTCTATACCCTACACTCTACACTCTATACCCTACACTCTACACTATATACCCTACACTCTATACCCTACAATCTATAACATACACTCTATACCATACACTCTATACCATACACTCTACACTCTATACCCTACACTCTATACCCTACACTCTACACTCTATACCCTACACTCTATACCCTACACTCTACACCCTACACTCTATACCCTACACTCTTTACCATACACTCTATACCATACACTCTATCCCCTACACTCTATCCCATACACTCTACACTCTATACCCTACACTCTACACTCTATACCCTACACTCTACACTCTATACCCTACACTCTACACCCTACACTCTATACCATACACTCTATACCCTACACTCTACACTCTATACCCTACACTCTATACCCTACACTCTATACCCTACACCCTACGCTCTATACCCTATACTCTATACCCTACACTCTACACACTATACCCTACACTCTATTCCATACACTCTATACCCTACACTCTATACCCTACACTCTACACTCTATACCCTACACTCTACACTTTACACTCTATACCCTACACTCTATACCCTACACTCTATACTCTATACCCTACACTCTATACCGTACATTCTACACTCTATACCCTACACTCTATACCCTACACTCTAATCCCTACACTCTACACTCTATACCCTACACTTTATACCCTACACTCTATACCCTACTCTCTACACTCTATACCCTACACTCTATACCCTACACTTTATACCCTACACTCTACACTCTATACCCTACACTCTATACCATACACTCTACACTCTATTCCCTACACTCTATACCATACACTCTAAACCCTACACTCTATACCCTACACTATACACTCTATACCCTACAATCTATACCCTACACTCTATGCCCTACACTCTATACCATACACTCTACACTCTATTCCCTACACTCTATACCATACACTCTAAACCCTACACTCTATACCCTACACTATACACTCTATACCCTACAATCTATACCCTACACTCTATACCCTACTCTCTACACTTTATACCCTCCACTCTACACTCTATAACCTACAATCTACACCCTACACTCTACACTCTATCCCCTACACTTTATAACCTACACTCTATACCCTACACTCTATACCCTACTCTCTACACTTTATACCCTACACTCTACACTCTATACCCTACACTCTATACCCTACACTCTACACCCTACACTCTACACTCTATACCCTACTTTCTATAACCTACACTCTATACCCTACACTCTATACCCTACTCTCTACACTTTATACCCTACACTCTACACTCTATACCCTACACTCTATACCCTACACTCTACACTCTATACCCTACACTCTATACCCTACACTCTACACTCTATACCCTACACTCTACACTCTATAACCTACTCTCTAAACCCTACACTCTATACCCTACACTCTACACTCTATACCCTACACTCTATACCCTACACTCTACACTCTATACCCTACACTCTATACCCTACACTCTATACCCTACACTCTATACCCTACACTCTATACCCTACACTCTTCACCCTACACTTTATAGCTTACACTCTATACCCTACACTCTATACCATTCAATCTATACCCTACACTCTATACCCTACACTCTACACTCTACACCATACACTCTATACCCTACCCTCTATAGCTTACAATCTATACCCTACACTCTACACATTATACCCTACACTATATACCATACACTCTACACTCTATACCCTACACTCTATACCATACACTCTATACCCTACACTTTATACCCTACACTTTACACTCTATACCCTACACTCTACACTCTACACCCTACACTCTACACTTTACACTCTATACTCTACACTCTATACCCTACACTCTATACCCTACACTCTATACTCGACACGCTATACCCTACACTCTATACCCTACACTCTATACCCTACACTCTATACCCTACATTCTACACCCTACACTCCATACCCTACACCCTATACCCTACACTCTATACCCTACACTCTACACCCTACACTCTATACCCTACACTCTATACCCTACACTCTATACCCTACACTCTATACCCTACACTCTATACCCTACACTCTATACCCTACACTCTATACCATACACTCTATCCCCTACACTCTATACCATACACTCTATACTCTATACCCTACACTGTATACCCTACACTCTAAACTCTATACCCTACACTCTATACCCTACACTCTACACTCTATACCCTACACTCTACACTATATACCCTACACTCTATACCCTACAATCTATAACATACACTCTATACCATACACTCTATACCATACACTCTACACTCTATACCCTACACTCTATACCCTACACTCTACACTCTATACCCTACACTCTATACCCTACACTCTACACCCTACACTCTATACCCTACACTCTTTACCATACACTCTATACCATACACTCTATCCCCTACACTCTATCCCATACACTCTACACTCTATACCCTACACTCTACACTCTATACCCTACACTCTACACTCTATACCCTACACTCTACACCCTACACTCTATACCATACACTCTATACCCTACACTCTACACTCTATACCCTACACTCTATACCCTACACTCTATACCCTACACCCTACGCTCTATACCCTATACTCTATACCCTACACTCTACACACTATACCCTACACTCTATTCCATACACTCTATACCCTACACTCTATACCCTACACTCTACACTCTATACCCTACACTCTACACTTTACACTCTATACCCTACACTCTATACCCTACACTCTATACTCTATACCCTACACTCTATACCGTACATTCTACACTCTATACCCTACACTCTATACCCTACACTCTAATCCCTACACTCTACACTCTATACCCTACACTTTATACCCTACACTCTATACCCTACTCTCTACACTCTATACCCTACACTCTATACCCTACACTTTATACCCTACACTCTACACTCTATACCCTACACTCTATACCATACACTCTACACTCTATTCCCTACACTCTATACCATACACTCTAAACCCTACACTCTATACCCTACACTATACACTCTATACCCTACAATCTATACCCTACACTCTATGCCCTACACTCTATACAATACACTCTATACCCTACACTCTACACTCTATACCCTACACTCTATACCATACACTCTATACCCTACACCCTATACCATACACTCTACACCATACACTCTATACCATACACACTATACCCTACACTCTACACTCTATACCCTACACTTCATACCCTACACTCTATACCATACACTCTATACCCTACACTCTACACTCTATACCCTACACTTCATACCCTACACTCTATACCATACACTCTATACCCTACACTCTACACTCTATACCCTACACTCTATACCGTACACCCTACGCTCTATACCCTACACTCTATACCCTACACTCTATACTCTATACCCTATACTCTATTCCATACATTCTATACCCTACACTCTATACCCTACACTCTAATCCCTACACTCTACACTCTATACCCTACACTCTATACCCTACACTCTATACCATACACTTTATACCCTACACTCTACACTCTATTCCATGCACTCTATACCCTACACTCTATACCCTACACTCTACACTCTATACCCTACACTCTACACTCTATACCCTACACTCTATACCCTACACTCTATACTCTATACCCTACACTCTATACCCTACACTCTACACTCTATGCCCTACACTCTATGCCCTACACTCTAATCCCTACACTCTACACTCTATATCCTACACTCTATACTCTACACTCCATACTCTACACTCTATACCCTATAGTCTACACTCTATACCCTACACTCTATACCATACACTCTAATCCCTACACTCTACACTCCATACCCTACACTCTATACCCTACACTCTACACTCTATACCCTACACTCTATACCCTACACTCTATACCCTACATTCTATACCCTACAATCTATACCCTACACTCTACACTCTATACCCTACACTCTATACCCTACACTCTATACCCTACACTCTATACCCTACACTCTATACCCTACACTCTATACCCTACACTCTACACTCTATACCCTACACTCTATACCATACACTCTATACCCTACACTCTACACTCTATACCCTACACTCTATACCCTACACTCTATACCCTACACTCTATACCCTACACTCTATACTCTACACCCTATACCCTACACTCTATACCCTACACTCTATACCCTACACTCTACACTCTATACCCTACACTCTATACCCTACACTCTATACTATACACTCTATACCCTACACTCTACACTCTATACCCTACACTCTATATCCTACACTCTATACTCTACACTCTATACCTTACACTCTATACCCTACACTCTATACCCTACACTCTACACTCTATACCGTACACTCCATACCCTCCACTCTATACCCTACACTCTACACTCTATACTCTACTCTATATACCATACACTCTATACCCTACACTCTATACCCTACACTCTACACTCTATACCCTACACTCTATACCCTACACTCTACACTCTACACTCTATACCATACACTCTATACCCTACACTCTACACTCTATACCCTACACTCTATACCCTGCACTCTATACCCTACACCCTACGCTCTATACCCTACACTCTATACCCTACACTCTATACTCTATACCCTACACTCTATTCCATACATTCTATACCCTACACTCTATACCCTACACTGTAATCAGTACACTCTATACCCTACACTCTATTCCCTACACTCTATACCATACACTCTATACCCTACACTCTATACCCTACACTCTACACTCTATACCCTACACTCTACACTCTACACTCTATACCCTGCACTCTATACCCTACACCCTACGCTCTATACCCTACACTCTATACCCTACACTCTATACTCTATACCCTACACTCTATTCCATACATTCTATACCCTACACTCTATACCCTACACTTTAATCAGTACACTCTACACTCTATACCCTACACTCTATACCCTACACTCTATACCATACAATCCATACCCTACACTCTATACCCTACACTCTACACTCTATACCCTACACTCTATACCCTACACTCTAAACCCTACATTCTATACCCTACACTCTATACCCTACACTCTACACTCTATACCCTACACTCTATACCCTACAATCTATACCCTACACTCTACACTCTATACCCTACACTCTATACCCTACACTCTATACCCTAC
The DNA here is from genome assembly GCF_032444005.1 of Ranitomeya imitator. Lineage (NCBI taxonomy): Eukaryota > Metazoa > Chordata > Amphibia > Anura > Dendrobatidae > Ranitomeya > Ranitomeya imitator. Next base: position 15,828 of record NW_027193601.1, read on the forward strand.
ACTCTATACCCTACACTCTATACCATACACTCTATACCCTACACTCTATACCCTACACTCTATACCATACAATCCATACCCTACACTCTATACCCTACACTCTACACTCTATACCCTACACTCTATACCCTACACTCTAAACCCTACATTCTATACCCTACACTCTATACCCTGCACTCTACACTCTATACCCTACACTCTATACCCTACAATCTATACCCTACACTCTACACTCTATACCCTACACTCTATACCCTACACTCTATACCCTACACTCTACACTCTATACCCTACACTCTATACCCTACACTCTATACCATACACTCTATACCTTACACTCTATCCCCTACACTCTATACCATACAATCTACACTCTATACCCTACACTGTATACCCTACACTCTAAACTCTATACCCTACACTCTATACCCTACACTCTACACTCTATACCCTACACTCTACACTCTATACCCTACACTCTATACCCTACAATCTATAACATACACTCTATACCATACACTCTATACCATACACTCTACACTCTATACCCTACACTCTATACCCTACACTCTACACTCTATACCCTACACTCTATACCCTACACTCTACACTCTATACCCTACACTCTATATCCTACACTCTATGCCATACACTCTATACCATACACTCTATCCCCTACACTCTATCCTATACACTCTACACTCTATACCCTACACTCTACACTCTATACCCTACACTCTATACCCTACACTCTACACCCTACACTCTATACCCTACACTCTATGCCATACACTCTATACCATACACTCTATCCCCTACACTCTATCCTATACACTCTACACTCTATACCCTACACTCTATACTCTATACCCTACACTCTATTCCATACATTCTATACCCTACACTCTATACCCTACACTGTAATCAGTACACTCTACACTCTATACCCTACACTCTATACCCTACACTCTATACCATACAATCCATACCCTACACTCTATACCCTACACTCTACACTCTATACCCTACACTCTATACCCTACACTCTAAACCCTACATTCTATACCCTACACTCTATACCCTGCACTCTACACTCTATACCCTACACTCTATACCCTACAATCTATACCCTACACTCTACACTCTATACCCTACACTCTATACCCTACACTCTATACCCTACATTCTATACCCTACACTCTATACCCTACACTCTACACTCTATACCCTACACTCTATACCCTACAATCTATACCCTACACTCTACACTCTATACCCTACACTCTATACCCTACACTCTACACTCTATACCCTACACTCTATACCATTCACTCTATACCCTACACTCTATACTCTATACCCTACACTCTATACCCTACACTCTATACCCTACACTCTATACCATGCAATCCATACCCTACACTCTATACCCTACACTCTACACTCTATACCCTACACTCTATACCCTACACTCTACACTCTATTCCCTACTCTCTATACCATACTCTCTATACCCTACACTCTTTACCCTACAATATACACTCTATACCCTACACTCTACACTCTATACCATACACTCTATACCCTACTCTCTACACTCTATACCCTACAATCTATACCCTACACTCTATACCATACACTCTAAACCCTACACTCTATACCCTACACTCTACACCCTACACTCTACACTCTATACCCTACACTCTATAACCTACACTCTATACCCTACACTCTATACCCTACTCTCTACACTTTATACCCTCCACTCTACACTCTATAACCTACAATCTACACCCTACACTCTACACTCTATCCCCTACACTTTATAACCTACACTCTATACCCTACACTCTATACCCTACTCTCTACACTTTATACCCTACACTCTACACTCTATACCCTACACTCTATACCCTACACTCTGCACCCTACACTCTACACTCTATACCCTACACTCTATAACCTACACTCTATACCCTACACTCTATACCCTACTCTCTACACTTTATACCCTACACTCTACACTCTATACCCTACACTCTATACCCTACACTCTACACTCTATACCCTACACTCTATACCCTACACTCTACACTCTATACCCTACACTCTACACTCTATAACCTACTCTCTAAACCCTACACTCTATACCCTACACTCTACACTCTATACCCTACACTCTATACCCTACACTCTACACTCTATACCCTACACTCTATACCCTACACTCTATACCCTACACTCTATACCCTACACTCTATACCCTACACTCTTCACCCTACACTTTATAGCTTACACTCTATACCCTACACTCTATACCATTCAATCTATACCCTACACTCTATACCCTACACTCTACACTCTACACCATACACTCTATACCCTACCCTCTATACCTTACACTCTATACCCTACACTCTACACATTATACCCTACACTATATACCATACACTCTATACCCTACACTTTATACCCTACACTTTACACTCTATACCCTACACTCTACACTCTACACCCTACACTCTACACTTTACACTCTATACTCTACACTCTATACCCTACACTCTATACCCTACACTCTATACCCGACACGCTATACCCTACACTCTATACCCTACACTCTATACCCTACACTCTATACCCTACATTCTACACCCTACACTCCATACCCTACACCCTATACCCTACACTCTATACTCTACACCCTATACCCTACACTCTATACCCTACACTCTATACCCTACACTCTATACCCTACACTCTATACCCTACACTCTATACCCTACACTCTATACCATACACTCTATCCCCTACACTCTATACCATACACTCTACACTCTATACCCTACACTCTACACTATATCCCCTACACTCTATACCCTACAATCTATAACATACACTCTATACCATACACTCTATACCATACACTCTACACTCTATACCCTACACTCTATACCCTACACTCTACACTCTATACCCTACACTCTATACCCTACACTCTACACCCTACACTCTATACCCTACACTCTTTACCATACACTCTATACCATACACTCTATCCCCTACACTCTATCCCATACACTCTACACTCTATACCCTACACTCTACACTCTATACCCTACACTCTACACTCTATACCCTACACTCTACACCCTACACTCTATACCATACACTCTATACCCTACACTCTACACTCTATACCCTACACTCTATACCCTACACTCTATACCCTACACCCTACGCTCTATACCCTATACTCTATACCCTACACTCTACACACTATACCCTACACTCTATTCCATACACTCTATACCCTACACTCTATACCCTACACTCTACACTCTATACCCTACACTCTACACTTTACACTCTATACCCTACACTCTATACCCTACACTCTATACTCTATACCCTACACTCTATACCGTACATTCTACACTCTATACCCTACACTCTATACCCTACACTCTAATCCCTACACTCTACACTCTATACCCTACACTTTATACCCTACACTCTATACCCTACTCTCTACACTCTATACCCTACACTCTATACCCTACACTTTATACCCTACACTCTACACTCTATACCCTACACTCTATACCATACACTCTACACTCTATTCCCTACACTCTATACCATACACTCTAATCCCTACACTCTATACCCTACACTATACACTCTATACCCTACAATCTATACCCTACACCCTATGCCCTACACTCTATACAATACACTCTATACCCTACACTCTACACTCTATACCCTACACTCTATACCATACACTCTATACCCTACACCCTATACCATACACTCTACACCATACACTCTATACCATACACACTATACCCTACACTCTACACTCTATACCCTACACTTCATACCCTACACTCTATACCATACACTCTATACCCTACACTCTACACTCTATACCCTACACTTCATACCCTACACTCTATACCATACACTCTATACCCTACACTCTACACTCTATACCCTACACTCTATACCGTACACCCTACGCTCTATACCCTACACTCTATACCCTACACTCTATACTCTATACCCTATACTCTATTCCATACATTCTATACCCTACACTCTATACCCTACACTCTAATCCCTACACTCTACACTCTATACCCTACACTCTATACCCTACACTCTATACCATACACTTTATACCCTACACTCTACACTCTATTCCATGCACTCTATACCCTACACTCTATACCCTACACTCTACACTCTATACCCTACACTCTACACTCTATACCCTACACTCTATACCCTACACTCTATACTCTATACCCTACACTCTATACCCTACACTCTACACTCTATGCCCTACACTCTATGCCCTACACTCTAATCCCTACACTCTACACTCTATATCCTACACTCTATACTCTACACTCCATACTCTACACTCTATACCCTATAGTCTACACTCTATACCCTACACTCTATACCATACACTCTAATCCCTACACTCTACACTCCATACCCTACACTCTATACCCTACACTCTACACTCTATACCCTACACTCTATACCCTACACTCTATACCCTACATTCTATACCCTACATTCTATACCCTACACTCTATACCCTACACTCTACACTCTATACCCTACACTCTATACCCTACACTCTATACCCTACACTCTATACCCTACACTCTATACCCTACACTCTACACTCTATACCCTACACTCTATACCATACACTCTATACCCTACACTCTACACTCTATACCCTACACTCTATAACCTACACTCTATACCCTACACTCTATACCCTACACTCTATACCCTACACTCTATACTCTACACCCTATACCCTACACTCTATACCCTACACTCTATACCCTACACTCTACACTCTATACCCTACACTCTATACTATACACTCTATACCCTACACTCTACACTCTATACCCTACACTCTATACCCTACACTCTATACTCTACACTCTATACCTTACACTCTATACCCTACACTCTATACCCTACACTCTACACTCTAAACCGTACACTCCATACCCTCCACTCTATACCCTCTACACTCTACACTCTATACTCTACTCTATATACCATACACTCTATACCCTACACTCTATACCCTACACTCTACACTCTATACCCTACACTCTATACCCTACACTCTACACTCTACACTCTATACCATACACTCTATACCCTACATTCTACACTCTATACCCTACACTCTATACCCTGCACTCTATACCCTACACCCTACGCTCTATACCCTACACTCTATACCCTACACTCTATACTCTATACCCTACACTCTATTCCATGCATTCTATACCCTACACTCTATACCCTACACTGTAATCAGTACACTCTATACCCTACACTCTATTCCCTACACTCTATACCATACACTCTATACCCTACACTCTAATCCCTACACTCTACACTCTATTCCATGCACTCTATACCCTACACTCTGTACCGTACACCCTACGCTCTATACCCTACACTCTATACCCTACACTTTTTACTCTATACCCTATACTCTATTCCATACATTCTATACCCTACACTCTATACCCTACACTCTATACCATACACTTTATACCCTACACTCTACACTCTATTCCATGCACTCTATACCCTACACTCTATACCCTACACTCTACACTCTATACCCTACACTCTACACTCTATACCCTACACTCTATACCCTACACTCTATACTCTATACCCTACACTCTATACCCTACACTCTACACTCTATGCCCTACACTCTATGCCCTACACTCTAATCCCTACACTCTACACTCTATATCCTACACTCTATACTCTACACTCCATACTCTACACTCTATACCCTATAGTCTACACTCTATACCCTACACTCTATACCATACACTCTAATCCCTACACTCTACACTCCATACCCTACACTCTATACCCTACACTCTACACTCTATACCCTACACTCTATACCCTACACTCTATACCCTACATTCTATACCCTACACTCTATACCCTACACTCTACACTCTATACCCTACTCTCTGTACCCTACACTCTATACCCTACACTCTATACCCTACACTCTATACCTTACACTCTACACTCTATACCCTACACTCTATACCATACACTCTATACCCTACACTCTACACTCTATACCCTACACTCTATAACCTACACTCTATACCCTACACTCTATACCCTACACTCTATACCCTACACTCTATACTCTACACCCTATACCCTACACTCTATCCCCTACACTCTATCCCATACACTCTACACTCTCTACCCTACACTCTACACTCTATACCCTACACTCTACACTCTATACCCTACACTCTACACCCTACACTCTATACCATACACTCTATACCCTACACTCTACACTCTATACCCTACACTCTATACCCTACACTCTATACCCTACACCCTACGCTCTATACCCTATACTCTATACCCTACACTCTACACACTATACCCTACACTCTATTCCATACACTCTATACCCTACACTCTATACCCTACACTCTACACTCTATACCCTACACTCTACACTTTACACTCTATACCCTACACTCTATACCCTACACTCTATACTCTATACCCTACACTCTATACCGTACATTCTACACTCTATACCCTACACTCTATACCCTACACTCTAATCCCTACACTCTACACTCTATACCCTACACTTTATACCCTACACTCTATACCCTACTCTCTACACTCTATACCCTACACTCTATACCCTACACTTTATACCCTACACTCTACACTCTATACCCTACACTCTATACCATACACTCTACACTCTATTCCCTACACTCTATACCATACACTCTAAACCCTACACTCTATACCCTACACTATACACTCTATACCCTACAATCTATACCCTACACCCTATGCCCTACACTCTATACAATACACTCTATACCCTACACTCTACACTCTATACCCTACACTCTATACCATACACTCTATACCCTACACCCTATACCATACACTCTACACCATACACTCTATACCATACACACTATACCCTACACTCTACACTCTATACCCTACACTTCATACCCTACACTCTATACCATACACTCTATACCCTACACTCTACACTCTATACCCTACACTCTATACCGTACACCCTACGCTCTATACCCTACACTCTATACCCTACACTCTATACTCTATACCCTATACTCTATTCCATACATTCTATACCCTACACTCTATACCCTACACTCTAATCCCTACACTCTACACTCTATACCCTACACTCTATACCCTACACTCTATACCATACACTTTATACCCTACACTCTACACTCTATTCCATGCACTCTATACCCTACACTCTATACCCTACACTCTACACTCTATACCCTACAATCTACACTCTATACCCTACACTCTATACCCTACACTCTATACTCTATACCCTACACTCTATACCCTACACTCTACACTCTATGCCCTACACTCTATGCCCTACACTCTAATCCCTACACTCTACACTCTATATCCTACACTCTATACTCTACACTCCATACTCTACACTCTATACCCTATAGTCTACACTCTATACCCTACACTCTATACCATACACTCTAATCCCTACACTCTACACTCCATACCCTACACTCTATACCCTACACTCTACACTCTATACCCTACACTCTATACCCTACACTCTATACCCTACATTCTATACCCTACACTCTATACCCTACACTCTACACTCTATACCCTACACTCTATACCCTACACTCTATACCCTACACTCTATACCCTACACTCTATACCCTACACTCTACACTCTATACCCTACACTCTATACCATACACTCTATACCCTACACTCTACACTCTATACCCTACACTCTATAACCTACACTCTATACCCTACACTCTATACCCTACACTCTATACCCTACACTCTATACTCTACACCCTATACCCTACACTCTATACCCTACACTCTATACCCTACACTCTACACTCTATACCCTACACTCTATACTATACACTCTATACCCTACACTCTACACTCTATACCCTACACTCTATACCCTACACTCTATACTCTACACTCTATACCTTACACTCTATACCCTACACTCTATACCCTACACTCTACACTCTAAACCGTACACTCCATACCCTCCACTCTATACCCTCTACACTCTACACTCTATACTCTACTCTATATACCATACACTCTATACCCTACACTCTATACCCTACACTCTACACTCTATACCCTACACTCTATACCCTACACTCTACACTCTACACTCTATACCATACACTCTATACCCTACATTCTACACTCTATACCCTACACTCTATACCCTGCACTCTATACCCTACACCCTACGCTCTATACCCTACACTCTATACCCTACACTCTATACTCTATACCCTACACTCTATTCCATGCATTCTATACCCTACACTCTATACCCTACACTGTAATCAGTACACTCTATACCCTACACTCTATTCCCTACACTCTATACCATACACTCTATACCCTACACTCTAATCCCTACACTCTACACTCTATTCCATGCACTCTATACCCTACACTCTGTACCGTACACCCTACGCTCTATACCCTACACTCTATACCCTACACTTTTTACTCTATACCCTATACTCTATTCCATACATTCTATACCCTACACTCTATACCCTACACTCTATACCATACACTTTATACCCTACACTCTACACTCTATTCCATGCACTCTATACCCTACACTCTATACCCTACACTCTACACTCTATACCCTACACTCTACACTCTATACCCTACACTCTATACCCTACACTCTATACTCTATACCCTACACTCTATACCCTACACTCTACACTCTATGCCCTACACTCTATGCCCTACACTCTAATCCCTACACTCTACACTCTATATCCTACACTCTATACTCTACACTCCATACTCTACACTCTATACCCTATAGTCTACACTCTATACCCTACACTCTATACCATACACTCTAATCCCTACACTCTACACTCCATACCCTACACTCTATACCCTACACTCTACACTCTATACCCTACACTCTATACCCTACACTCTATACCCTACATTCTATACCCTACACTCTATACCCTACACTCTACACTCTATACCCTACACTCTGTACCCTACACTCTATACCCTACACTCTATACCCTACACTCTATACCCTACACTCTACACTCTATACCCTACACTCTATACCATACACTCTATACCCTACACTCTACACTCTATACCCTACACTCTATAACCTACACTCTATACCCTACACTCTATACCCTACACTCTATACCCTACACTCTATACTCTACACCCTATACCCTACACTCTATACCCTACACTCTATACCCTACACTCTACACTCTATACCCTACACTCTATACTATACACTCTATACCCTACACTCTACACTCTATACCCTACACTCTATACCCTACACTCTATACTCTACACTCTATACCTTACACTCTATACCCTACACTCTATACCCTACACTCTACACTCTATACCGTACACTCCATACCCTACACTCTATACCCTACACTCTACACTCTATACTCTACTCTATATACCATACACTCTATACCCTACACTCTATACCCTACACTCTATACCCTACACTCTATACCCTACACTCTATACTCTACACCCTATACCCTACACTCTATACCCTACACTCTATACCCTACACTCTACACTCTATACCCTACACTCTATACTATACACTCTATACCCTACACTCTACACTCTATACCCTACACTCTATACCCTACACTCTATACTCTACACTCTATACCTTACACTCTATACCCTACACTCTATACCCTACACTCTACACTCTAAACCGTACACTCCATACCCTCCACTCTATACCCTACACTCTACACTCTATACTCTACTCTATATACCATACACTCTATACCCTACACTCTATACCCTACACTCTACACTCTATACCCTACACTCTATACCCTACACTCTACACTCTACACTCTATACCATACACTCTATACCCTACATTCTACACTCTATACCCTACACTCTATACCCTGCACTCTATACCCTACACCCTACGCTCTATACCCTACACTCTATACCCTACACTCTATACTCTATACCCTACACTCTATTCCATGCATTCTATACCCTACACTCTATACCCTACACTGTAATCAGTACACTCTATACCCTACACTCTATTCCCTACACTCTATACCATACACTCTATACCCTACACTCTAATCCCTACACTCTACACTCTATTCCATGCACTCTATACCCTACACTCTGTACCGTACACCCTACGCTCTATACCCTACACTCTATACCCTACACTCTTTACTCTATACCCTATACTCTATTCCATACATTCTATACCCTACACTCTATACCCTACACTCTATACCATACACTTTATACCCTACACTCTACACTCTATTCCATGCACTCTATACCCTACACTCTATACCCTACACTCTACACTCTATACCCTACACTCTATACCCTACACTCTATACTCTATACCCTACACTCTATACCCTACACTCTACACTCTATGCCCTACACTCTATGCCCTACACTCTAATCCCTACACTCTACACTCTATATCCTACACTCTATACTCTACACTCCATACTCTACACTCTATACCCTATGGTCTACACTCTATACCCTACACTCTATACCATACACTCTAATCCCTACACTCTACACTCCATACCCTACACTCTATACCCTACACTCTACACTCTATACCCTACACTCTATACCCTACACTCTATACTCTACATTCTATACCCTACACTCTATACCCTACACTCTACACTCTATACCCTACACTCTATACCCTACACACTATACCCTACACTCTATACTCTACACCCTATACCCTACACTCTATACCCTACACTCTATACCCTACACTCTACACTCTATACCCTACACTCTATACTATACACTCTATACCCTACACTCTACACTCTATACCCTACACTCTATACCCTACACTCTATACTCTACACTCTATACCTTACACTCTATACCCTACACTCTATACCCTACACTCTACACTCTATACCGTACACTCCATACCCTCCACTCTATACCCTACACTCTACACTCTATACTCTACTCTATATACCATACACTCTATACCCTACACTCTATACCCTACACTCTATACCCTACACTCTATACCCTACACTCTATACTCTACACCCTATACTCTACACTCTATACCCTACACTCTATACCCTACACTCTACACTCTATACCCTACACTCTATACTATACACTCTATACCCTACACTCTACACTCTATACCCTACACTCTATACCCTACACTCTATACTCTACACTCTATACCTTACACTCTATACCCTACACTCTATACCCTACACTCTACACTCTAAACCGTACACTCCATACCCTCCACTCTATACCCTACACTCTACACTCTATACTCTACTCTATATACCATACACTCTATACCCTACACTCTATACCCTACACTCTACACTCTATACCCTACACTCTATACCCTACACTCTACACTCTACACTCTATATCATACACTCTATACCCTACATTCTACACTCTATACCCTACACTCTATACCCTGCACTCTATACCCTACACCCTACGCTCTATACCCTACACTCTATAACCTACACTCTATACTCTATACCCTACACTCTATTCCATGCATTCTATACCCTACACTCTATACCCTACACTGTAATCAGTACACTCTATACCCTACACTCTATTCCCTACACTCTATACCATACACTCTAAACCCTACACTCTAATCCCTACACTCTACACTCTATTCCATGCACTCTATACCCTACACTCTGTACCGTACACCCTACGCTCTATACCCTACACTCTATACCCTACACTCTTTACTCTATACCCTATACTCTATTCCATACATTCTATACCCTACACTCTATACCCTACACTCTATACCATACACTTTATACCCTACACTCTACACTCTATACCCTACACTCTATACCCTACACTCTATACTCTACACTCTATACCTTACACTCTATACCCTACACTCTATACCCTACACTCTACACTCTAAACCGTACACTCCATACCCTCCACTCTATACCCTACACTCTACACTCTATACTCTACTCTATATACCATACACTCTATACCCTACACTCTATACCCTACACTCTACACTCTATACCCTACACTCTATACCCTACACTCTACACTCTACACTCTATACCATACACTCTATACCCTACATTCTACACTCTATACCCTACACTCTATACCCTGCACTCTATACCCTACACCCTACGCTCTATACCCTACACTCTATAACCTACACTCTATACTCTATACCCTACACTCTATTCCATGCATTCTATACCCTACACTCTATACCCTACACTGTAATCAGTACACTCTATACCCTACACTCTATTCCCTACACTCTATACCATACACTCTATACCCTACACTCTAATCCCTACACTCTACACTCTATTCCATGCACTCTATACCCTACACTCTGTACCGTACACCCTACGCTCTATACCCTACACTCTATACCCTACACTCTTTACTCTATACCCTATACTCTATTCCATACATTCTATACCCTACACTCTATACCCTACACTCTATACCATACACTTTATACCCTACACTCTACACTCTATTCCATGCACTCTATACCCTACACTCTATACCCTACACTCTACACTCTATACCCTACACTCTACACTCTATACCCTACACTCTATACCCTACACTCTATACTCTATACCCTACACTCTATACCCTACACTCTACACTCTATGCCCTACACTCTATGCCCTACACTCTAATCCCTACACTCTACACTCTATATCCTACACTCTATACTCTACACTCCATACTCTACACTCTATACCCTATAGTCTACACTCTATACCCTACACTCTATACCATACACTCTAATCCCTACACTCTACACTCCATACCCTACACTCTATACCCTACACTCTACACTCTATACCCTACACTCTATACCCTACACTCTATACCCTACATTCTATACCCTACACTCTATACCCTACACTCTACACTCTATACCCTACACTCTGTACCCTACACTCTATACCCTACACTCTATACCCTACACTCTATACCCTACACTCTACACTCTATACCCTACACTCTATACTATACACTCTATACCCTACACTCTACACTCTATACCCTACACTCTATAACCTACACTCTATACCCTACACTCTATACCCTACACTCTATACCCTACACTCTATACTCTACACCCTATACCCTACACTCTATACCCTACACTCTATACCCTACACTCTACACTCTATACCCTACACTCTATACTATACACTCTATACCCTACACTCTACACTCTATACCCTACACTCTATACCCTACACTCTATACTCTACACTCTATACCTTACACTCTATACCCTACACTCTATACCCTACACTCTACACTCTATACCGTACACTCCATACCCTCCACACTATACCCTACACTCTACACTCTATACTCTACTATATATACCATACACTCTATACCCTACACTCTATACCCTACACTCTACACTCTATACCCTACACTCTATACCCTACACTCTACACTCTACACTCTATACCATACACTCTATACCCTACACTCTATACTCTATACCATACACTCTATAACCTACACTCTATACCATACACTCTACACTCTACACTCTATACCATACACTCTATACCCTACACTCTACACTCTATACCCTACACTCTATAACATACACTCTATACCCTACACTCTATACCTTACACTCTATACCCTACACTCTACACCCTACACTCTACACTCTACACTCTATACCCTGCACTCTATACCCTACACCCTACGCTCTATACCCTACACTCTATACCCTACACTCTATACTCTATACCCTACACTCTATTCCATACATTTTATACCCTACACTCTATACCCTACACTCTACACTCTATACCCTACACTCTATACCCTACACTCTACACTTTACACTCTATACCCTACACTCTATACCCTACACTCTATACTCTATACCATACACTCTATAACCTACACTCTATACCATACACTCTACACCCTACACTCTATACCATACACTCTATACCCTACACTCTACACTCTATACCCTACACTCTATAACATACACTCTATACCCTACACTCTATACCTTACACTCTATACCCTACACTCTACACCCTACACTCTACAGTCTACACTCTATACCCTGCACTCTATACCCTACACCCTACGCTCTATACCCTACACTCTATACCCTACACTCTATACTCTATACCCTACACTCTATTCCATACATTCTATACCCTACACTCTATACCCTACACTGTAATCAGTACACTCTACACTCTATACCCTACACTCTATACCCTACACTCTATACCATACAATCCATACCCTACACTCTATACCCTACACTCTACACTCTATACCCTACACTCTATACCTTACACTCTAAACCCTACATTCTATACCCTACACTCTATACCCTACACTCTACACTCTATACCCTACACTCTATACCCTACACTCTACACCCTACACTCTATACCATACACTCTATACCCTACACTCTACACTCTATACCCTACACTCTATACCCTACACTCTATACCCTACACCCTACGCTCTATACCCTATACTCTATACCCTACACTCTACACACTATACCCTACACTCTATTCCATACACTCTATACCCTACACTCTATACCCTACACTCTACACTCTATACCCTACACTCTACACTTTACACTCTATACCCTACACTCTATACCCTACACTCCATACTCTATACCCTACACTCTATACCGTACATTCTACACTCTATACCCTACACACTATACCCTACACTCTAATCCCTACACTCTACACTCTATACCCTACACTCTATACCCTACACTTTATACCCTACACTCTACACTCTATACCCTACACTCTATATCATACACTCTACACTCTATTCCCTACACTCTATACCATACACTCTAAACCCTACACTCTATACCCTACACTATACACTCTATACCCTACAATCTATACCCTACACTCTATGCCCTACACTCTATACCATACACTCTATACCCTACACTCTATACCATACACTCTACACCATACACTCTATACCATACACTCTATACCCTACACTCTACACTCTATACCCTACACTTCATACCCTACACTCTATACCATACACTCTATACCCTACACTCTACACTCTATACCCTACACTCTATACCCTACACTCTGTACCGTACACCCTACGCTCTATACCCTACACTCTATACCCTACACTCTATACTCTATACCCTATACTCTATTCCATACATTCTATACCCTACACTCTATACCCTACACTCTATACCATACACTCTATACCCTACACTCTACACTCTATACCCTACACTTCATACCCTACACTCTATACCATACACTCTATACCCTACACTCTACACTCTATACCCTACACTCTATACCCTACACTCTGTACCGTACACCCTACGCTCTATACCCTACACTCTATACCCTACACTCTATACTCTATACCCTATACTCTATTCCATACATTCTATACCCTACACTCTATACCATACACTTTATACCCTACACTCTACACTCTATTCCATGCACTCTATACCCTACACTCTATACCCTACACTCTACACTCTATACCCTACACTCTACACTCTATACCCTACACTCTATACCCTACACTCTATACTCTATACCCTACACTCTATACCCTACACTCTACACTCTATGCCCTACACTCTATGCCCTACACTCTAATCCCTACACTCTACACTCTATATCCTACACTCTATACTCTACACTCCATACTCTACACTCTATACCCTATAGTCTACACTCTATACCCTACACTCTATACCATACACTCTAATCCCTACACTCTACACTCCATACCCTACACTCTATACCCTACACTCTACACTCTAAACCCTACACTCTATACCCTACACTCTATACCCTACATTCTATACCCTACACTCTATACCCTACACTCTACACTCTATACCCTACACTCTATACCCTACACTCTATACCCTACACTCTATACCCTACACTCTATACCCTATACTCTACACTCTATACCCTACACTCTATACCATACACTCTATACCCTACACTCTACACTCTATACCCTACACTCTATAACCTACACTCTATACCCTACACTCTATACCCTACACTCTATACCCTACACTCTATACTCTACACCCTATACCCTACACTCTATACCCTACACTCTATACCCTACACTCTACACTCTATACCCTACACTCTATACTATACACTCTATACCCTACACTCTACACTCTATACCCTACACTCTATACCCTACACTCTATACTCTACACTCTATACCTTACACTCTATACCCTACACTCTATACCCTACACTCTACACTCTAAACCGTACACTCCATACCCTCCACTCTATACCCTACACTCTACACTCTATACTCTACTCTATATACCATACACTCTATACCCTACACTCTATACCCTACACTCTACACTCTATACCCTACACTCTATACCCTACACTCTACACTCTACACTCTATACCATACACTCTATACCCTACATTCTACACTCTATACCCTACACTCTATACCCTGCACTCTATACCCTACACCCTACGCTCTATACCCTACACTCTATACCCTACACTCTATACTCTATACCCTACACTCTATTCCATGCATTCTATACCCTACACTCTATACCCTACACTGTAATCAGTACACTCTATACCCTACACTCTATTCCCTACACTCTATACCATACACTCTATACCCTACACTCTAATCCCTACACTCTACACTCTATTCCATGCACTCTATACCCTACACTCTGTACCGTACACCCTACGCTCTATACCCTACACTCTATACCCTACACTCTTTACTCTATACCCTATACTCTATTCCATACATTCTATACCCTACACTCTATACCCTACACTCTATACCATACACTTTATACCCTACACTCTACACTCTATTCCATGCACTCTATACCCTACACTCTATACCCTACACTCTACACTCTATACCCTACACTCTACACTCTATACCCTACACTCTATACCCTACACTCTATACTCTATACCCTACACTCTCTACCCTACACTCTACAATCTATGCCCTACACTCTATGCCCTACACTCTAATCCCTACACTCTACACTCTATATCCTACACTCTATACTCTACACTCCATACTCTACACTCTATACCCTATAGTCTACACTCTATACCCTACACTCTATACCATACACTCTAATCCCTACACTCTACACTCCATACCCTACACTCTATACCCTACACTCTACACTCTATACCCTACACTCTATACCCTACACTCTATACCCTACATTCTATACCCTACACTCTATACCCTACACTCTACACTCTATACCCTACACTCTGTACCCTACACTCTATACAATACACTCTATACCCTACACTCTATACCCTACACTCTACACTCTATACCCTACACTCTATACCATACACTCTATACCCTACACTCTACACTCTATACCCTACACTCTATAACCTACACTCTATACCCTACACTCTATACCCTACACTCTATACCCTACACTCTATACTCTACACCCTATACCCTACACTCTATACCCTACACTCTATACCCTACACTCTACACTCTATACCCTACACTCCATACTATACACTCTATACCCTACACTCTACACTCTATACCCTACACTCTATACCCTACACTCTATACTCTACACTCTATACCTTACACTCTATACCCTACACTCTATAGCCTACACTCTACACTCTATACCGTACACTCCATACCCTCCACTCTATACCCTACACTCTACACTCTATACTCTACTCTATCTACCATACACTCTATACCCTACACTCTATACCCTACACTCTATACCCTACACTCTATACCCTACACTCTATACTCTACACCCTATACCCTACACTCTATACCCTACACTCTATACCCTACACTCTACACTCTATACCCTACACTCTATACTATACACTCTATACCCTACACTCTATACCCTACACTCTATACTCTACACTCTATACCTTACACTCTATACCCTACACTCTATACCCTACACTCTACACTCTAAACCGTACACTCCATACCCTCCACTCTATACCCTACACTCTACACTCTATACTCTACTCTATATACCATACACTCTATACCCTACACTCTATACCCTACACTCTACACTCTATACCCTACACTCTATACCCTACACTCTACACTCTACACTCTATACCATACACTCTATACCCTACATTCTACACTCTATACCCTACACTCTATACCCTGCACTCTATACCCTACACCCTACGCTCTATACCCTACACTCTATACCCTACACTCTATACTCTATACCCTACACTCTATTCCATGCATTCTATACCCTACACTCTATACCCTACACTGTAATCAGTACACTCTATACCCTACACTCTATTCCCTACACTCTATACCATACACTCTATACCCTACACTCTAATCCCTACACTCTACACTCTATTCCATGCACTCTATACCCTACACTCTGTACCGTACACCCTACGCTCTATACCCTACACTCTATACCCTACACTCTTTACTCTATACCCTATACTCTATTCCATACACTCTCTACCCTACACTCTATACCCTACACTCTATACCATACACTTTATACCCTACACTCTACACTCTATTCCATGCACTCTATACCCTACACTCTTTACTCTATACCCTATACTCTATTCCATACATTCTATACCCTACACTCTATACCCTACACTCTATACCATACACTTTATACCCTACACTCTACACTCTATTCCATGCACTCTATACCCTACACTCTATACCCTACACTCTACACTCTATACCCTACACTCTACACTCTATACCCTACACTCTATACCCTACACTCTATACTCTATACCCTACACTCTATACCCTACACTCTACACTCTATGCCCTACACTCTATGCCCTACACTCTAATCCCTACACTCTACACTCTATATCCTACACTCTATACTCTACACTCCATACTCTACACTCTATACCCTATAGTCTACACTCTATACCCTACACTCTATACCATACACTCTAATCCCTACACTCTACACTCCATACCCTACACTCTATACCCTACACTCTACACTCTATACCCTACACTCTATACCCTACACTCTATACCCTACATTCTATACCCTACACTCTATACCCTACACTCTACACTCTATACCCTACACTCTATACCCTACACTCTACACTCTATACCCTACACTCTATACTATACACTCTATACCCTACACTCTACACTCTATACCCTACACTCTATACCCTACACTCTATACTCTACACTCTATACCTTACACTCTATACCCTACACTCTATACCCTACACTCTACACTCTATACCGTACACTCCATACCCTCCACTCTATACCCTACACTCTACACTCTATACTCTACTCTATATACCATACACTCTATACCCTACACTCTATACCCTACACTCTATACCCTACACTCTATACCCTACACTCTATACTCTACACCCTATACCCTACACTCTATACCCTACACTCTATACCCTACACTCTACACTCTATACCCTACACTCTATACTATACACTCTATACCCTACACTCTACACTCTATACCCTACACTCTATACCCTACACTCTATACTCTACACTCTATACCTTACACTCTATACCCTACACTCTATACCCTACACTCTACACTCTAAACCGTACACTCCATACCCTCCACTCTATACCCTACACTCTACACTCTATACTCTACTCTATATACCATACACTCTATACCCTACACTCTATACCCTACACTCTACACTCTATACCCTACACTCTATACCCTACACTCTACACTCTACACTCTATACCATACACTCTATACCCTACATTCTACACTCTATACCCTACACTCTATACCCTGCACTCTATACCCTACACCCTACGCTCTATACCCTACACTCTATAACCTACACTCTATACTCTATACCCTACACTCTATTCCATGCATTCTATACCCTACACTCTATACCCTACACTGTAATCAGTACACTCTATACCCTACACTCTATTCCCTACACTCTATACCATACACTCTATACCCTACACTCTAATCCCTACACTCTACACTCTATTCCATGCACTCTATACCCTACACTCTGTACCGTACACCCTACGCTCTATACCCTACACTCTATACCCTACACTCTTTACTCTATACCCTATACTCTATTCCATACATTCTATACCCTACACTCTATACCCTACACTCTATACCATACACTTTATACCCTACACTCTACACTCTATTCCATGCACTCTATACCCTACACTCTATACCCTACACTCTACACTCTATACCCTACACTCTACACTCTATACCCTACACTCTTTACCCTACACTCTATACTCTATACCCTATAATCTATACCCTACACTCTACACTCTATGCCCTACACTCTATGCCCTACACTCTAATCCCTACACTCTACACTCTATATCCTACACTCTATACTCTACACTCCATACTCTACACTCTATACCCTATAGTCTACACTCTATACCCTACACTCTATACCATACACTCTAATCCCTACACTCTACACTCCATACCCTACACTCTATACCCTACACTCTACACTCTATACCCTACACTCTATACCCTACACTCTATACCCTACATTCTATACCCTACACTCAATACCCTACACTCTACACTCTATACCCTACACTCTGTACCCTACACTCTATACCCTACACTCTATACCCTACACTCTATACCCTACACTCTACACTCTATACCCTACACTCTATACCATACACTCTATACCCTACACTCTACACTCTATACCCTACACTCTATAACCTACACTCTATACCCTACACTCTATACCCTACACTCTATACCCTACACTCTATACTCTACACCCTATACCCTACACTCTATACCCTACACTCTATACCCTACACTCTACACTCTATACCCTACACTCTATACTATACACTCTATACCCTACACTCTACACTCTATACCCTACACTCTATACCCTACACTCTATACTCTACACTCTATACCTTACACTCTATACCCTACACTCTATACCCTACACTCTACACTCTATACCGTACACTCCATACCCTCCACTCTATACCCTACACTCTACACTCTATACTCTACTCTATATACCATACACTCTATACCCTACACTCTATACCCTACACTCTACACTCTATACCCTACACTCTATACCCTACACTCTACACTCTACACTCTATACCATACACTCTATACCCTACACTCTATACTCTATACCATACACTCTATAACCTACACTCTATACCATACACTCTACACCCTACACTCTATACCATACACTCTATACCCTACACTCTACACTCTATACCCTACACTCTATAACATACACTCTATACCCTACACTCTATACCTTACACTCTATACCCTACACTCTACACCCTACACTCTACACTCTACACTCTATACCCTGCACTCTATACCCTACACCCTACGCTCTATACCCTACACTCTATACCCTACACTCTATACTCTATACCCTACACTCTATTCCATACATTCTATACCCTACACTCTATACCCTACACTCTACACTCTATACCCTACACTCTATACCCTACACTCTACACTTTACACTCTATACCCTACACTCTATACCCTACACTCTATACTCTATACCATACACTCTATAACCTACACTCTATACCATACACTCTACACCCTACACTCTATACCATACACTCTATACCCTACACTCTACACTCTATACCCTACACTCTATAACATACACTCTATACCCTACACTCTATACCTTACACTCTATACCCTACACTCTACACCCTACACTCTACACTCTACACTCTATACCCTGCACTCTATACCCTACACCCTACGCTCTATACCCTACACTCTATACCCTACACTCTATACTCTATACCCTACACTCTATTCCATACATTCTATACCCTACACTCTATACCCTACACTGTAATCAGTACACTCTACACTCTATACCCTACACTCTATACCCTACACTCTATACCATACAATCCATACCCTACACTCTATACCCTACACTCTACACTCTATACCCTACACTCTATACCTTACACTCTAAACCCTACATTCTATACCCTACACTCTATACCCTACACTCTACACTCTATACCCTACACTCTATACCCTACACTCTACACCCTACACTCTATACCATACACTCTATACCCTACACTCTACACTCTATACCCTACACTCTATACCCTACACTCTATACCCTACACCCTACGCTCTATACCCTATACTCTATACCCTACACTCTACACACTATACCCTACACTCTATTCCATACACTCTATACCCTACACTCTATACCCTACACTCTACACTCTATACCCTACACTCTACGCTTTACACTCTATACCCTACACTCTATACCCTACACTCCATACTCTATACCCTACACTCTATACCGTACATTCTACACTCTATACCCTACACACTATACCCTACACTCTAATCCCTACACTCTACACTCTATACCCTACACTCTATACCCTACACTTTATACCCTACACTCTACACTCTATACCCTACACTCTATACCATACACTCTACACTCTATTCCCTACACTCTATACCATACACTCTAAACCCTACACTCTATACCCTACACTATACACTCTATACCCTACAATCTATACCCTACACTCTATGCCCTACACTCTATACAATACACTCTATACCCTACACTCTACACTCTATACCCTACACTCTATACCATACACTCTATACCCTACACTCTATACCATACACTCTACACCATACACTCTATACCATACACTCTATACCCTACACTCTACACTCTATACCCTACACTTCATACCCTACACTCTATACCATACACTCTATACCCTACACCCTACGCTCTATACCCTACACTCTATAACCTACACTCTATACTCTATACCCTACACTCTATTCCATGCATTCTATACCCTACACTCTATACCCTACACTGTAATCAGTACACTCTATACCCTACACTCTATTCCCTACACTCTATACCATACACTCTATACCCTACACTCTAATCCCTACACTCTACACTCTATTCCATGCACTCTATACCCTACACTCTGTACCGTACACCCTACGCTCTATACCCTACACTCTATACCCTACACTCTTTACTCTATACCCTATACTCTATTCCATACATTCTATACCCTACACTCTATACCCTACACTCTATACCATACACTTTATACCCTACACTCTACACTCTATTCCATGCACTCTATACCCTACACTCTATACCCTACACTCTACACTCTATACCCTACACTCTACACTCTATACCCTACACTCTTTACCCTACACTCTATACTCTATACCCTATAATCTATACCCTACACTCTACACTCTATGCCCTACACTCTATGCCCTACACTCTAATCCCTACACTCTACACTCTATATCCTACACTCTATACTCTACACTCCATACTCTACACTCTATACCCTATAGTCTACACTCTATACCCTACACTCTATACCATACACTCTAATCCCTACACTCTACACTCCATACCCTACACTCTATACCCTACACTCTACACTCTATACCCTACACTCTATACCCTACACTCTATACCCTACATTCTATACCCTACACTCAATACCCTACACTCTACACTCTATACCCTACACTCTGTACCCTACACTCTATACCCTACACTCTATACCCTACACTCTATACCCTACACTCTACACTCTATACCCTACACTCTATACCATACACTCTATACCCTACACTCTACACTCTATACCCTACACTCTATAACCTACACTCTATACCCTACACTCTATACCCTACACTCTATACCCTACACTCTATACTCTACACCCTATACCCTACACTCTATACCCTACACTCTATACCCTACACTCTACACTCTATACCCTACACTCTATACTATACACTCTATACCCTACACTCTACACTCTATACCCTACACTCTATACCCTACACTCTATACTCTACACTCTATACCTTACACTCTATACCCTACACTCTATACCCTACACTCTACACTCTATACCGTACACTCCATACCCTCCACTCTATACCCTACACTCTACACTCTATACTCTACTCTATATACCATACACTCTATACCCTACACTCTATACCCTACACTCTACACTCTATACCCTACACTCTATACCCTACACTCTACACTCTACACTCTATACCATACACTCTATACCCTACACTCTATACTCTATACCATACACTCTATAACCTACACTCTATACCATACACTCTACACCCTACACTCTATACCATACACTCTATACCCTACACTCTACACTCTATACCCTACACTCTATAACATACACTCTATACCCTACACTCTATACCTTACACTCTATACCCTACACTCTACACCCTACACTCTACACTCTACACTCTATACCCTGCACTCTATACCCTACACCCTACGCTCTATACCCTACACTCTATACCCTACACTCTATACTCTATACCCTACACTCTATTCCATACATTCTATACCCTACACTCTATACCCTACACTCTACACTCTATACCCTACACTCTATACCCTACACTCTACACTTTACACTCTATACCCTACACTCTATACCCTACACTCTATACTCTATACCATACACTCTATAACCTACACTCTATACCATACACTCTACACCCTACACTCTATACCATACACTCTATACCCTACACTCTACACTCTATACCCTACACTCTATAACATACACTCTATACCCTACACTCTATACCTTACACTCTATACCCTACACTCTACACCCTACACTCTACACTCTACACTCTATACCCTGCACTCTATACCCTACACCCTACGCTCTATACCCTACACTCTATACCCTACACTCTATACTCTATACCCTACACTCTATTCCATACATTCTATACCCTACACTCTATACCCTACACTGTAATCAGTACACTCTACACTCTATACCCTACACTCTATACCCTACACTCTATACCATACAATCCATACCCTACACTCTATACCCTACACTCTACACTCTATACCCTACACTCTATACCTTACACTCTAAACCCTACATTCTATACCCTACACTCTATACCCTACACTCTACACTCTATACCCTACACTCTATACCCTACACTCTACACCCTACACTCTATACCATACACTCTATACCCTACACTCTACACTCTATACCCTACACTCTATACCCTACACTCTATACCCTACACCCTACGCTCTATACCCTATACTCTATACCCTACACTCTACACACTATACCCTACACTCTATTCCATACACTCTATACCCTACACTCTATACCCTACACTCTACACTCTATACCCTACACTCTACGCTTTACACTCTATACCCTACACTCTATACCCTACACTCCATACTCTATACCCTACACTCTATACCGTACATTCTACACTCTATACCCTACACACTATACCCTACACTCTAATCCCTACACTCTACACTCTATACCCTACACTCTATACCCTACACTTTATACCCTACACTCTACACTCTATACCCTACACTCTATACCATACACTCTACACTCTATTCCCTACACTCTATACCATACACTCTAAACCCTACACTCTATACCCTACACTATACACTCTATACCCTACAATCTATACCCTACACTCTATGCCCTACACTCTATACAATACACTCTATACCCTACACTCTACACTCTATACCCTACACTCTATACCATACACTCTATACCCTACACTCTATACCATACACTCTACACCATACACTCTATACCATACACTCTATACCCTACACTCTACACTCTATACCCTACACTTCATACCCTACACTCTATACCATACACTCTATACCCTACACTCTACACTCTATACCCTACACTCTATACCCTACACTCTGTACCGTACACCCTACGCTCTATACCCTACACTCTATACCCTACACTCTATACTCTATACCCTATACTCTATTCCATACATTCTATACCCTACACTCTATACCCTACACTCTATACCATACACTTTATACCCTACACTCTACACTCTATTCCATGCACTCTATACCCTACACTCTATACCCTACACTCTACACTCTATACCCTACACTCTACACTCTATACCCTACACTCTATACCCTACACTCTATACTCTATACCCTACACTCTATACCCTACACTCTACACTCTATGCCCTACACCCTATGCCCTACACTCTAATCCCTACACTCTACACTCTATATCCTACACTCTATACTCTACACTCCATACTCTACACTCTATACCCTATAGTCTACACTCTATACCCTACACTCTATACCATACACTCTAATCCCTACACTCTACACTCCATACCCTACACTCTATACCCTACACTCTACACTCTATACCCTACACTCTATACCCTACACTCTATACCCTACATTCTATACCCTACACTCTATACCCTACACTCTACACTCTATACCCTACACTCTATACCCTACACTCTATACCCTACACTCTATACCCTACACTCTACACTCTATACCCTACACTCTATACCATACACTCTATACCCTACACTCTACACTCTATACCCTACACTCTATAACCTACACTCTATACCCTACACTCTATACCCTACACTCTATACCCTACACTCTATACTCTACACCCTATACCCTACACTCTATACCCTACACTCTATACCCTACACTCTACACTCTATACCCTACACTCTATACTATACACTCTATACCCTACACTCTACACTCTATACCCTACACTCTATACCCTACACTCTATACTCTACACTCTATACCTTACACTCTATACCCTACACTCTATACCCTACACTCTACACTCTAAACCGTACACTCCATACCCTCCACTCTATACCCTACACTCTACACTCTATACTCTACTCTATATACCATACACTCTATACCCTACACTCTATACCCTACACTCTACACTCTATACCCTACACTCTATACCCTACACTCTACACTCTACACTCTATACCATACACTCTATACCCTACATTCTACACTCTATACCCTACACTCTATACCCTGCACTCTATACCCTACACCCTACGCTCTATACCCTACACTCTATACCCTACACTCTATACTCTATACCCTACACTCTATTCCATGCATTCTATACCCTACACTCTATACCCTACACTGTAATCAGTACACTCTATACCCTACACTCTATTCCCTACACTCTATACCATACACTCTATACCCTACACTCTAATCCCTACACTCTACACTCTATTCCATGCACTCTATACCCTACACTCTGTACCGTACACCCTACGCTCTATACCCTACACTCTATACCCTACACTCTTTACTCTATACCCTATACTCTATTCCATACATTCTATACCCTACACTCTATACCCTACACTCTATACCATACACTTTATACCCTACACTCTACACTCTATTCCATGCACTCTATACCCTACACTCTATACCCTACACTCTACACTCTATACCCTACACTCTACACTCTATACCCTACACTCTATACCCTACACTCTATACTCTATACCCTACACTCTATACCCTACACTCTACACTCTATGCCCTACACTCTATGCCCTACACTCTAATCCCTACACTCTACACTCTATATCCTACACTCTATACTCTACACTCCATACTCTACACTCTATACCCTATAGTCTACACTCTATACCCTACACTCTATACCATACACTCTAATCCCTACACTCTACACTCCATACCCTACACTCTATACCCTACACTCTACACTCTATACCCTACACTCTATACCCTACACTCTATACCCTACATTCTATACCCTACACTCTATACCCTACACTCTACACTCTATACCCTACACTCTGTACCCTACACTCTATACCCTACACTCTATACCCTACACTCTATACCCTACACTCTACACTCTATACCCTACACTCTATACCATACACTCTATACCCTACACTCTACACTCTATACCCTACACTCTATAACCTACACTCTATACCCTACACTCTATACCCTACACTCTATACCCTACACTCTATACTCTACACCCTATACCCTACACTCTATACCCTACACTCTATACCCTACACTCTACACTCTATACCCTACACTCCATACTATACACTCTATACCCTACACTCTACACTCTATACCCTACACTCTATACCCTACACTCTATACTCTACACTCTATACCTTACACTCTATACCCTACACTCTATAGCCTACACTCTACACTCTATACCGTACACTCCATACCCTCCACTCTATACCCTACACTCTACACTCTATACTCTACTCTATCTACCATACACTCTATACCCTACACTCTATACCCTACACTCTATACCCTACACTCTATACTCTACACCCTATACCCTACACTCTATACCCTACACTCTATACCCTACACTCTACACTCTATACCCTACACTCTATACTATACACTCTATACCCTACACTCTATACCCTACACTCTATACTCTACACTCTATACCTTACACTCTATACCCTACACTCTATACCCTACACTCTACACTCTAAACCGTACACTCCATACCCTCCACTCTATACCCTACACTCTACACTCTATACTCTACTCTATATACCATACACTCTATACCCTACACTCTATACCCTACACTCTACACTCTATACCCTACACTCTATACCCTACACTCTACACTCTACACTCTATACCATACACTCTATACCCTACATTCTACACTCTATACCCTACACTCTATACCCTGCACTCTATACCCTACACCCTACGCTCTATACCCTACACTCTATACCCTACACTCTATACCCTACATTCTATACCCTACACTCTATACCCTACACTCTACACTCTATACCCTACACTCTATACCCTACACTCTATACCCTACACTCTATACCCTACACTCTACACTCTATACCCTACACTCTATACCATACACTCTATACCCTACACTCTACACTCTATACCCTACACTCTATAACCTACACTCTATACCCTACACTCTATACCCTACACTCTATACCCTACACTCTATACTCTACACCCTATACCCTACACTCTATACCCTACACTCTATACCCTACACTCTACACTCTATACCCTACACTCTATACTATACACTCTATACCCTACACTCTACACTCTATACCCTACACTCTATACCCTACACTCTATACTCTACACTCTATACCTTACACTCTATACCCTACACTCTATACCCTACACTCTACACTCTAAACCGTACACTCCATACCCTCCACTCTATACCCTACACTCTACACTCTATACTCTACTCTATATACCATACACTCTATACCCTACACTCTATACCCTACACTCTACACTCTATACCCTACACTCTATACCCTACACTCTACACTCTACACTCTATACCATACACTCTATACCCTACATTCTACACTCTATACCCTACACTCTATACCCTGCACTCTATACCCTACACCCTACGCTCTATACCCTACACTCTATACCCTACACTCTATACTCTATACCCTACACTCTATTCCATGCATTCTATACCCTACACTCTATACCCTACACTGTAATCAGTACACTCTATACCCTACACTCTATTCCCTACACTCTATACCATACACTCTATACCCTACACTCTAATCCCTACACTCTACACTCTATTCCATGCACTCTATACCCTACACTCTGTACCGTACACCCTACGCTCTATACCCTACACTCTATACCCTACACTCTTTACTCTATACCCTATACTCTATTCCATACATTCTATACCCTACACTCTATACCCTACACTCTATACCATACACTTTATACCCTACACTCTACACTCTATTCCATGCACTCTATACCCTACACTCTATACCCTACACTCTACACTCTATACCCTACACTCTACACTCTATACCCTACACTCTATACCCTACACTCTATACTCTATACCCTACACTCTCTACCCTACACTCTACAATCTATGCCCTACACTCTATGCCCTACACTCTAATCCCTACACTCTACACTCTATATCCTACACTCTATACTCTACACTCCATACTCTACACTCTATACCCTATAGTCTACACTCTATACCCTACACTCTATACCATACACTCTAATCCCTACACTCTACACTCCATACCCTACACTCTATACCCTACACTCTACACTCTATACCCTACACTCTATACCCTACACTCTATACCCTACATTCTATACCCTACACTCTATACCCTACACTCTACACTCTATACCCTACACTCTGTACCCTACACTCTATACAATACACTCTATACCCTACACTCTATACCCTACACTCTACACTCTATACCCTACACTCTATACCATACACTCTATACCCTACACTCTACACTCTATACCCTACACTCTATAACCTACACTCTATACCCTACACTCTATACCCTACACTCTATACCCTACACTCTATACTCTACACCCTATACCCTACACTCTATACCCTACACTCTATACCCTACACTCTACACTCTATACCCTACACTCCATACTATACACTCTATACCCTACACTCTACACTCTATACCCTACACTCTATACCCTACACTCTATACTCTACACTCTATACCTTACACTCTATACCCTACACTCTATAGCCTACACTCTACACTCTATACCGTACACTCCATACCCTCCACTCTATACCCTACACTCTACACTCTATACTCTACTCTATCTACCATACACTCTATACCCTACACTCTATACCCTACACTCTATACCCTACACTCTATACCCTACACTCTATACTCTACACCCTATACCCTACACTCTATACCCTACACTCTATACCCTACACTCTACACTCTATACCCTACACTCTATACTATACACTCTATACCCTACACTCTATACCCTACACTCTATACTCTACACTCTATACCTTACACTCTATACCCTACACTCTATACCCTACACTCTACACTCTAAACCGTACACTCCATACCCTCCACTCTATACCCTACACTCTACACTCTATACTCTACTCTATATACCATACACTCTATACCCTACACTCTATACCCTACACTCTACACTCTATACCCTACACTCTATACCCTACACTCTACACTCTACACTCTATACCATACACTCTATACCCTACATTCTACACTCTATACCCTACACTCTATACCCTGCACTCTATACCCTACACCCTCAGCTCTATACCCTACACTCTATACCCTACACTCTATACTCTATACCCTACACTCTATTCCATGCATTCTATACCCTACACTCTATACCCTACACTGTAATCAGTACACTCTATACCCTACACTCTATTCCCTACACTCTATACCATACACTCTATACCCTACACTCTAATCCCTACACTCTACACTCTATTCCATGCACTCTATACCCTACACTCTGTACCGTACACCCTACGCTCTATACCCTACACTCTATACCCTACACTCTTTACTCTATACCCTATACTCTATTCCATACACTCTCTACCCTACACTCTATACCCTACACTCTATACCATACACTTTATACCCTACACTCTACACTCTATTCCATGCACTCTATACCCTACACTCTTTACTCTATACCCTATACTCTATTCCATACATTCTATACCCTACACTCTATACCCTACACTCTATACCATACACTTTATACCCTACACTCTACACTCTATTCCATGCACTCTATACCCTACACTCTATACCCTACACTCTACACTCTATACCCTACACTCTACACTCTATACCCTACACTCTATACCCTACACTCTATACTCTATACCCTACACTCTATACCCTACACTCTACACTCTATGCCCTACACTCTATGCCCTACACTCTAATCCCTACACTCTACACTCTATATCCTACACTCTATACTCTACACTCCATACTCTACACTCTATACCCTATAGTCTACACTCTATACCCTACACTCTATACCATACACTCTAATCCCTACACTCTACACTCCATACCCTACACTCTATACCCTACACTCTACACTCTATACCCTACACTCTATACCCTACACTCTATACCCTACATTCTATACCCTACACTCTATACCCTACACTCTACACTCTATACCCTACACTCTATACCCTACACTCTACACTCTATACCCTACACTCTATACTATACACTCTATACCCTACACTCTACACTCTATACCCTACACTCTATACCCTACACTCTATACTCTACACTCTATACCTTACACTCTATACCCTACACTCTATACCCTACACTCTACACTCTATACCGTACACTCCATACCCTCCACTCTATACCCTACACTCTACACTCTATACTCTACTCTATATACCATACACTCTATACCCTACACTCTATACCCTACACTCTATACCCTACACTCTATACCCTACACTCTATACTCTACACCCTATACCCTACACTCTATACCCTACACTCTATACCCTACACTCTACACTCTATACCCTACACTCTATACTATACACTCTATACCCTACACTCTACACTCTATACCCTACACTCTATACCCTACACTCTATACTCTACACTCTATACCTTACACTCTATACCCTACACTCTATACCCTACACTCTACACTCTAAACCGTACACTCCATACCCTCCACTCTATACCCTACACTCTACACTCTATACTCTACTCTATATACCATACACTCTATACCCTACACTCTATACCCTACACTCTACACTCTATACCCTACACTCTATACCCTACACTCTACACTCTACACTCTATACCATACACTCTATACCCTACATTCTACACTCTATACCCTACACTCTATACCCTGCACTCTATACCCTACACCCTACGCTCTATACCCTACACTCTATAACCTACACTCTATACTCTATACCCTACACTCTATTCCATGCATTCTATACCCTACACTCTATACCCTACACTGTAATCAGTACACTCTATACCCTACACTCTATTCCCTACACTCTATACCATACACTCTATACCCTACACTCTAATCCCTACACTCTACACTCTATTCCATGCACTCTATACCCTACACTCTGTACCGTACACCCTACGCTCTATACCCTACACTCTATACCCTACACTCTTTACTCTATACCCTATACTCTATTCCATACATTCTATACCCTACACTCTATACCCTACACTCTATACCATACACTTTATACCCTACACTCTACACTCTATTCCATGCACTCTATACCCTACACTCTATACCCTACACTCTACACTCTATACCCTACACTCTACACTCTATACCCTACACTCTATACCCTACACTCTATACTCTATACCCTATAATCTATACCCTACACTCTACACTCTATGCCCTACACTCTATGCCCTACACTCTAATCCCTACACTCTACACTCTATATCCTACACTCTATACTCTACACTCCATACTCTACACTCTATACCCTATAGTCTACACTCTATACCCTACACTCTATACCATACACTCTAATCCCTACACTCTACACTCCATACCCTACACTCTATACCCTACACTCTACACTCTATACCCTACACTCTATACCCTACACTCTATACCCTACATTCTATACCCTACACTCAATACCCTACACTCTACACTCTATACCCTACACTCTGTACCCTACACTCTATACCCTACACTCTATACCCTACACTCTATACCCTACACTCTACACTCTATACCCTACACTCTATACCATACACTCTATACCCTACACTCTACACTCTATACCCTACACTCTATAACCTACACTCTATACCCTACACTCTATACCCTACACTCTATACCCTACACTCTATACTCTACACCCTATACCCTACACTCTATACCCTACACTCTATACCCTACACTCTACACTCTATACCCTACACTCTATACTATACACTCTATACCCTACACTCTACACTCTATACCCTACACTCTATACCCTACACTCTATACTCTACACTCTATACCTTACACTCTATACCCTACACTCTATACCCTACACTCTACACTCTATACCGTACACTCCATACCCTCCACTCTATACCCTACACTCTACACTCTATACTCTACTCTATATACCATACACTCTATACCCTACACTCTATACCCTACACTCTACACTCTATACCCTACACTCTATACCCTACACTCTACACTCTACACTCTATACCATACACTCTATACCCTACACTCTATACTCTATACCATACACTCTATAACCTACACTCTATACCATACACTCTACACCCTACACTCTATACCATACACTCTATACCCTACACTCTACACTCTATACCCTACACTCTATAACATACACTCTATACCCTACACTCTATACCTTACACTCTATACCCTACACTCTACACCCTACACTCTACACTCTACACTCTATACCCTGCACTCTATACCCTACACCCTACGCTCTATACCCTACACTCTATACCCTACACTCTATACTCTATACCCTACACTCTATTCCATACATTCTATACCCTACACTCTATACCCTACACTCTACACTCTATACCCTACACTCTATACCCTACACTCTACACTTTACACTCTATACCCTACACTCTATACCCTACACTCTATACTCTATACCATACACTCTATAACCTACACTCTATACCATACACTCTACACCCTACACTCTATACCATACACTCTATACCCTACACTCTACACTCTATACCCTACACTCTATAACATACACTCTATACCCTACACTCTATACCTTACACTCTATACCCTACACTCTACACCCTACACTCTACACTCTACACTCTATACCCTGCACTCTATACCCTACACCCTACGCTCTATACCCTACACTCTATACCCTACACTCTATACTCTATACCCTACACTCTTTTCCATACATTCTATACCCTACACTCTATACCCTACACTGTAATCAGTACACTCTACACTCTATACCCTACACTCTATACCCTACACTCTATACCATACAATCCATACCCTACACTCTATACCCTACACTCTACACTCTATACCCTACACTCTATACCTTACACTCTAAACCCTACATTCTATACCCTACACTCTATACCCTACACTCTACACTCTATACCCTACACTCTATACCCTACACTCTACACCCTACACTCTATACCATACACTCTATACCCTACACTCTACACTCTATACCCTACACTCTATACCCTACACTCTATACCCTACACCCTACGCTCTATACCCTATACTCTATACCCTACACTCTACACACTATACCCTACACTCTATTCCATACACTCTATACCCTACACTCTATACCCTACACTCTACACTCTATACCCTACACTCTACACTTTACACTCTATACCCTACACTCTATACCCTACACTCCATACTCTATACCCTACACTCTATACCGTACATTCTACACTCTATACCCTACACACTATACCCTACACTCTAATCCCTACACTCTACACTCTATACCCTACACTCTATACCCTACACTTTATACCCTACACTCTACACTCTATACCCTACACTCTATACCATACACTCTACACTCTATTCCGTACACTCTATACCATACACTCTAAACCCTACACTCTATACCCTACACTATACACTCTATACCCTACAATCTATACCCTACACTCTATGCCCTACACTCTATACAATACACTCTATACCCTACACTCTACACTCTATACCCTACACTCTATACCATACACTCTATACCCTACACTCTATACCATACACTCTACACCATACACTCTATACCATACACTCTATACCCTACACTCTACACTCTATACCCTACACTTCATACCCTACACTCTATACCATACACTCTATACCCTACACTCTACACTCTATACCCTACACTCTATACCCTACACTCTGTACCGTACACCCTACGCTCTATACCCTACACTCTATACCCTACACTCTATACTCTATACCCTATACTCTATTCCATACATTCTATACCCTACACTCTATACCCTACACTCTATACCATACACTTTATACCCTACACTCTACACTCTATTCCATGCACTCTATACCCTACACTCTATACCCTACACTCTACACTCTATACCCTACACTCTACACTCTATACCCTACACTCTATACCCTACACTCTATACTCTATACCCTACACTCTATACCCTACACTCTACACTCTATGCCCTACACTCTATGCCCTACACTCTAATCCCTACACTCTACACTCTATATCCTACACTCTATACTCTACACTCCATACTCTACACTCTATACCCTATAGTCTACACTCTATACCCTACACTCTATACCATACACTCTAATCCCTACACTCTACACTCCATACCCTACACTCTATACCCTACACTCTACACTCTATACCCTACACTCTATACCCTACACTCTATACCCTACATTCTATACCCTACACTCTATACCCTACACTCTACACTCTATACCCTACACTCTATACCCTACACTCTATACCCTACACTCTATACCCTACACTCTACACTCTATACCCTACACTCTATACCATACACTCTATACCCTACACTCTACACTCTATACCCTACACTCTATAACCTACACTCTATACCCTACACTCTATACCCTACACTCTATACCCTACACTCTATACTCTACACCCTATACCCTACACTCTATACCCTACACTCTATACCCTACACTCTACACTCTATACCCTACACTCTATACTATACACTCTATACCCTACACTCTACACTCTATACCCTACACTCTATACCCTACACTCTATACTCTACACTCTATACCTTACACTCTATACCCTACACTCTATACCCTACACTCTACACCGTACACTCCATACCCTCCACTCTATACCCTACACTCTACACTCTATACTCTACTCTATATACCATACACTCTATACCCTACACTCTATACCCTACACTCTACACTCTATACCCTACACTCTATACCCTACACTCTACACTCTACACTCTATACCATACACTCTATACCCTACATTCTACACTCTATACCCTACACTCTATACCCTGCACTCTATACCCTACACCCTACGCTCTATACCCTACACTCTATACCCTACACTCTATACTCTATACCCTACACTCTATTCCATGCATTCTATACCCTACACTCTATACCCTACACTGTAATCAGTACACTCTATACCCTACACTCTATTCCCTACACTCTATACCATACACTCTATACCCTACACTCTAATCCCTACACTCTACACTCTATTCCATGCACTCTATACCCTACACTCTGTACCGTACACCCTACGCTCTATACCCTACACTGTATACCCTACACTCTTTACTCTATACCCTATACTCTATTCCATACATTCTATACCCTACACTCTATACCCTACACTCTATACCATACACTTTATACCCTACACTCTACACTCTATTCCATGCACTCTATACCCTACACTCTATACCCTACACTCTACACTCTATACCCTACACTCTACACTCTATACCCTACACTCTATACCCTACACTCTATACTCTATACCCTACACTCTATACCCTACACTCTACACTCTATGCCCTACACTCTATGCCCTACACTCTAATCCCTACACTCTACACTCTATATCCTACACTCTATACTCTACACTCCATACTCTACACTCTATACCCTATAGTCTACACTCTATACCCTACACTCTATACCATACACTCTAATCCCTACACTCTACACTCCATACCCTACACTCTATACCCTACACTCTACACTCTATACCCTACACTCTATACCCTACACTCTATACCCTACATTCTATACCCTACACTCTATACCCTACACTCTACACTCTATACCCTACACTCTGAACCCTACACTCTATACCCTACACTCTATACCCTACACTCTATACCCTACACTCTACACTCTATACCCTACACTCTATACCATACACTCTATACCCTACACTCTACACTCTATACCCTACACTCTATAACCTACACTCTATACCCTACACTCTATACCCTACACTCTATACCCTACACTCTATACTCTACACCCTATACCCTACACTCTATACCCTACACTCTATACCCTACACTCTACACTCTATACCCTACACTCTATACTATACACTCTATACCCTACACTCTACACTCTATACCCTACACTCTATACCCTACACTCTATACTCTACACTCTATACCTTACACTCTATACCCTACACTCTATACCCTACACTCTACACTCTATACCGTACACTCCATACCCTCCACTCTATACCCTACACTCTACACTCTATACTCTACTCTATATACCATACACTCTATACCCTACACTCTATACCCTACACTCTATACCCTACACTCTATACCCTACACTCTATACTCTACACCCTATACCCTACACTCTATACCCTACACTCTATACCCTACACTCTACACTCTATACCCTACACTCTATACTATACACTCTATACCCTACACTCTACACTCTATACCCTACACTCTATACCCTACACTCTATACTCTACACTCTATACCTTACACTCTATACCCTACACTCTATACCCTACACTCTACACTCTAAACCGTACACTCCATACCCTCCACTCTATACCCTACACTCTACACTCTATACTCTACTCTATATACCATACACTCTATACCCTACACTCTATACCCTACACTCTACACTCTATACCCTACACTCTATACCCTACACTCTACACTCTACACTCTATACCATACACTCTATACCCTACATTCTACACTCTATACCCTACACTCTATACCCTGCACTCTATACCCTACACCCTACGCTCTATACCCTACACTCTATACCCTACACTCTATACTCTATACCCTACACTCTATTCCATGCATTCTATACCCTACACTCTATACCCTACACTGTAATCAGTACACTCTATACCCTACACTCTATTCCCTACACTCTATACCATACACTCTATACCCTACACTCTAATCCCTACACTCTACACTCTATTCCATGCACTATATACCCTACACTCTGTACCGTACACCCTACGCTCTATACCCTACACTCTATACCCTACACTCTTTACTCTATACCCTATACTCTATTCCATACATTCTATACCCTACACTCTATACCCTACACTCTATACCATACACTTTATACCCTACACTCTACACTCTATTCCATGCACTCTATACCCTACACTCTATACCCTACACTCTACACTCTATACCCTACACTCTACACTCTATACCCTACACTCTATACCCTACACTCTATACTCTATACCCTACACTCTATACCCTACACTCTACACTCTATGCCCTACACTCTATGCCCTACACTCTAATCCCTACACTCTACACTCTATATCCT
Source organism: Ranitomeya imitator (assembly GCF_032444005.1). Classification (NCBI taxonomy): domain Eukaryota; kingdom Metazoa; phylum Chordata; class Amphibia; order Anura; family Dendrobatidae; genus Ranitomeya; species Ranitomeya imitator. The sequence goes on from NW_027193601.1 coordinate 55,520, forward strand.
ACACTCTATACTCTACACTCCATACTCTACACTCTATACCCTATAGTCTACACTCTATACCCTACACTCTATACCATACACTCTAATCCCTACACTCTACACTCCATACCCTACACTCTATACCCTACACTCTACACTCTATACCCTACACTCTATACCCTACACTCTATACCCTACATTCTATACCCTACACTCTATACCCTACACTCTACACTCTATACCCTACACTCTATACCCTACACTCTATACCCTACACTCTATACTCTACACCCTATACCCTACACTCTATACCCTACACTCTATACCCTACACTCTACACTCTATACCCTACACTCTATACTATACACTCTATACCCTACACTCTACACTCTATACCCTACACTCTATACCCTACACTCTATACTCTACACTTTATACCTTACACTCTATACCCTACACTCTATACCCTACAGTCTATACTCTATACCGTACACTCCATACCCTCCACTCTATACCCTACACTCTACACTCTATACTCTACTCTATATACCATACACTCTATACCCTACACTCTATACCCTACACTCTATACCCTACACTCTATACCCTACACTCTATACTCTACACCCTATACCCTACACTCTATACCCTACACTCTATACCCTACACTCTACACTCTATACCCTACACTCTATACTATACACTCTATACCCTACACTCTACACTCTATACCCTACACTCTATACCCTACACTCTATACTCTACACTCTATACCTTACACTCTATACCCTACACTCTATACCCTACACTCTACACTCTAAACCGTACACTCCATACCCTCCACTCTATACCCTACACTCTACACTCTATACTCTACTCTATATACCATACACTCTATACCCTACACTCTATACCCTACACTCTACACTCTATACCCTACACTCTATACCCTACACTCTACACTCTACACTCTATACCATACACTCTATACCCTACATTCTACACTCTATACCCTACACTCTATACCCTGCACTCTATACCCTACACCCTACGCTCTATACCCTACACTCTATACCCTACACTCTATACTCTATACCCTACACTCTATTCCATGCATTCTATACCCTACACTCTATACCCTACACTGTAATCAGTACACTCTATACCCTACACTCTATTCCCTACACTCTATACCATACACTCTATACCCTACACTCTAATCCCTACACTCTACACTCTATTCCATGCACTCTATACCCTACACTCTGTACCGTACACCCTACGCTCTATACCCTACACTCTATACCCTACACTCTTTACTCTATACCCTATACTCTATTCCATACATTCTATACCCTACACTCTATACCCTACACTCTATACCATACACTTTATACCCTACACTCTACACTCTATTCCATGCACTCTATACCCTACACTCTATACCCTACACTCTACACTCTATACCCTACACTCTATACCCTACACTCTATACCCTACACTCTATACTCTATACCCTACACTCTATACCCTACACTCTACACTCTATGCCCTACACTCTATGCCCTACACTCTAATCCCTACACTCTACACTCTATATCCTACACTCTATACTCTACACTCCATACTCTACACTCTATACCCTATAGTCTACACTCTATACCCTACACTCTATACCATACACTCTAATCCCTACACTCTACACTCCATACCCTACACTCTATACCCTACACTCTACACTCTATACCCTACACTCTATACCCTACACTCTATACCCTACATTCTATACCCTACACTCTATACCCTACACTCTACACTCTATACCCTACACTCTGTACCCTACACTCTATACCCTACACTCTATACCCTACACTCTATACCCTACACTCTACACTCTATACCCTACACTCTATACCATACACTCTATACCCTACACTCTACACTCTATACCCTACACTCTATAACCTACACTCTATACCCTACACTCTATACCCTACACTCTATACCCTACACTCTATACTCTACACCCTATACCCTACACTCTATACCCTACACTCTATACCCTACACTCTACACTCTATACCCTACACTCTATACTATACACTCTATACCCTACACTCTACACTCTATACCCTACACTCTATACCCTACACTCTATACTCTACACTCTATACCTTACACTCTATACCCTACACTCTATACCCTACAATCTACACTCTATACCGTACACTCCATACCCTCCACTCTATACCCTACACTCTACACTCTATACTCTATATACCATACACTCTATACCCTACACTCTATACCCTACACTCTACACTCTATACCCTACACTCTATACCCTACACTCTACACTCTACACTCTATACCATACACTCTATACCCTACACTCTATACTCTACACTCTATACCTTACACTCTATACCCTACACTCTATACCCTACAATCTACACTCTATACCGTACACTCCATACCCTCCACTCTATACCCTACACTCTACACTCTATACTCTATATACCATACACTCTATACCCTACACTCTATACCCTACACTCTACACTCTATACCCTACACTCTATACCCTACACTCTACACTCTACACTCTATACCATACACTCTATACCCTACACTCTATACTCTACACTCTATACCTTACACTCTATACCCTACACTCTATACCCTACAATCTACACTCTATACCGTACACTCCATACCCTCCACTCTATACCCTACACTCTACACTCTATACTCTATATACCATACACTCTATACCCTACACTCTAATCCCTACACTCTACACTCTATACCCTACACTCTATACCCTACACTCTTTACTCTATACCCTATACTCTATTCCATACACTCTATACCCTACACTGTAATCAGTACACTCTATACCCTACACTCTATTCCCTACACTCTATACCATACACTCTATACCCTACACTCTGTACCGTACACCCTACGCTCTATACCCTACACTCTATACCCTACACTCTTTACTCTATACCCTATACTCTATTCCATACATTCTATACCCTACACTCTATACCCTACACTCTATACCATACACTTTATACCCTACACTCTACACTCTATTCCATGCACTCTATACCCTACACTCTATACCCTACACTCTACACTCTATACCCTACACTCTACACTCTATACCCTACACTCTATACCCTACACTCTATACTCTATACCCTACACTCTATACCCTACACTCTACACTCTATGCCCTACACTCTATGCCCTACACTCTAATCCCTACACTCTACACTCTATATCCTACACTCTATACTCTACACTCCATACTCTACACTCTATACCCTATAGTCTACACTCTATACCCTACACTCTATACCATACACTCTAATCCCTACACTCTACACTCCATACCCTACACTCTATACCCTACACTCTACACTCTATACCCTACACTCTATACCCTACACTCTATACCCTACATTCTATACCCTACACTCTATACCCTACACTCTACACTCTATACCCTACACTCTGTACCCTACACTCTATACCCTACACTCTATACCCTACACTCTATACCCTACACTCTATACCCTACACTCTATACCATACACTCTATACCCTACACTCTACACTCTATACCCTACACTCTATAACCTACACTCTATACCCTACACTCTATACCCTACACTCTATACCCTACACTCTACACTCTACACCCTATACCCTACACTCTATACCCTACACTCTATACCCTACACTCTACACTCTATACCCTACACTCTATACTATACACTCTATACCCTACACTCTACACTCTATACCCTACACTCTATACCCTACACTCTATACTCTACACTCTATACCTTACACTCTATACCCTACACTCTATACCCTACACTCTACACTCTATACCGTACACTCCATACCCTCCACTCTATACCCTACACTCTACACTCTATACTCTACTCTATATACCATACACTCCATACCCTCCACTCTATACCCTACACTCTACACTCTATACTCTACTCTATATACCATACACTCTATACCCTACACTCTATACCCTACACTCTACACTCTATACCCTACACTCTATACCCTACACTCTACACTCTACACTCTATACCATACACTCTATACCCTACACTCTATACTCTATACCATACACTCTATAACCTACACTCTATACCATACACTCTACACCCTACACTCTATACCATACACTCTATACCCTACACTCTACACTCTATACCCTACACTCTATAACATACACTCTATACCCTACACTCTATACCTTACACTCTATACCCTACACTCTACACCCTACACTCTACACTCTACACTCTATACCCTGCACTCTATACCCTACACCCTACGCTCTATACCCTACACTCTATACCCTACACTCTATACTCTATACCCTACACTCTATTCCATACATTTTATACCCTACACTCTATACCCTACACTCTACACTCTATACCCTACACTCTATACCCTACACTCTACACTTTACACTCTATACCCTACACTCTATACCCTACACTCTATACTCTATACCATACACTCTATAACCTACACTCTATACCATACACTCTACACCCTACACTCTATACCATACACTCTATACCCTACACTCTACACTCTATACCCTACACTCTATAACATACACTCTATACCCTACACTCTATACCTTACACTCTATACCCTACACTCTACACCCTACACTCTACACTCTACACTCTATACCCTGCACTCTATACCCTACACCCTACGCTCTATACCCTACACTCTATACCCTACACTCTATACTCTATACCCTACACTCTATTCCATACATTCTATACCCTACACTCTATACCCTACACTGTAATCAGTACACTCTACACTCTATACCCTACACTCTATACCCTACACTCTATACCATACAATCCATACCCTACACTCTATACCCTACACTCTACACTCTATACCCTACACTCTATACCTTACACTCTAAACCCTACATTCTATACCCTACACTCTATACCCTACACTCTACACTCTATACCCTACACTCTATACCCTACACTCTACACCCTACACTCTATACCATACACTCTATACCCTACACTCTACACTCTATACCCTACACTCTATACCCTACACTCTATACCCTACACCCTACGCTCTATACCCTATACTCTATACCCTACACTCTACACACTATACCCTACACTCTATTCCATACACTCTATACCCTACACTCTATACCCTACACTCTACACTCTATACCCTACACTCTACACTTTACACTCTATACCCTACACTCTATACCCTACACTCCATACTCTATACCCTACACTCTATACCGTACATTCTACACTCTATACCCTACACACTATACCCTACACTCTAATCCCTACACTCTACACTCTATACCCTACACTCTATACCCTACACTTTATACCCTACACTCTACACTCTATACCCTACACTCTATACCATACACTCTACACTCTATTCCCTACACTCTATACCATACACTCTAAACCCTACACTCTATACCCTACACTATACACTCTATACCCTACAATCTATACCCTACACTCTATGCCCTACACTCTATACAATACACTCTATACCCTACACTCTACACTCTATACCCTACACTCTATACCATACACTCTATACCCTACACTCTATACCATACACTCTACACCATACACTCTATACCATACACTCTATACCCTACACTCTACACTCTATACCCTACACTTCATACCCTACACTCTATACCATACACTCTATACCCTACACTCTACACTCTATACCCTACACTCTATACCCTACACTCTGTACCGTACACCCTACGCTCTATACCCTACACTCTATACCCTACACTCTATACTCTATACCCTATACTCTATTCCATACATTCTATACCCTACACTCTATACCCTACACTCTATACCATACACTTTATACCCTACACTCTACACTCTATTCCATGCACTCTATACCCTACACTCTATACCCTACACTCTACACTCTATACCCTACACTCTACACTCTATACCCTACACTCTATACCCTACACTCTATACTCTATACCCTACACTCTATACCCTACACTCTACACTCTATGCCCTACACTCTATGCCCTACACTCTAATCCCTACACTCTACACTCTATATCCTACACTCTATACTCTACACTCCATACTCTACACTCTATACCCTATAGTCTACACTCTATACCCTACACTCTATACCATACACTCTAATCCCTACACTCTACACTCCATACCCTACACTCTATACCCTACACTCTACACTCTATACCCTACACTCTATACCCTACACTCTATACCCTACATTCTATACCCTACACTCTATACCCTACACTCTACACTCTATACCCTACACTCTATACCCTACACTCTATACCCTACACTCTATACCCTACACTCTACACTCTATACCCTACACTCTATACCATACACTCTGTACCCTACACTCTACACTCTATACCCTACACTCTATAACCTACACTCTATACCCTACACTCTATACCCTACACTCTATACCCTACACTCTATACTCTACACCCTATACCCTACACTCTATACCCTACACTCTATACCCTACACTCTACACTCTATACCCTACACTCTATACTATACACTCTATACCCTACACTCTACACTCTATACCCTACACTCTATACCCTACACTCTATACTCTACACTCTATACCTTACACTCTATACCCTACACTCTATACCCTACACTCTACACTCTAAACCGTACACTCCATACCCTCCACTCTATACCCTACACTCTACACTCTATACCCTACACTCTATACCCTACACTCTATACTCTATACCCTACACTCTATACCCTACACTCTACACTCTATGCCCTACACTCTATGCCCTACACTCTAATCCCTACACTCTACACTCTATATCCTACACTCTATACTCTACACTCCATACTCTACACTCTATACCCTATAGTCTACACTCTATACCCTACACTCTATACCATACACTCTAATCCCTACACTCTACACTCCATACCCTACACTCTATACCCTACACTCTACACTCTATACCCTACACTCTATACCCTACACTCTATACCCTACATTCTATACCCTACACTCTATACCCTACACTCTACACTCTATACCCTACACTCTATACCCTACACTCTATACCCTACACTCTATACCCTACACTCTACACTCTATACCCTACACTCTATACCATACACTCTGTACCCTACACTCTACACTCTATACCCTACACTCTATAACCTACACTCTATACCCTACACTCTATACCCTACACTCTATACCCTACACTCTATACTCTACACCCTATACCCTACACTCTATACCCTACACTCTATACCCTACACTCTACACTCTATACCCTACACTCTATACTATACACTCTATACCCTACACTCTACACTCTATACCCTACACTCTATACCCTACACTCTATACTCTACACTCTATACCTTACACTCTATACCCTACACTCTATACCCTACACTCTACACTCTAAACCGTACACTCCATACCCTCCACTCTATACCCTACACTCTACACTCTATACTCTACTCTATATACCATACACTCTATACCCTACACTCTATACCCTACACTCTACACTCTATACCCTACACTCTATACCCTACACTCTACACTCTACACTCTATACCATACACTCTATACCCTACATTCTACACTCTATACCCTACACTCTATACCCTGCACTCTATACCCTACACCCTACGCTCTATACCCTACACTCTATACCCTACACTCTATACTCTACACTCTATTCCATGCATTCTATACCCTACACTCTATACCCTACACTGTAATCAGTACACTCTATACCCTACACTCTATTCCCTACACTCTATACCATACACTCTATACCCTACACTCTAATCCCTACACTCTACACTCTATTCCATGCACTCTATACCCTACACTCTGTACCGTACACCCTACGCTCTATACCCTACACTCTATACCCTACACTCTTTACTCTATACCCTATACTCTATTCCATACATTCTATACCCCACACTCTATACCCTACACTCTATACCATACACTTTATACCCTACACTCTACACTCTATTCCATGCACTCTATACCCTACACTCTATACCCTACACTCTACACTCTATACCCTACACTCTACACTCTATACCCTACACTCTATACCCTACACTCTATACTCTATACCCTACACTCTATACCCTACACTCTACAATCTATGCCCTACACTCTATGCCCTACACTCTAATCCCTACACTCTACATTCTATATCCTACACTCTATACTCTACACTCCATACTCTACACTCTATACCCTATAGTCTACACTCTATACCCTACACTCTATACCATACACTCTAATCCCTACACTCTACACTCCATACCCTACACTCTATACCCTACACTCTACACTCTATACCCTACACTCTATACCCTACACTCTATACCCTACATTCTATACCCTACACTCTATACCCTACACTCTACACTCTATACCCTACACTCTGTACCCTACACTCTATACCCTACACTCTATACCCTACACTCTATACCCTACACTCTACACTCTATACCCTACACTCTATACCATACACTCTATACCCTACACTCTACACTCTATACCCTACACTCTATAACCTACACTCTATACCCTACACTCTATACCCTACACTCTATACCCTACACTCTATACTCTACACCCTATACCCTACACTCTATACCCTACACTCTATACCCTACACTCTACACTCTATACCCTACACTCTATACTATACACTCTATACCCTACACTCTACACTCTATACCCTACACTCTATACCCTACACTCTATACTCTACACTCTATACCTTACACTCTATACCCTACACTCTATACCCTACACTCTACACTCTATACCGTACACTCCATACCCTCCACTCTATACCCTACACTCTACACTCTATACTCTACTCTATATACCATACACTCTATACCCTACACTCTATACCCTACACTCTATACCCTACACTCTATACCCTACACTCTATACTCTACACCCTATACCCTACACTCTATACCCTACACTCTATACCCTACACTCTACACTCTATACCCTACACTCTATACTATACACTCTATACCCTACACTCTATACCCTACACTCTATACTCTACACTCTATACCTTACACTCTATACCCTACACTCTATACCCTACACTCTACACTCTAAACCGTACACTCCATACCCTCCACTCTATACCCTACACTCTACACTCTATACTCTACTCTATATACCATACACTCTATACCCTACACTCTATACCCTACACTCTACACTCTATACCCTACACTCTATACCCTACACTCTACACTCTACACTCTATACCATACACTCTATACCCTACATTCTACACTCTATACCCTACACTCTATACCCTGCACTCTATACCCTACACCCTACGCTCTATACCCTACACTCTATACCCTACACTCTATACTCTATACCCTACACTCTATTCCATGCATTCTATACCCTACACTCTATACCCTACACTGTAATCAGTACACTCTATACCCTACACTCTATTCCCTACACTCTATACCATACACTCTATACCCTACACTCTAATCCCTACACTCTACACTCTATTCCATGCACTCTATACCCTACTCTCTGTACCGTACACCCTACGCTCTATACCCTACACTCTATACCCTACACTCTTTACTCTATACCCTATACTCTATTCCATACATTCTATACCCTACACTCTATACCCTACACTCTATACCATACACTTTATACCCTACACTCTACACTCTATTCCATGCACTCTATACCCTACACTCTTTACTCTATACCCTATACTCTATTCCATACATTCTATACCCTACACTCTATACCCTACACTCTATACCATACACTTTATACCCTACACTCTACACTCTATTCCATGCACTCTATACCCTACACTCTATACCCTACACTCTACACTCTATACCCTACACTCTACACTCTATACCCTACACTCTATACCCTACACTCTATACTCTATACCCTACACTCTATACCCTACACTCTACACTCTATGCCCTACACTCTATGCCCTACACTCTAATCCCTACACTCTACACTCTATATCCTACACTCTATACTCTACACTCCATACTCTACACTCTATACCCTATAGTCTACACTCTATACCCTACACTCTATACCATACACTCTAATCCCTACACTCTACACTCCATACCCTACACTCTATACCCTACACTCTACACTCTATACCCTACACTCTATACCCTACACTCTATACCCTACATTCTATACCCTACACTCTATACCCTACACTCTACACTCTATACCCTACACTCTATACCCTACACTCTACACTCTATACCCTACACTCTATACTATACACTCTATACCCTACACTCTACACTCTATACCCTACACTCTATACCCTACACTCTATACTCTACACTCTATACCTTACACTCTATACCCTACACTCTATACCCTACACTCTACACTCTAAACCGTACACTCCATACCCTTCACTCTATACCCTACACTCTACACTCTATACTCTACTCTATATACCATACACTCTATACCCTACACTCTATACCCTACACTCTACACTCTATACCCTACACTCTATACCCTACACTCTACACTCTACACTCTATACCATTCACTCTATACCCTACATTCTACACTCTATACCCTACACTCTATACCCTGCACTCTATACCCTACACCCTACGCTCTATACCCTACACTCTATAACCTACACTCTATACTCTATACCCTACACTCTATTCCATGCATTCTATACCCTACACTCTATACCCTACACTGTAATCAGTACACTCTATACCCTACACTCTATTCCCTACACTCTATACCATACACTCTATACCCTACACTCTAATCCCTACACTCTACACTCTATTCCATGCACTCTATACCCTACACTCTGTACCGTACACCCTACGCTCTATACCCTACACTCTATACCCTACACTCTTTACTCTATACCCTATACTTTATTCCATACATTCTATACCCTACACTCTATACCCTACACTCTATACCATACACTTTATACCCTACACTCTACACTCTATTCCATGCACTCTATACCCTACACTCTATACCCTACACTCTACACTCTATACCCTACACTCTACACTCTATACCCTACACTCTATACCCTACACTCTATACTCTATACCCTATAATCTATACCCTACACTCTACACTCTATGCCCTACACTCTATGCCCTACACTCTAATCCCTACACTCTACACTCTATATCCTACACTCTATACTCTACACTCCATACTCTACACTCTATACCCTATAGTCTACACTCTATACCCTACACTCTATACCATACACTCTAATCCCTACACTCTACACTCCATACCCTACACTCTATACCCTACACTCTACACTCTATACCCTACACTCTATACCCTACACTCTATACCCTACATTCTATACCCTACACTCTATACCCTACACTCTACACTCTATACCCTACACTCTGTACCCTACACTCTATACCCTACACTCTATACCCTACACTCTATACCCTACACTCTACACTCTATACCCTACACTCTATACCATACACTCTATACCCTACACTCTACACTCTATACCCTACACTCTATAACCTACACTCTATACCCTACACTCTATACCCTACACTCTATACCCTACACTCTATACTCTACACCCTATACCCTACACTCTATACCCTACACTCTATACCCTACACTCTACACTCTATACCCTACACTCTATACTATACACTCTATACCCTACACTCGACACTCTATACCCTACACTCTATACCCTACACTCTATACTCTACACTCTATACCTTACACTCTATACCCTACACTCTATACCCTACACTCTACACTCTATACCGTACACTCCATACCCTCCACTCTATACCCTACACTCTACACTCTATACTCTACTCTATATACCATACACTCTATACCCTACACTCTATACCCTACACTCTACACTCTATACCCTACACTCTATACCCTACACTCTACACTCTATACCATACACTCTATACCCTACACTCTATACTCTATACCATACACTCTATAACCTACACTCTATACCATACACTCTACACCCTACACTCTATACCATACACTCTATACCCTACACTCTACACTCTATACCCTACACTCTATAACATACACTCTATACCCTACACTCTATACCTTACACTCTATACCCTACACTCTACACCCTACACTCTACACTCTACACTCTATACCCTGCACTCTATACCCTACACCCTACGCTCTATACCCTACACTCTATACCCTACACTCTATACTCTATACCCTACACTCTATTCCATACATTCTATACCCTACACTCTATACCCTACACTGTAATCAGTACACTCTACACTCTATACCCTACACTCTATACCCTACACTCTATACCATACAATCCATACCCTACACTCTATACCCTACACTCTACACTCTATACCCTACACTCTATACCTTACACTCTAAACCCTACATTCTATACCCTACACTCTATACCCTACACTCTACACTCTATACCCTACACTCTATACTCTACACTCTACACCCTACACTCTATACCATACACTCTATACCCTACACTCTACACTCTATACCCTACACTCTATACCCTACACTCTATACCCTACACCCTACGCTCTATACCCTATACTCTATACCCTACACTCTACACACTATACCCTACACTCTATTCCATACACTCTATACCCTACACTCTATACCCTACACTCTACACTCTATACCCTACACTCTACACTTTACACTCTATACCCTACACTCTATACCCTACACTCCATACTCTATACCCTACACTCTATACCGTACATTCTACACTCTATACCCTACACACTATACCCTACACTCTAATCCCTACACTCTACACTCTATACCCTACACTCTATACCCTACACTTTATACCCTACACTCTACACTCTATACCCTACACTCTATACCATACACTCTACACTCTATTCCCTACACTCTATACCATACACTCTAAACCCTACACTCTATACCCTACACTATACACTCTATACCCTACAATCTATACCCTACACTCTATGCCCTACACTCTATACAATACACTCTATACCCTACACTCTACACTCTATACCCTACACTCTATACCATACACTCTATACCCTACACTCTATACCATACACTCTACACCATACACTCTATACCATACACTCTATACCCTACACTCTACACTCTATACCCTACACTTCATACCCTACACTCTATACCATACACTCTATACCCTACACTCTACACTCTATACCCTACACTCTATACCCTACACTCTGTACCGTACACCCTACGCTCTATACCCTACACTCTATACCCTACACTCTATACTCTATACCCTATACTCTATTCCATACATTCTATACCCTACACTCTATACCCTACACTCTATACCATACACTTTATACCCTACACTCTACACTCTATTCCATACACTCTATACCCTACACTCTATACCCTACACTCTACACTCTATACCCTACACTCTATACCCTACACTCTACACTCTACACTCTATACCATACACTCTATACCCTACATTCTACACTCTATACCCTACACTCTATACCCTGCACTCTATACCCTACACCCTACGCTCTATACCCTACACTCTATACCCTACACTCTATACTCTATACCCTACACTCTATTCCATGCATTCTATACCCTACACTCTATACCCTACACTGTAATCAGTACACTCTATACCCTACACTCTATTCCCTACACTCTATACCATACACTCTATACCCTACACTCTAATCCCTACACTCTACACTCTATTCCATGCACTCTATACCCTACTCTCTGTACCGTACACCCTACGCTCTATACCCTACACTCTATACCCTACACTCTTTACTCTATACCCTATACTCTATTCCATACATTCTATACCCTACACTCTATACCCTACACTCTATACCATACACTTTATACCCTACACTCTACACTCTATTCCATGCACTCTATACCCTACACTCTTTACTCTATACCCTATACTCTATTCCATACATTCTATACCCTACACTCTATACCCTACACTCTATACCATACACTTTATACCCTACACTCTACACTCTATTCCATGCACTCTATACCCTACACTCTATACCCTACACTCTACACTCTATACCCTACACTCTACACTCTATACCCTACACTCTATACCCTACACTCTATACTCTATACCCTACACTCTATACCCTACACTCTACACTCTATGCCCTACACTCTATGCCCTACACTCTAATCCCTACACTCTACACTCTATATCCTACACTCTATACTCTACACTCCATACTCTACACTCTATACCCTATAGTCTACACTCTATACCCTACACTCTATACCATACACTCTAATCCCTACACTCTACACTCCATACCCTACACTCTATACCCTACACTCTACACTCTATACCCTACACTCTATACCCTACACTCTATACCCTACATTCTATACCCTACACTCTATACCCTACACTCTACACTCTATACCCTACACTCTATACCCTACACTCTACACTCTATACCCTACACTCTATACTATACACTCTATACCCTACACTCTACACTCTATACCCTACACTCTATACCCTACACTCTATACTCTACACTCTATACCTTACACTCTATACCCTACACTCTATACCCTACACTCTACACTCTAAACCGTACACTCCATACCCTTCACTCTATACCCTACACTCTACACTCTATACTCTACTCTATATACCATACACTCTATACCCTACACTCTATACCCTACACTCTATACCCTACACTCTACACTCTACACTCTATACCATACACTCTATACCCTACATTCTACACTCTATACCCTACACTCTATACCCTGCACTCTATACCCTACACCCTACGCTCTATACCCTACACTCTATAACCTACACTCTATACTCTATACCCTACACTCTATTCCATGCATTCTATACCCTACACTCTATACCCTACACTGTAATCAGTACACTCTATACCCTACACTCTATTCCCTACACTCTATACCATACACTCTATACCCTACACTCTAATCCCTACACTCTACACTATATTCCATGCACTCTATACCCTACACTCTGTACCGTACACCCTACGCTCTATACCCTACACTCTATACCCTACACTCTTTACTCTATACCCTATACTTTATTCCATACATTCTATACCCTACACTCTATACCCTACACTCTATACCATACACTTTATACCCTACACTCTACACTCTATTCCATGCACTCTATACCCTACACTCTATACCCTACACTCTACACTCTATACCCTACACTCTACACTCTATACCCTACACTCTATACCCTACACTCTATACTCTATACCCTATAATCTATACCCTACACTCTACACTCTATGCCCTACACTCTATGCCCTACACTCTAATCCCTACACTCTACACTCTATATCCTACACTCTATACTCTACACTCCATACTCTACACTCTATACCCTATAGTCTACACTCTATACCCTACACTCTATACCATACACTCTAATCCCTACACTCTACACTCCATACCCTACACTCTATACCCTACACTCTACACTCTATACCCTACACTCTATACCCTACACTCTATACCCTACATTCTATACCCTACACTCTATACCCTACACTCTACACTCTATACCCTACACTCTGTACCCTACACTCTATACCCTACACTCTATACCCTACACTCTATACCCTACACTCTACACTCTATACCCTACACTCTATACCATACACTCTATACCCTACACTCTACACTCTATACCCTACACTCTATAACCTACACTCTATACCCTACACTCTATACCCTACACTCTATACCCTACACTCTATACTCTACACCCTATACCCTACACTCTATACCCTACACTCTATACCCTACACTCTACACTCTATACCCTACACTCTATACTATACACTCTATACCCTACACTCGACACTCTATACCCTACACTCTATACCCTACACTCTATACTCTACACTCTATACCTTACACTCTATACCCTACACTCTATACCCTACACTCTACACTCTATACCGTACACTCCATACCCTCCACTCTATACCCTACACTCTACACTCTATACTCTACTCTATATACCATACACTCTATACCCTACACTCTATACCCTACACTCTACACTCTATACCCTACACTCTATACCCTACACTCTACACTCTATACCATACACTCTATACCCTACACTCTATACTCTATACCATACACTCTATAACCTACACTCTATACCATACACTCTACACCCTACACTCTATACCATACACTCTATACCCTACACTCTACACTCTATACCCTACACTCTATAACATACACTCTATACCCTACACTCTATACCTTACACTCTATACCCTACACTCTACACCCTACACTCTACACTCTACACTCTATACCCTGCACTCTATACCCTACACCCTACGCTCTATACCCTACACTCTATACCCTACACTCTATACTCTATACCCTACACTCTATTCCATACATTCTATACCCTACACTCTATACCCTACACTGTAATCAGTACACTCTACACTCTATACCCTACACTCTATACCCTACACTCTATACCATACAATCCATACCCTACACTCTATACCCTACACTCTACACTCTATACCCTACACTCTATACCTTACACTCTAAACCCTACATTCTATACCCTACACTCTATACCCTACACTCTACACTCTATACCCTACACTCTATACTCTACACTCTACACCCTACACTCTATACCATACACTCTATACCCTACACTCTACACTCTATACCCTACACTCTATACCCTACACCCTACGCTCTATACCCTATACTCTATACCCTACACTCTACACACTATACCCTACACTCTATTCCATACACTCTATACCCTACACTCTATACCCTACACTCTACACTCTATACCCTACACTCTACACTTTACACTCTATACCCTACACTCTATACCCTACACTCCATACTCTATACCCTACACTCTATACCGTACATTCTACACTCTATACCCTACACACTATACCCTACACTCTAATCCCTACACTCTACACTCTATACCCTACACTCTATACCCTACACTTTATACCCTACACTCTACACTCTATACCCTACACTCTATACCATACACTCTACACTCTATTCCCTACACTCTATACCATACACTCTAAACCCTTCCATCTATACCCTACACTATACACTCTATACCCTACAATCTATACCCTACACTCTATGCCCTACACTCTATACAATACACTCTATACCCTACACTCTACACTCTATACCCTACACTCTATACCATACACTCTATACCCTACACTCTATACCATACACTCTACACCATACACTCTATACCATACACTCTATACCCTACACTCTACACTCTATACCCTACACTTCATACCCTACACTCTATACCATACACTCTATACCCTACACTCTACACTCTATACCCTACACTCTATACCCTACACTCTGTACCGTACACCCTACGCTCTATACCCTACACTCTATACCCTACACTCTATACTCTATACCCTATACTCTATTCCATACATTCTATACCCTACACTCTATACCCTACACTCTATACCATACACTTTATACCCTACACTCTACACTCTATTCCATGCACTCTATACCCTACACTCTATACCCTACACTCTAC
The DNA here is from genome assembly GCF_032444005.1 of Ranitomeya imitator. NCBI lineage: Eukaryota > Metazoa > Chordata > Amphibia > Anura > Dendrobatidae > Ranitomeya > Ranitomeya imitator. The sequence goes on from NW_027193601.1 coordinate 73,371, forward strand.
ACTCTATACCCTACACTCTACACTCTATACCCTACACTCTATACCCTACACTCTATACTCTATACCCTACACTCTATACCCTACACTCTACACTCTATGCCCTACACTCTATGCCCTACACTCTAATCCCTACACTCTACACTCTATATCCTACACTCTATACTCTACACTCCATACTCTACACTCTATACCCTATAGTCTACACTCTATACCCTACACTCTATACCATACACTCTAATCCCTACACTCTACACTCCATACCCTACACTCTATACCCTACACTCTACACTCTATACCCTACACTCTATACCCTACACTCTATACCCTACATTCTATACCCTACACTCTATACCCTACACTCTACACTCTATACCCTACACTCTATACCCTACACTCTATACCCTACACTCTATACCCTACACTCTATACCCTACACTCTACACTCTATACCCTACACTCTATACCATACACTCTATACCCTACACTCTACACTCTATACCCTACACTCTATAACCTACACTCTATACCCTACACTCTATACCCTACACTCTATACCCTACACTCTATACTCTACACCCTATACCCTACACTCTATACCCTACACTCTATACCCTACACTCTACACTCTATACCCTACACTCTATACTATACACTCTATACCCTACACTCTACACTCTATACCCTACACTCTATACCCTACACTCTATACTCTACACTCTATACCTTACACTCTATACCCTACACTCTATACCCTACACTCTACACTCTAAACCGTACACTCCATACCCTCCACTCTATACCCTACACTCTACACTCTATACTCTACTCTATATACCATACACTCTATACCCTACACTCTATACCCTACACTCTACACTCTATACCCTACACTCTATACCCTACACTCTACACTCTACACTCTATACCATACACTCTATACCCTACATTCTACACTCTATACCCTACACTCTATACCCTGCACTCTATACCCTACACCCTACGCTCTATACCCTACACTCTATACCCTACACTCTATACTCTATACCCTACACTCTATTCCATGCATTCTATACCCTACACTCTATACCCTACACTGTAATCAGTACACTCTATACCCTACACTCTATTCCCTACACTCTATACCATACACTCTATACCCTACACTCTAATCCCTACACTCTACACTCTATTCCATGCACTCTATACCCTACACTCTGTACCGTACACCCTACGCTCTATACCCTACACTCTATACCCTACACTCTTTACTCTATACCCTATACTCTATTCCATACATTCAATACCCTACACTCTATACCCTACACTCTATACCATACACTTTATACCCTACACTCTACACTCTATTCCATGCACTCTATACCCTACACTCTATACCCTACACTCTACACTCTATACCCTACACTCTACACTCTATACCCTACACTCTATACCCTACACTCTATACTCTATACCCTACACTCTATACCCTACACTCTACACTCTATGCCCTACACTCTATGCCCTACACTCTAATCCCTACACTCTACACTCTATATCCTACACTCTATACTCTACACTCCATACTCTACACTCTATACCCTATAGTCTACACTCTATACCCTACACTCTATACCATACACTCTAATCCCTACACTCTACACTCCATACCCTACACTCTATACCCTACACTCTACACTCTATACCCTACACTCTATACCCTACACTCTATACCCTACATTCTATACCCTACACTCTATACCCTACACTCTACACTCTATACCCTACACTCTGTACCCTACACTCTATACCCTACTCTCTATACCCTACACTCTATACCCTACACTCTACACTCTATACCCTACACTCTATACCATACACTCTATACCCTACACTCTACACTCTATACCCTACACTCTATAACCTACACTCTATACCCTACACTCTATACCCTACACTCTATACCCTACACTCTATACTCTACACCCTATACCCTACACTCTATACCCTACACTCTATACCATACACTCTACACTCTATACCCTACACTCTATACTATACACTCTATACACTACACTCTACACTCTATACCCTACACTCTATACCCTACACTCTATACTCTACACTCTATACCTTACACTCTATACCCTACACTCTATACCCTACACTCTACACTCTATACCGTACACTCCATACCCTCCACTCTATACCCTACACTCTACACTCTATACTCTACTCTATATACCATACACTCTATACCCTACACTCTATACCCTACACTCTATACCCTACACTCTATACCCTACACTCTATACTCTACACCCTATACCCTACACTCTATACCCTACACTCTATACCCTACACTCTACACTCTATACCCTACACTCTATACTATACACTCTATACCCTACACTCTACACTCTATACCCTACACTCTATACCCTACACTCTATACTCTACACTCTATACCTTACACTCTATACCCTACACTCTATACCCTACACTCTACACTCTAAACCGTACACTCCATACCCTCCACTCTATACCCTACACTCTACACTCTATACTCTGCTCTATATACCATACACTCTATACCCTACACTCTATACCCTACACTCTACACTCTATACCCTACACTCTATACCCTACACTCTACACTCTACACTCTATACCATACACTCTATACCCTACATTCTACACTCTATACCCTACACTCTATACCCTGCACTCTATACCCTACACCCTACGCTCTATACCCTACACTCTATACCCTACACTCTATACTCTATACCCTACACTCTATTCCATGCATTCTATACCCTACACTCTATACCCTACACTGTAATCAGTACACTCTATACCCTACACTCTATTCCCTACACTCTATACCATACACTCTATACCCTACACTCTAATCCCTACACTCTACACTCTATTCCATGCACTCTATACCCTACACTCTGTACCGTACACCCTACGCTCTATACCCTACACTCTATACCCTACACTCTTTACTCTATACCCTATACTCTATTCCATACATTCTATACCCTACACTCTATACCCTACACTCTATACCATACACTTTATACCCTACACTCTACACTCTATTCCATGCACTCTATACCCTACACTCTATACCCTACACTCTACACTCTATACCCTACACTCTATACCCTACACTCTATACCCTACACTCTATACTCTATACCCTACACTCTATACCCTACACTCTACACTCTATACCCTACACTCTATACCCTACACTCTATACCCTACATTCTATACCCTACACTCTATACCCTACACTCTACACTCTATACCCTACACTCTAATCCCTACACTCTACACTCTATATCCTACACTCTATACTCTACACTCCATACTCTACACTCTATACCCTATAGTCTACACTCTATACCCTACACTCTATACCATACACTCTAATCCCTACACTCTACACTCCATACCCTACACTCTATACCCTACACTCTACACTCTATACCCTACACTCTATACCCTACACTCTATACCCTACATTCTATACCCTACACTCTATACCCTACACTCTACACTCTATACCCTACACTCTGTACCCTACACTCTATACCCTACACTCTATACCCTACACTCTATACCCTACACTCTACACTCTATACCCTACACTCTATACCATACACTCTATACCCTACACTCTACACTCTATACCCTACACTCTATAACCTACACTCTATACCCTACACTCTATACCCTACACTCTATACCCTACACTCTATACTCTACACCCTATACCCTACACTCTATACCCTACACTCTATACCCTACACTCTACACTCTATACCCTACACTCTATACTATACACTCTATACCCTACACTCTACACTCTATACCCTACACTCTATACCCTACACTCTATACTCTACACTCTATACCTTACACTCTATACCCTACACTCTATACCCTACACTCTACACTCTATACCGTACACTCCATACCCTCCACTCTATACCCTACACTCTACACTCTATACTCTATATACCATACACTCTATACCCTACACTCTATACCCTACACTCTACACTCTATACCCTACACTCTATACCCTACACTCTACACTCTACACTCTATACCATACACTCTATACCCTACATTCTACACTCTATACCCTACACTCTATACCCTGCACTCTATACCCTACACCCTACGCTCTATACCCTACACTCTATACCCTACACTCTATACTCTATACCCTACACTCTATTCCATGCATTCTATACCCTACACTCTATACCCTACACTGTAATCAGTACACTCTATACCCTACACTCTATTCCCTACACTCTATGCCATACACTCTATACCCTACACTCTAATCCCTACACTCTACACTCTATTCCATGCACTCTATACCCTACACTCTATACCCTACACTCTACACTCTATACCCTACACTCTACACTCTACACTCTATACCCTGCACTCTATACCCTACACCCTACGCTCTATACCCTACACTCTATACCCTACACTCTATACTCTATACCCTACACTCTATTCCATACATTCTATACCCTACACTCTATACCCTACACTGTAATCAGTACACTCTACACTCTATACCCTACACTCTATACCCTACACTCTATACCATACAATCCATACCCTACACTCTATACCCTACACTCTACACTCTATACCCTACACTCTATACCCTACACTCTAAACCCTACATTCTATACCCTACACTCTATACCCTACACTCTACACTCTATACCCTACACTCTATACCCTACAATCTATACCCTACACTCTACACTCTATACCCTACACTCTATACCCTACACTCTATACCCTACACTCTACACTCTATACCCTACACTCTACACTCTATACCCTACACTCTATACCATACACTCTATACCCTACACTCTACACTCTATACCCTACACTCTATACCCTACACTCTGTACCCTACACTCTATACCATACAATCCATACCCTACACTCTATACCCTACACTCTACACTCTATACCCTACACTCTATACCCTACACTCTAAACCCTACATTCTATACCCTACACTCTATACCCTGCACTCTACACTCTATACCCTACACTCTATACCCTACAATCTATACTCTACACTCTACACTCTATACCCTACACTCTATACCCTACACTCTATACCCTACACTCTACACTCTATACCCTACACTCTATACCCTACACTCTATACCATACACTCTATACCTTACACTCTATCCCCTACACTCTATACCATACAATCTACACTCTATACCCTACACTGTATACCCTACACTCTAAACTCTATACCCTACACTCTATACCCTACACTCTACACTCTATACCCTACACTCTACACTCTATACCCTACACTCTATACCCTACAATCTATAACATACACTCTATACCATACACTCTATACCATACACTCTACACTCTATACCCTACACTCTATACCCTACACTCTACACTCTATACCCTACACTCTATACCCTACACTCTACACTCTATACCCTACACTCTATACCCTACACTCTATGCCATACACTCTATACATAGTAACATAGTAACATAGTTAGTAAGGCCGAAAAAAGACATTTGTCCATCCAGTTCAGCCTATATTCCATCATAATAAATACCCAGATCTACGTCCTTCTACAGAACCTAATAATTGTATGATACAATATTGTTCTGCTCCAGGAAGACATCCAGGCCTCTCTTGAACCCCTTGACTGAGTTCGCCATCACCACCTCCTCAGGCAAGCAATTCCAGATTCTCACTGCCCTTACAGTAAAGAATCCTCTTCTATGTTGGTGGAAAAACCTTCTCTCCTCCAGACGCAAAGAATGCCCCCTTGTGCCCGTCACCTTCCTTGGTATAAACAGATCCTCAGCGAGATATTTGTATTGTCCCCTTATATACTTATACATGGTTATTAGATCGCCCCTCAGTCGTCTTTTTTCTAGACTAAATAATCCGAATTTCGCTAATCTATCTGGGTATTGTAGTTCTCCCATCCCCTTTATTAATTTTGTTGCCCTCCTTTGTACTCTCTCTAGTTCCATTATATACCATATACCATATACCATACACTCTATCCCCTACACTCTATCCCATACACTCTACACTCTATACCCTACACTATACACTCTATACCCTACACTCTACACTCTATACCCTACACTCTACACCCTACACTCTATACCATACACTCTATACCCTACACTCTACACTCTATACCCTACACTCTATACCCTACACTCTATACCCTACACCCTACGCTCTATACCCTACACTCTATACCCTACACTCTACACACTATACCCTACACTCTATTCCATACACACTATACCCTACACTCTATACCCTACACTCTACACTCTATACCCTACACTAGAGTGTATGGTATAGAGTGTAGGGTATAGAGTGTAGGGTATAGAGTGTAGAGTGTAGGGTATAGAGTGAAGGGTATAGAGTGTAGAATGTATGGTATAGAGTGTAGGGGATAGAGTGTAAGGTATAGAGTGTATGGTATAGAGTGTAGGGTATAGAGTGTAGGGTATAGAGTGTAGAGTGTAGGGTATAGAGTGTAGAGTATAGAGTGTAGGGTATAGAGTGTAGAGTGTAGGGTATAGATTGTAGGGTATAGAGTGTAGGGTATAGAGTGTAGAGTGTAGGGTATAGAGTGTAGGGTATAGAATGTAGGGTTTAGAGTGTAGGGTATAGAGTGTAGGGTATAGAGTGTAGAGTGTAGGGTATAGAGTGTAGGGTATGGATTGTATGGTATAGAGTGTAGGGTATAGAGTGTAGGGTATAGAGTGTAGGGTATAGAGTGTAGAGTGTAGGGTATAGAGTGTATGGTATAGAGTGTAGGGTATAGAGTGTAGAGTGTAGGGTATAGAGTGTAGGGTATAGAGTGTAAGGTATAGAGTGTAGAGTGTAGGGTATAGATTGTAGGGTATAGAGTGTAGGGTATAGAGTGTAGAGTGTAGGGTATAGAGTGTAGGGTATAGAATGTAGGGTTTAGAGTGTAGGGTATAGAGTGTAGGGTATCGAGTGTAGAGTGTAGGGTATAGAGTGTAGGGTATGGATTGTATGGTATAGAGTGTAGGGTATAGAGTGTAGGGTATAGAGTGTAGAGTGTACTGATTACAATGTAGGGTATAGAGTGTAGGGTATAGAATGTATGGAATAGAGTGTAGGGTATAGAGTATAGAGTGTAGGGTATAGAGTGTAGGGTATAGAGCGTAGGGTGTAGGGTATAGAGTGCAGGGTATAGAGTGTAGAGTGTAGAGTGTAGGGTGTAGAGTGTAGGGTATAGAGTGTAAGGTATAGAGTGTAGGGTATAGAGTGTATGTTATAGAGTGTAGGGTATAGAGTGTAGAGTGTAGGGTATAGAGTGTATGGTATAGAGTGTAGGGTGTAGAGTGTATGGTATAGAGTGTAGGGTGTAGAGTGTATGGTATAGAGTGTAGGGTATAGAGTGTAGGGTATAGAGTGTAAAGTGTAGAGTGTAGGGTATAGAGTGTAGAGTGTAGGGTATAGAGTGTAGGGTATAGTGTGTATGGAATAGAGTGTAGGGTATAGTGTGTAGAGTGTAGGGTATAGAGTGTAGGGTATAGAGCGTAGGGTGTAGGGTATAGAGTGTAGGGTATAGAGTGTAGGGTATAGAGTGTAGAGTGTAGGGTATAGAGTGTATGGTATAGAGTGTAGGGTGTAGAGTGTAGGGTATAGAGTGTAGAGTGTAGGGTATAGAGTGTATAGTGTAGGGTATAGAGTGTAGAGTGTATGGGATAGAGTGTAGGGGATAGAGTGTATGGTATATGGTATATGGTATATAATGGAACTAGAGAGAGTACAAAGGAGGGCAACAAAATTAATAAAGGGGATGGGAGAACTACAATACCCAGATAGATTAGCGAAATTAGGATTATTTAGTCTAGAAAAAAGACGACTGAGGGGCGATCTAATAACCATGTATAAGTATATAAGGGGACAATACAAATATCTCGCTGAGGATCTGTTTATACCAAGGAAGGTGACGGGCACAAGGGGGCATTCTTTGCGTCTGGAGGAGAGAAGGTTTTTCCACCAACATAGAAGAGGATTCTTTACTGTAAGGGCAGTGAGAATCTGGAATTGCTTGCCTGAGGAGGTGGTGATGGCGAACTCAGTCAAGGGGTTCAAGAGAGGCCTGGATGTCTTCCTGGAGCAGAACAATATTGTATCATACAATTATTAGGTTCTGTAGAAGGACGTAGATCTGGGTATTTATTATGATGGAATATAGGCTGAACTGGATGGACAAATGTCTTTTTTCGGCCTTACTAACTATGTTACTATGTTACTATGTATAGAGTGTATGGCATAGAGTGTAGGGTATAGAGTGTAGGGTATAGAGTGTAGAGTGTAGGGTATAGAGTGTAGGGTATAGAGTGTAGAGTGTAGGGTATAGAGTGTAGGGTATAGAGTGTAGAGTGTATGGTATAGAGTGTATGGTATAGAGTGTATGTTATAGATTGTAGGGTATAGAGTGTAGGGTATAGAGTGTAGAGTGTAGGGTATAGAGTGTAGAGTGTAGGGTATAGAGTGTAGGGTATAGAGTTTAGAGTGTAGGGTATACAGTGTAGGGTATAGAGTGTAGATTGTATGGTATAGAGTGTAGGGGATAGAGTGTAAGGTATAGAGTGTATGGTATAGAGTGTAGGGTATAGAGTGTAGGGTATAGAGTGTAGAGTGTAGGGTATAGAGTGTAGGGTATAGAGTGTAGGGTATAGAGTGTAGAGTGTAGAGTATAGATTGTAGGGTATAGAGTGTAGGGTATAGAGTGTAGAGTGCAGGGTATAGAGTGTAGGGTATAGAATGTAGGGTTTAGAGTGTAGGGTATAGAGTGTAGGGTATAGAGTGTAGAGTGTAGGGTATAGAGTGTAGGGTATGGATTGTATGGTATAGAGTGTAGGGTACAGAGTGTAGGGTATAGAGTGTAGGGTATAGAGTGTAGAGTGTAGGGTATAGAGTGTATGGTATAGAGTGTAGGGTATAGAGTGTAGAGTGTAGGGTATAGAGTGTAGAGTGTAGGGTATAGAGTGTAGGGTATAGAGTGTAGGGTATAGAGTGTAGAGTGTAGGGTATAGATTGTAGGGTATAGAGTGTAGGGTATAGAGTGTAGAGTGTAGGGTATAGAGTGTAGGGTATAGAATGTAGGGTTTAGAGTGTAGGGTATAGAGTGTAGGGTATAGAGTGTAGAGTGTAGGGTATAGAGTGTAGGGTATGGATTGTATGGTATAGAGTGTAGGGTATAGAGTGTAGGGTATAGAGTGTAGAGTGTACTGATTACAGTGTAGGGTATAGAGTGTAGGGTATAGAATGTATGGAATAGAGTGTAGGGTATAGAGTATAGAGTGTAGGGTATAGAGTGTAGGGTATAGAGCGTAGGGTGTAGGGTATAGAGTGCAGGGTATAGAGTGTAGAGTGTAGAGTGTAGGGTATAGAGTGTAGAGTGTAGGGTATAGAGTGTAGGGTATAGAGTGCATGGAATAGAGTGTAGAGTGTAGGGATTAGAGTGTAGGGTATAGAGTGTATGGCATAGAGTGTAGGGAATAGAGTGTAGGGTATAGAGTGTACTGATTACAGTGTAGGGTATAGAGTGTAGGGTATAGAATGCATGGAATAGAGTGTAGGGTATAGAGTATAGAGTGTAGGGTATAGAGTGTAGGGTATAGAGCGTAGGGTGTAGGGTATAGAGTGCAGGGTATAGAGTGTAGGGTATAGAGTGTAGAATGTAGGGTATAGAGTGTATGGTATAGAGTGTAGAGTGTAGAGTGTAGGGTATAGAGTGTAGGGTATAGAGTGTAGAGTGTAGGGTATAGAGTGTAGGGTATAGAGTGTATGGTATATAGAGTATAGAGTGTAGAGTGTAGGGTATAGAGTGGAGGGTATGGAGTGTACGGTATAGAGTGTAGAGTGTAGGGTATAGAGTGTAGGGTATAGAGTGTAAGGTATAGAGTGTAGAGTATAGAGTGTAGGGTATAGAGTGTAGGGTATAGAGTGTAGAGTGTAGGGTATAGAGTGTATAGTATAGAGTGTAGGGTATAGAGTGTAGAGTGTAGGGTATAGAGTGTAGGGTATAGAGTGTAGGGTATAGGGTGTAGAGTATAGAGTGTAGGGTATAGAGTGTAGGGTATAGAGTGTAGGGTATAGAGTGTAGGTTATAGAGTGTAGGGTATAGAGTGTAGAGTGTAGGGTATAGAGTGTATGGTATAGAGTGTAGGGTATAGAGTGTAGAGTGTAGGGTATAGAGTGTAGGGTATAGAGTGTAGGGTATAGAGTGTAGGGTACAGAGTGTAGGGTATAGAGTGTAGAGTGTAGGGTATAGAGTGTAGGGTATAGAATGTAGGGTATAGAGTGTAGGGTATAGAGTGTAGGGTATAGAGTGTAGAGTGTAGGGTATAGAGTGTAGGGTATGGAGTGTAGAGTGTAGGGATTAGAGTGTATGGTATAGAGTGTAGGGTATAGAGTGTAGACTATAGGGTATAGAGTGTAGAGTATGGAGTGTAGAGTATAGAGTGTAGGATATAGAGTGTAGAGTGTAGGGATTAGAGTGTAGGGTATAGAGTGTAGAGTGTAGGGTATAGAGTGTAGGGTATAGAATGTAGGGTATAGAGTGTAGGGTATAGAGTGTAGGGTATAGAGTGTAGAGTGTAGGGTATAGAGTGTAGGGTATAGAGTATAGAGTGTAGGGTATAGAGTGTAGGGTATAGAGTGTAGGGTATAGAGTGTAGAGTGTAGGGTATAGAGTGTAGGGTATAGAGTGCATGGAATAGAGTGTAGAGTGTAGGGTATAAAGTGTATGGTATAGAGTGTAGGGTATAGAGTGTAGGGTATAGAATGTATGGAATAGAGTATAGGGTATAGAGTAAAGAGTGTAGGGTATAGAGTGTAGGGTATAGAGCGTAGGGTGTACGGTACAGAGTGTAGGGTATAGAGTGCATGGAATAGAGTGTAGAGTGTAGGGATTAGAGTGTAGGGTATAGAGTGTATGGTATAGAGTGTAGGGAATAGAGTGTAGGGTATAGAGTGTACTGATTACAGTGTAGGGTATAGAGTGTAGGGTATAGAATGCATGGAATAGAGTGTAGGGTATAGAGTATAGAGTGTAGGGTATAGAGTGTAGGGTATAGAGCGTAGGGTGTAGGGTATAGAGTGCAGGGTATAGAGTGTAGGGTATAGAGTGTAGAATGTAGGGTATAGAGTGTATGGTATAGAGTGTAGAGTGTAGAGTGTAGGGTATAGAGTGTAGGGTATAGAGTGTAGAGTGTAGGGTATAGAGTGTAGGGTATAGAGTGTATGGTATATAGAGTAGAGTATAGAGTGTAGAATGTAGGGTATAGAGTGGAGGGTATGGAGTGTACGGTTTAGAGTGTAGAGTGTAGGGTATAGAGTGTAGGGTATAGAGTGTAAGGTATAGAGTGTAGAGTATAGAGTGTAGGGTATAGAGTGTAGGGTATAGAGTGTAGAGTGTAGGGTATAGAGTGTATAGTATAGAGTGTAGGGTATAGAGTGTAGAGTGTAGGGTATAGAGTGTAGGGTATAGAGTGTAGGGTATAGGGTGTAGAGTATAGAGTGTAGGGTATAGAGTGTAGGGTATAGAGTGTAGGGTATAGAGTGTAGGGTATAGAGTGTATGGTATATAGAGTAGAGTATAGAGTGTAGAGTGTAGGGTATAGAGTGGAGGGTATGGAGTGTACGGTATAGAGTGTAGAGTGTAGGGTATAGAGTGTAGGGTATAGAGTGTAAGGTATAGAGTGTAGAGTATAGAGTGTAGGGTATAGAGTGTAGGGTATAGAGTGTAGAGTGTAGGGTATAGAGTGTATAGTATAGAGTGTAGGGTATAGAGTGTAGAGTGTATGGTATAGAGTGTAGGGTATAGAGTGTAGGGTATAGGGTGTAGAGTATAGAGTGTAGGGTATAGAGTGTAGGGTATAGAGTGTAGGGTATAGAGTGTAGGTTATAGAGTGTAGGGTATAGAGTGTAGAGTGTAGGGTATAGAGTGTATGGTATAGAGTGTAGGGTATAGAGTGTAGAGTGTAGGGTATAGAGTGTAGGGTATAGAGTGTAGGGTATAGAGTGTAGGGTACAGAGTGTAGGGTATAGAGTGTAGAGTGTAGGGTATAGAGTGTAGGGTATAGAATGTAGGGTATAGAGTGTAGGGTATAGAGTGTAGGGTATAGAGTGTAGAGTGTAGGGTATAGAGTGTAGGGTATGGAGTGTAGAGTGTAGGGATTAGAGTGTATGGTATAGAGTGTAGGGTATAGAGTGTAGACTATAGGGTATAGAGTGTAGAGTATGGAGTGTAGAGTATAGAGTGTAGGATATAGAGTGTAGAGTGTAGGGATTAGAGTGTAGGGCATAGAGTGTAGGGCATAGAGTGTAGAGTGTAGGGTATAGAGTGTAGGGTATAGAGTATAGAGTGTAGGGTATAGAGTGTAGGGTATAGAGTGTAGAGTGTAGGGTATAGAGTGTAGAGTGTAGGGTATAGAGTGTAGGGTATAGAGTGCATGGAATAGAGTGTAGAGTGTAGGGTATAAAGTGTATGGTATAGAGTGTAGGGTATAGAGTGTAGGGTATTGAATGTATGGAATAGAGTATAGGGTATAGAGTAAAGAGTGTAGGGTATAGAGTGTAGGGTATAGAGCGTAGGGTGTACGGTACAGAGTGTAGGGTATAGAGTGCATGGAATAGAGTGTAGAGTGTAGGGATTAGAGTGTAGGGTATAGAGTGTATGGTATAGAGTGTAGGGAATAGAGTGTAGGGTATAGAGTGTACTGATTACAGTGTAGGGTATAGAGTGTAGGGTATAGAATGCATGGAATAGAGTGTAGGGTATAGAGTATAGAGTGTAGGGTATAGAGTGTAGGGTATAGAGCGTAGGGTGTAGGGTATAGAGTGCAGGGTATAGAGTGTAGGGTATAGAGTGTAGAATGTAGGGTATAGAGTGTAGGGTATAGAGTGTAAGGTATAGAGTGTAGAGTATAGAGTGTAGGGTATAGAGTGTAGGGTATAGAGTGTAGAGTGTAGGGTATAGAGTGTATAGTATAGAGTGTAGGGTATAGAGTGTAGAGTGTAGGGTATAGAGTGTAGGGTATAGAGTGTAGGGTATAGGGTGTAGAGTATAGAGTGTAGGGTATAGAGTGTAGGGTATAGAGTGTAGGGTATAGAGTGTAGGTTATAGAGTGTAGGGTATAGAGTGTAGAGTGTAGGGTATAGAGTGTATGGTATAGAGTGTAGGGTATAGAGTGTAGAGTGTAGGGTATAGAGTGTAGGGTATAGAGTGTAGGGTATAGAGTGTAGGGTACAGAGTGTAGGGTATAGAGTGTAGAGTGTAGGGTATAGAGTGTAGGGTATAGAATGTAGGGTATAGAGTGTAGGGTATAGAGTGTAGGGTATAGAGTGTAGAGTGTAGGGTATAGAGTGTAGGGTATGGAGTGTAGAGTGTAGGGATTAGAGTGTATGGTATAGAGTGTAGGGTATAGAGTGTAGACTATAGGGTATAGAGTGTAGAGTATGGAGTGTAGAGTATAGAGTGTAGGATATAGAGTGTAGAGTGTAGGGATTAGAGTGTAGGGTATAGAGTGTAGAGTGTAGGGTATAGAGTGTAGGGTATAGAATGTAGGGTATAGAGTGTAGGGTATAGAGTGTAGGGTATAGAGTGTAGAGTGTAGGGTATAGAGTGTAGGGTATAGAGTATAGAGTGTAGGGTATAGAGTGTAGGGTATAGAGTGTAGGGTATAGAGTGTAGAGTGTAGGGTATAGAGTGTAGGGTATAGAGTGCATGGAATAGAGTGTAGAGTGTAGGGTATAAAGTGTATGGTATAGAGTGTAGGGTATAGAGTGTAGGGTATAGAATGTATGGAATAGAGTATAGGGTATAGAGTAAAGAGTGTAGGGTATAGAGTGTAGGGTATAGAGCGTAGGGTGTACGGTACAGAGTGTAGGGTATAGAGTGCATGGAATAGAGTGTAGAGTGTAGGGATTAGAGTGTAGGGTATAGAGTGTATGGTATAGAGTGTAGGGAATAGAGTGTAGGGTATAGAGTGTACTGATTACAGTGTAGGGTATAGAGTGTAGGGTATAGAATGCATGGAATAGAGTGTAGGGTATAGAGTATAGAGTGTAGGGTATAGAGTGTAGGGTATAGAGCGTAGGGTGTAGGGTATAGAGTGCAGGGTATAGAGTGTAGGGTATAGAGTGTAGAATGTAGGGTATAGAGTGTATGGTATAGAGTGTAGAGTGTAGAGTGTAGGGTATAGAGTGTAGGGTATAGAGTGTAGAGTGTAGGGTATAGAGTGTAGGGTATAGAGTGTATGGTATATAGAGTAGAGTATAGAGTGTAGAATGTAGGGTATAGAGTGGAGGGTATGGAGTGTACGGTTTAGAGTGTAGAGTGTAGGGTATAGAGTGTAGGGTATAGAGTGTAAGGTATAGAGTGTAGAGTATAGAGTGTAGGGTATAGAGTGTAGGGTATAGAGTGTAGAGTGTAGGGTATAGAGTGTATAGTATAGAGTGTAGGGTATAGAGTGTAGAGTGTAGGGTATAGAGTGTAGGGTATAGAGTGTAGGGTATAGGGTGTAGAGTATAGAGTGTAGGGTATAGAGTGTAGGGTATAGAGTGTAGGGTATAGAGTGTAGGGTATAGAGTGTATGGTATATAGAGTAGAGTATAGAGTGTAGAGTGTAGGGTATAGAGTGGAGGGTATGGAGTGTACGGTATAGAGTGTAGAGTGTAGGGTATAGAGTGTAGGGTATAGAGTGTAAGGTATAGAGTGTAGAGTATAGAGTGTAGGGTATAGAGTGTAGGGTATAGAGTGTAGAGTGTAGGGTATAGAGTGTATAGTATAGAGTGTAGGGTATAGAGTGTAGAGTGTATGGTATAGAGTGTAGGGTATAGAGTGTAGGGTATAGGGTGTAGAGTATAGAGTGTAGGGTATAGAGTGTAGGGTATAGAGTGTAGGGTATAGAGTGTAGGTTATAGAGTGTAGGGTATAGAGTGTAGAGTGTAGGGTATAGAGTGTATGGTATAGAGTGTAGGGTATAGAGTGTAGAGTGTAGGGTATAGAGTGTAGGGTATAGAGTGTAGGGTATAGAGTGTAGGGTACAGAGTGTAGGGTATAGAGTGTAGAGTGTAGGTTATAGAGTGTAGGGTATAGAGTGTAGAGTGTAGGGTATAGAGTGTATGGTATAGAGTGTAGGGTATAGAGTGTAGAGTGTAGGGTATAGAGTGTAGGGTATAGAGTGTAGAGTGTAGGGTATAGAGTGTAGGGTATGGAGTGTAGAGTGTAGGGATTAGAGTGTATGGTATAGAGTGTAGGGTATAGAGTGTAGACTATAGGGTATAGAGTGTAGAGTATGGAGTGTAGAGTATAGAGTGTAGGATATAGAGTGTAGAGTGTAGGGATTAGAGTGTAGGGCATAGAGTGTAGGGCATAGAGTGTAGAGTGTAGGGTATAGAGTGTAGGGTATAGAGTATAGAGTGTAGGGTATAGAGTGTAGGGTATAGAGTGTAGAGTGTAGGGTATAGAGTGTAGAGTGTAGGGTATAGAGTGTAGGGTATAGAGTGCATGGAATAGAGTGTAGAGTGTAGGGTATAAAGTGTATGGTATAGAGTGTAGGGTATAGAGTGTAGGGTATTGAATGTATGGAATAGAGTATAGGGTATAGAGTAAAGAGTGTAGGGTATAGAGTGTAGGGTATAGAGCGTAGGGTGTACGGTACAGAGTGTAGGGTATAGAGTGCATGGAATAGAGTGTAGAGTGTAGGGATTAGAGTGTAGGGTATAGAGTGTATGGTATAGAGTGTAGGGAATAGAGTGTAGGGTATAGAGTGTACTGATTACAGTGTAGGGTATAGAGTGTAGGGTATAGAATGCATGGAATAGAGTGTAGGGTATAGAGTATAGAGTGTAGGGTATAGAGTGTAGGGTATAGAGCGTAGGGTGTAGGGTATAGAGTGCAGGGTATAGAGTGTAGGGTATAGAGTGTAGAATGTAGGGTATAGAGTGTATGGTATAGAGTGTAGAGTGTAGAGTGTAGGGTATAGAGTGTAGGGTATAGAGTGTAGAGTGTAGGGTATAGAGTGTAGGGTATAGAGTGTATGGTATATAGAGTAGAGTATAGAGTGTAGAGTGTAGGGTATAGAGTGGAGGGTATGGAGTGTACGGTTTAGAGTGTAGAGTGTAGGGTATAGAGTGTAGGGTATAGAGTGTAAGGTATAGAGTGTAGAGTATAGAGTGTAGGGTATAGAGTGTAGGGTATAGAGTGTAGAGTGTAGGGTATAGAGTGTATAGTATAGAGTGTAGGGTATAGAGTGTAGAGTGTAGGGTATAGAGTGTAGGGTATAGAGTGTAGGGTATAGGGTGTAGAGTATAGAGTGTAGGGTATAGAGTGTAGGGTATAGAGTGTAGGGTATAGAGTGTAGGTTATAGAGTGTAGGGTATAGAGTGTAGAGTGTAGGGTATAGAGTGTATGGTATAGAGTGTAGGGTATAGAGTGTAGAGTGTAAGGTATAGAGTGTAGGGTATAGAGTGTAGGGTATAGAGTGTAGGGTATAGAGTGTAGGGTATAGAGTGTAGAGTGTAGGGTATAGAGTGTAGGGTATAGAATGTAGGGTATAGAGTGTAGGGTATAGAGTGTAGGGTATAGAGTGTAGAGTGTAGGGTATAGAGTGTAGGGTATGGAGTGTAGAGTGTAGGGATTAGAGTGTATGGTATAGAGTGTAGGGTATAGAGTGTAGACTATAGGGTATAGAGTGTAGAGTATGGAGTGTAGAGTATAGAGTGTAGGATATAGAGTGTAGAGTGTAGGGATTAGAGTGTAGGGCATAGAGTGTAGGGCATAGAGTGTAGAGTGTAGGGTATAGAGTGTAGGGTATAGAGTATAGAGTGTAGGGTATAGAGTGTAGGGTATAGAGTGTAGAGTGTAGGGTATAGAGTGTAGAGTGTAGGGTATAGAGTGTAGGGTATAGAGTGCATGGAATAGAGTGTAGAGTGTAGGGTATAAAGTGTATGGTATAGAGTGTAGGGTATAGAGTGTAGGGTATAGAATGTATGGAATAGAGTATAGGGTATAGAGTATAGAGTGTAGGGTATAGAGTGTAGGGTATAGAGCGTAGGGTGTACGGTACAGAGTGTAGGGTATAGAGTGTAGGGTATAGAGTGTAGAGTGTAGGGTATAGAGTGTATGGTATAGAGTGTAGGGTATGAAGTGTAGGGTATAGAGTGTAGAGTGTAGGGTATAGAGTGTATGGTATAGAGTGTATGGTGTAGAGTGTATGGTATAGAGTGTAGGGTATAGAGTGTATGGTATAGAGTGTAGGGTATAGAGTGTAGAGTGTAGGGTATAGAGTGTATTGTATAGAGTGTAGGGCATAGAGTGTAGGGTATAGATTGTAGGGTATAGAGTGTATAGTGTAGGGTATAGAGTGTAGGGTTTAGAGTGTATGGTATAGAGTGTAGGGAATAGAGTGTAGAGTGTATGGTATAGAGTGTAGGGTATAGAGTGTAGAGTGTAGGGTATAAAGTGTAGGGTATAGAGTGTAGGGTATAGAGTGTAGAGTGTAGGGATTAGAGTGTAGGGTATAGTGTGTAGGGTATAGAGTGTAGAATGTACGGTATAGAGTGTAGGGTATAGAGTATGGAGTGTAGGGTATAGAGTGTAGGGTATAGAGTGTAAAGTGTAGAGTGTAGGGTATAGAGTGTAGAGTGTAGGGTATAGAGTGTAGGGTATAGAGTGTATGGAATAGAGTGTAGGGTATAGTGTGTAGAGTGTAGGGTATAGAGTATAGGGTATAGAGCGTAGGGTGTAGGGTATAGAGTGTAGGGTATAGAGTGTAGGGTATAGAGTGTAGAGTGTAGGGTATAGAGTGTATGGTATAGAGTGTAGGGTGTAGAGTGTAGAGTATAGAGTGTAGGGTATAGAGTGTAGAGTGTAGGGTATAGAGTGTAGGGTATAGAATGTAGGGTTTAGAGTGTAAGGTATAGAGTGTAGGGTATAGAGTGTAGAGTGTAGGGTATAGAGTGTAGGGTATGGATTGTATGGTATAGAGTGTAGGGTATAGAGTGTAGGGTATAGAGTGTAGAGTGTACTGATTACAGTGTAGGGTATAGAGTGTAGGGTATAGAATGTATGGAATAGAGTGTAGGGTATAGAGTATAGAGTGTAGGGTATAGAGTGTAGGGTATAGAGCGTAGGGTGTAGGGTATAGAGTGCAGGGTATAGAGTGTAGAGTGTAGAGTGTAGGGTGTAGAGTGTAGGGTATAGAGTGTAAGGTATAGAGTGTAGGGTATAGAGTGTATGTTATAGAGTGTAGGGTATAGAGTGTAGAGTGTAGGGTATAGAGTGTATGGTATAGAGTGTAGGGTGTAGAGTGTATGGTATAGAGTGTAGGTTATAGAGTGTATGGTATAGAGTATAGAGTGTAGGGTATAGAGTGTATGGTATAGAGTGTAGAGTGTAGAGTGTAGGGTATAGAGTGTAGGGTATAGAGTGTAGAGTGTAGGGTATAGAGTGTAGGGTATAGAGTGTATGGTATATAGAGTAGAGTATAGAGTGTAGAGTGTAGGGTATAGAGTGGAGGGTATGGAGTGTACGGTATAGAGTGTAGAGTGTAGGGTATAGAGTGTAGGGTATAGAGTGTAAGGTATAGAGTGTAGAGTATAGAGTGTAGGGTATAGAGTGTAGGGTATAGAGTGTAGAGTGTAGGGTATAGAGTGTATAGTATAGAGTGTAGGGTATAGAGTGTAGAGTGTAGGGTATAGAGTGTAGGGTATAGAGTGTAGGGTATAGGGTGTAGAGTATAGAGTGTAGGGTATAGAGTGTAGGGTATAGAGTGTAGGGTATAGAGTGTAGGTTATAGAGTGTAGGGTATAGAGTGTAGAGTGTAGGGTATAGAGTGTATGGTATAGAGTGTAGGGTATAGAGTGTAGAGTGTAGGGTATAGAGTGTAGGGTATAGAGTGTAGGGTATAGAGTGTAGGGTACAGAGTGTAGGGTATAGAGTGTAGAGTGTAGGGTATAGAGTGTAGGGTATAGAATGTAGGGTATAGAGTGTAGGGTATAGAGTGTAGGGTATAGAGTGTAGAGTGTAGGGTATAGAGTGTAGGGTATGGAGTGTAGAGTGTAGGGATTAGAGTGTATGGTATAGAGTGTAGGGTATAGAGTGTAGACTATAGGGTATAGAGTGTAGAGTATGGAGTGTAGAGTATAGAGTGTAGGATATAGAGTGTAGAGTGTAGGGATTAGAGTGTAGGGCATAGAGTGTAGGGCATAGAGTGTAGAGTGTAGGGTATAGATTATAGGGTATAGAGTATAGAGTGTAGGGTATAGAGTGTAGGGTATAGAGTGTAGAGTGTAGGGTATAGAGTGTAGAGTGTAGGGTATAGAGTGTAGGGTATAGAGTGCATGGAATAGAGTGTAGAGTGTAGGGTATAAAGTGTATGGTATAGAGTGTAGGGTATAGAGTGTAGGGTATAGAATGTATGGAATAGAGTATAGGGTATAGAGTAAAGAGTGTAGGGTATAGAGTGTAGGGTATAGAGCGTAGGGTGTACGGTACAGAGTGTAGGGTATAGAGTGCATGGAATAGAGTGTAGAGTGTAGGGATTAGAGTGTAGGGTATAGAGTGTATGGTATAGAGTGTAGGGAATAGAGTGTAGGGTATAGAGTGTACTGATTACAGTGTAGGGTATAGAGTGTATTGTATAGAATGCATGGAATAGAGTGTAGGGTATAGAGTATAGAGTGTAGGTTATAGAGTGTAGGGTATAGAGCGTAGGGTGTAGGGTATAGAGTGCAGGGTATAGAGTGTAGGGTATAGAGTGTAGAATGTAGGGTATAGAGTGTATGGTATAGAGTGTAGAGTGTAGAGTGTAGGGTATAGAGTGTAGGGTATAGAGTGTAGAGTGTAGGGTATAGAGTGTAGGGTATAGAGTGTATGGTATATAGAGTAGAGTATAGAGTGTAGAGTGTAGGGTATAGAGTGGAGGGTATGGAGTGTACGGTTTAGAGTGTAGAGTGTAGGGTATAGAGTGTAGGGTATAGAGTGTAAGGTATAGAGTGTAGAGTATAGAGTGTAGGGTATAGAGTGTAGGGTATAGAGTGTAGAGTGTAGGGTATAGAGTGTATAGTATAGAGTGTAGGGTATAGAGTGTAGAGTGTAGGGTATAGAGTGTAGGGTATAGAGTGTAGGGTATAGGGTGTAGAGTATAGAGTGTAGGGTATAGAGTGTAGGGTATAGAGTGTAGGGTATAGAGTGTAGGGTATAGAGTGTATGGTATATAGAGTAGAGTATAGAGTGTAGAGTGTAGGGTATAGAGTGGAGGGTATGGAGTGTACGGTATAGAGTGTAGAGTGTAGGGTATAGAGTGTAGGGTATAGAGTGTAAGGTATAGAGTGTAGAGTATAGAGTGTAGGGTATAGAGTGTAGGGTATAGAGTGTAGAGTGTAGGGTATAGAGTGTATAGTATAGAGTGTAGGGTATAGAGTGTAGAGTGTAGGGTATAGAGTGTAGGGTATAGAGTGTAGAGTGTAGGGTATAGAGTGTAGGGTATAGAATGTAGGGTATAGAGTGTAGGGTATAGAGTGTAGGGTATAGAGTGTAGAGTGTAGGGTATAGAGTGTAGGGTATGGAGTGTAGAGTGTAGGGATTAGAGTGTATGGTATAGAGTGTAGGGTATAGAGTGTAGACTATAGGGTATAGAGTGTAGAGTATGGAGTGTAGAGTATAGAGTGTAGGATATAGAGTGTAGAGTGTAGGGATTAGAGTGTAGGGCATAGAGTGTAGGGCATAGAGTGTAGAGTGTAGGGTATAGAGTGTAGGGTATAGAGTATAGAGTGTAGGGTATAGAGTGTAGGGTATAGAGTGTAGAGTGTAGGGTATAGAGTGTAGAGTGTAGGGTATAGAGTGTAGGGTATAGAGTGCATGGAATAGAGTGTAGAGTGTAGGGTATAAAGTGTATGGTATAGAGTGTAGGGTATAGAGTGTAGGGTATAGAATGTATGGAATAGAGTATAGGGTATAGAGTAAAGAGTGTAGGGTATAGAGTGCATGGAATAGAGTGTAGAGTGTAGGGTATAAAGTGTATGGTATAGAGTGTAGGGTATAGAGTGTAGGGTATAGAATGTATGGAATAGAGTATAGGGTATAGAGTAAAGAGTGTAGGGTATAGAGTGTAGGGTATAGAGCGTAGGGTGTACGGTACAGAGAGTAGGGTATAGAGTGCATGGAATAGAGTGTAGAGTGTAGGGATTAGAGTGTAGGGTATAGAGTGTATGGTATAGAGTGTAGGGAATAGAGTGTAGGGTATAGAGTGTACTGATTACAGTGTAGGGTATAGAGTGTAGGGTATAGAATGCATGGAATAGAGTGTAGGGTATAGAGTATAGAGTGTAGGGTATAGAGTGTAGGGTATAGAGCGTAGGGTGTAGGGTATAGAGTGCAGGGTATAGAGTGTAGGGTATAGAGTGTAGAATGTAGGGTATAGAGTGTATGGTATAGAGTGTAGAGTGTAGAGTGTAGGGTATAGAGTGTAGGGTATAGAGTGTAGAGTGTAGGGTATAGAGTGTAGGGTATAGAGTGTATGGTATATAGAGTAGAGTATAGAGTGTAGAGTGTAGGGTATAGAGTGGAGGGTATGGAGTGTACGGTTTAGAGTGTAGAGTGTAGGGTATAGAGTGTAGGGTATAGAGTGTAAGGTATAGAGTGTAGAGTATAGAGTGTAGGGTATAGAGTGTAGGGTATAGAGTGTATAGTATAGAGTGTAGGGTATAGAGTGTAGGGTATAGAGTGTAGGGTATAGGGTGTAGAGTATAGAGTGTAGGGTATAGAGTGTAGGGTATAGAGTGTAGGGTATAGAGTGTAGGGTATAGAGTGTATGGTATATAGAGTAGAGTATAGAGTGTAGAGTGTAGGGTATAGAGTGGAGGGTATGGAGTGTACGGTATAGAGTGTAGAGTGTAGGGTATAGAGTGTAGGGTATAGAGTGTAAGGTATAGAGTGTAGAGTATAGAGTGTAGGGTATAGAGTGTAGGGTATAGAGTGTAGAGTGTAGGGTATAGAGTGTATAGTATAGAGTGTAGGGTATAGAGTGTAGAGTGTAGGGTATAGAGTGTAGGGTATAGAGTGTAGGGTATAGGGTGTAGAGTATAGAGTGTAGGGTATAGAGTGTAGGGTATAGAGTGTAGGGTATAGAGTGTAGGTTATAGAGTGTAGGGTATAGAGTGTAGAGTGTAGGGTATAGAGTGTATGGTATAGAGTGTAGGGTATAGAGTGTAGAGTGTAGGGTATAGAGTGTAGGGTATAGAGTGTAGGGTATAGAGTGTAGAGTACAGAGTGTAGGGTATAGAGTGTAGAGTGTAGGGTATAGAGTGTAGGGTATAGAATGTAGGGTATAGAGTGTAGGGTATAGAGTGTAGGGTATAGAGTGTAGAGTGTAGGGTATAGAGTGTAGGGTATGGAGTGTAGAGTGTAGGGATTAGAGTGTATGGTATAGAGTGTAGGGTATAGAGTGTAGACTATAGGGTATAGAGTGTAGAGTATGGAGTGTAGAGTATAGAGTGTAGGATATAGAGTGTAGAGTGTAGGGATTAGAGTGTAGGGCATAGAGTGTAGGGCATAGATTGTAGAGTGTAGGGTATAGAGTGTAGGGTATAGAGTGTAGAGTGTAGGGTATAGAGTGTAGAGTGTAGGGTATAGAGTGTAGGGTATAGAGTGCATGGAATAGAGTGTAGAGTGTAGGGTATAAAGTGTATGGTATAGAGTGTAGGGTATAGAGTGTAGGGTATAGAATGTATGGAATAGAGTGTAGGGTATAGAGTAAAGAGTGTAGGGTATAGAGTGTAGGGTATAGAGCGTAGGGTGTACGGTACAGAGTGTAGGGTATAGAGTGCATGGAATAGAGTGTAGAGTGTAGGGATTAGAGTGTAGGGTATAGAGTGTATGGTATAGAGTGTAGGGAATAGAGTGTAGGGTATAGAGTGTACTGATTACAGTGTAGGGTATAGAGTGTAGGGTATAGAATGCATGGAATAGAGTGTAGGGTATAGAGTATAGAGTGTAGGTTATAGAGTGTAGGGTATAGAGCGTAGGGTGTAGGGTATAGAGTGCAGGGTATAGAGTGTAGGGTATAGAGTGTAGAATGTAGGGTATAGAGTGTATGGTATAGAGTGTAGAGTGTAGAGTGTAGGGTATAGAGTGTAGGGTATAGAGTGTAGAGTGTAGGGTATAGAGTGTAGGGTATAGAGTGTATGGTATATAGAGTAGAGTATAGAGTGTAGAGTGTAGGGTATAGAGTGGAGGGTATGGAGTGTACGGTTTAGAGTGTAGAGTGTAGGGTATAGAGTGTAGGGTATAGAGTGTAAGGTATAGAGTGTAGAGTATAGAGTGTAGGGTATAGAGTGTAGGGTATAGAGTGTAGAGTGTAGGGTATAGAGTGTATAGTATAGAGTGTAGGGTATAGAGTGTAGAGTGTAGGGTATAGAGTGTAGGGTATAGGGTGTAGAGTATAGAGTGTAGGGTATAGAGTGTAGGGTATAGAGTGTAGGGTATAGAGTGTAGGGTATAGAGTGTATGGTATATAGAGTAGAGTATAGAGTGTAGAGTGTAGGGTATAGAGTGGAGGGTATGGAGTGTACGGTATAGAGTGTAGAGTGTAGGGTATAGAGTGTAGGGTATAGAGTGTAAGGTATAGAGTGTAGAGTATAGAGTGTAGGGTATAGAGTGTAGGGTATAGAGTGTAGAGTGTAGGGTATAGAGTGTATAGTATAGAGTGTAGGGTATAGAGTGTAGAGTGTAGGGTATAGAGTGTAGGGTATAGAGTGTAGAGTGTAGGGTATAGAGTGTAGGGTATAGAATGTAGGGTATAGAGTGTAGGGTATAGAGTGTAGGGTATAGAGTGTAGAGTGTAGGGTATAGAGTGTAGGGTATGGAGTGTAGAGTGTAGGGATTAGAGTGTATGGTATAGAGTGTAGGGTATAGAGTGTAGACTATAGGGTATAGAGTGTAGAGTATGGAGTGTAGAGTATAGAGTGTAGGATATAGAGTGTAGAGTGTAGGGATTAGAGTGTAGGGCATAGAGTGTAGGGCATAGAGTGTAGAGTGTAGGGTATAGAGTGTAGGGTATAGAGTATAGAGTGTAGGGTATAGAGTGTAGGGTATAGAGTGTAGAGTGTAGGGTATAGAGTGTAGAGTGTAGGGTATAGAGTGTAGGGTATAGAGTGCATGGAATAGAGTGTAGAGTGTAGGGTATAAAGTGTATGGTATAGAGTGTAGGGTATAGAGTGTAGGGTATAGAATGTATGGAATAGAGTATAGGGTATAGAGTAAAGAGTGTAGGGTATAGAGTGCATGGAATAGAGTGTAGAGTGTAGGGTATAAAGTGTATGGTATAGAGTGTAGGGTATAGAGTGTAGGGTATAGAATGTATGGAATAGAGTATAGGGTATAGAGTAAAGAGTGTAGGGTATAGAGTGTAGGGTATAGAGCGTAGGGTGTACGGTACAGAGAGTAGGGTATAGAGTGCATGGAATAGAGTGTAGAGTGTAGGGATTAGAGTGTAGGGTATAGAGTGTATGGTATAGAGTGTAGGGAATAGAGTGTAGGGTATAGAGTGTACTGATTACAGTGTAGGGTATAGAGTGTAGGGTATAGAATGCATGGAATAGAGTGTAGGGTATAGAGTATAGAGTGTAGGGTATAGAGTGTAGGGTATAGAGCGTAGGGTGTAGGGTATAGAGTGCAGGGTATAGAGTGTAGGGTATAGAGTGTAGAATGTAGGGTATAGAGTGTATGGTATAGAGTGTAGAGTGTAGAGTGTAGGGTATAGAGTGTAGGGTATAGAGTGTAGAGTGTAGGGTATAGAGTGTAGGGTATAGAGTGTATGGTATATAGAGTAGAGTATAGAGTGTAGAGTGTAGGGTATAGAGTGGAGGGTATGGAGTGTACGGTTTAGAGTGTAGAGTGTAGGGTATAGAGTGTAGGGTATAGAGTGTAAGGTATAGAGTGTAGAGTATAGAGTGTAGGGTATAGAGTGTAGGGTATAGAGTGTATAGTATATAGTGTAGGGTATAGAGTGTAGAGTGTAGGGTATAGAGTGTAGGGTATAGAGTGTAGGGTATAGGGTGTAGAGTATAGAGTGTAGGGTATAGAGTGTAGGGTATAGAGTGTAGGGTATAGAGTGTAGGGTATAGAGTGTATGGTATATAGAGTAGAGTATAGAGTGTAGAGTGTAGGGTATAGAGTGGAGGGTATGGAGTGTACGGTATAGAGTGTAGAGTGTAGGGTATAGAGTGTAGGGTATAGAGTGTAAGGTATAGAGTGTAGAGTATAGAGTGTAGGGTATAGAGTGTAGGGTATAGAGTGTAGAGTGTAGGGTATAGAGTGTATAGTATAGAGTGTAGGGTATAGAGTGTAGAGTGTAGGGTATAGAGTGTAGGGTATAGAGTGTAGGGTATAGGGTGTAGAGTATAGAGTGTAGGGTATAGAGTGTAGGGTATAGAGTGTAGGGTATAGAGTGTAGGTTATAGAGTGTAGGGTATAGAGTGTAGAGTGTAGGGTATAGAGTGTATGGTATAGAGTGTAGGGTATAGAGTGTAGAGTGTAGGGTATAGAGTGTAGGGTATAGAGTGTAGGGTATAGAGTGTAGGGTACAGAGTGTAGGGTATAGAGTGTAGAGTGTAGGGTATAGAGTGTAGGGTATAGAATGTAGGGTATAGAGTGTAGGGTATAGAGTGTAGGGTATAGAGTGTAGAGTGTAGGGTATAGAGTGTAGGGTATGGAGTGTAGAGTGTAGGGATTAGAGTGTATGGTATAGAGTGTAGGGTATAGAGTGTAGACTATAGGGTATAGAGTGTAGAGTATGGAGTGTAGAGTATAGAGTGTAGGATATAGAGTGTAGAGTGTAGGGATTAGAGTGTAGGGCATAGAGTGTAGGGCATAGATTGTAGAGTGTAGGGTATAGAGTGTAGGGTATAGAGTATAGAGTGTAGGGTATAGAGTGTAGGGTATAGAGTGTAGAGTGTAGGGTATAGAGTGTAGAGTGTAGGGTATAGAGTGTAGGGTATAGAGTGCATGGAATAGAGTGTAGAGTGTAGGGTATAAAGTGTATGGTATAGAGTGTAGGGTATAGAGTGTAGGGTATAGAATGTATGGAATAGAGTATAGGGTATAGAGTAAAGAGTGTAGGGTATAGAGTGTAGGGTATAGAGCGTAGGGTGTACGGTACAGAGTGTAGGGTATAGAGTGCATGGAATAGAGTGTAGAGTGTAGGGATTAGAGTGTAGGGTATAGAGTGTATGGTATAGAGTGTAGGGAATAGAGTGTAGGGTATAGAGTGTACTGATTACAGTGTAGGGTATAGAGTGTAGGGTATAGAATGCATGGAATAGAGTGTAGAGTATAGAGTGTAGGGTATAGAGTGTAGGGTATAGAGCGTAGGGTGTAGGGTATAGAGTGCAGGGTATAGAGTGTAGGGTATAGAGTGTAGAATGTAGGGTATAGAGTGTATGGTATAGAGTGTAGAGTGTAGAGTGTAGGGTATAGAGTGTAGGGTATAGAGTGTAGAGTGTAGGGTATAGAGTGTAGGGTATAGAGTGTATGGTATATAGAGTAGAGTATAGAGTGTAGAGTGTAGGGTATAGAGTGGAGGGTATGGAGTGTACGGTTTAGAGTGTAGAGTGTAGGGTATAGAGTGTAGGGTATAGAGTGTAAGGTATAGAGTGTAGAGTATAGAGTGTAGGGTATAGAGTGTAGGGTATAGAGTGTAGAGTGTAGGGTATAGAGTGTATAGTATAGAGTGTAGGGTATAGAGTGTAGAGTGTAGGGTATAGAGTGTAGGGTATAGAGTGTAGGGTATAGGGTGTAGAGTATAGAGTGTAGGGTATAGAGTGTAGGGTATAGAGTGTAGGGTATAGAGTGTAGGTTATAGAGTGTAGGGTATAGAGTGTAGAGTGTAGGGTATAGAGTGTATGGTATAGAGTGTAGGGTATAGAGTGTAGAGTGTAGGGTATAGAGTGTAGGGTATAGAGTGTAGGGTATAGAGTGTAGGGTATAGAGTGTAGAGTGTAGGGTATAGAGTGTAGGGTATAGAATGTAGGGTATAGAGTGTAGGGTATAGAGTGTAGGGTATAGAGTGTAGGGAATAGAGTGTAGGGTATAGAGTGTACTGATTACAGTGTAGGGTATAGAGTGTAGGGTATAGAATGCATGGAATAGAGTGTAGAGTATAGAGTGTAGGGTATAGAGTGTAGGGTATAGAGCGTAGGGTGTAGGGTATAGAGTGCAGGGTATAGAGTGTAGGGTATAGAGTGTAGAATGTAGGGTATAGAGTGTATGGTATAGAGTGTAGAGTGTAGAGTGTAGGGTATAGAGTGTAGGGTATAGAGTGTAGAGTGTAGGGTATAGAGTGTAGGGTATAGAGTGTATGGTATATAGAGTAGAGTATAGAGTGTAGAGTGTAGGGTATAGAGTGGAGGGTATGGAGTGTACGGTTTAGAGTGTAGAGTGTAGGGTATAGAGTGTAGGGTATAGAGTGTAAGGTATAGAGTGTAGAGTATAGAGTGTAGGGTATAGAGTGTAGGGTATAGAGTGTAGAGTGTAGGGTATAGAGTGTATAGTATAGAGTGTAGGGTATAGAGTGTAGAGTGTAGGGTATAGAGTGTAGGGTATAGAGTGTAGGGTATAGGGTGTAGAGTATAGAGTGTAGGGTATAGAGTGTAGGGTATAGAGTGTAGGGTATAGAGTGTAGGTTATAGAGTGTAGGGTATAGAGTGTAGAGTGTAGGGTATAGAGTGTATGGTATAGAGTGTAGGGTATAGAGTGTAGAGTGTAGGGTATAGAGTGTAGGGTATAGAGTGTAGGGTATAGAGTGTAGGGTATAGAGTGTAGAGTGTAGGGTATAGAGTGTAGGGTATAGAATGTAGGGTATAGAGTGTAGGGTATAGAGTGTAGGGTATAGAGTGTAGAGTGTAGGGTATAGAGTGTAGGGTATGGAGTGTAGAGTGTAGGGATTAGAGTGTATGGTATAGAGTGTAGGGTATAGAGTGTAGACTATAGGGTATAGAGTGTAGAGTATGGAGTGTAGAGTATAGAGTGTAGGATATAGAGTGTAGAGTGTAGGGATTAGAGTGTAGGGCATAGAGTGTAGGGCATAGAGTGTAGAGTGTAGGGTATAGAGTGTAGGGTATAGAGTATAGAGTGTAGGGTATAGAGTGTAGGGTATAGAGTGTAGAGTGTAGGGTATAGAGTGTAGAGTGTAGGGTATAGAGTGTAGGGTATAGAGTGCATGGAATAGAGTGTAGAGTGTAGGGTATAAAGTGTATGGTATAGAGTGTAGGGTATAGAGTGTAGGGTATAGAATGTATGGAATAGAGTATAGGGTATAGAGTATAGAGTGTAGGGTATAGAGTGTAGGGTATAGAGCGTAGGGTGTACGGTACAGAGTGTAGGGTATAGAGTGTAGGGTATAGAGTGTAGAGTGTAGGGTATAGAGTGTATGGTATAGAGTGTAGGGTATGAAGTGTAGGGTATAGAGTGTAGAGTGTAGGGTATAGAGTGTATGGTATAGAGTGTATGGTGTAGAGTGTATGGTATAGAGTGTAGGGTATAGAGTGTATGGTATAGAGTGTAGGGTATAGAGTGTAGAGTGTAGGGTATAGAGTGTATTGTATAGAGTGTAGGGCATAGAGTGTAGGGTATAGATTGTAGGGTATAGAGTGTATAGTGTAGGGTATAGAGTGTAGGGTTTAGAGTGTATGGTATAGAGTGTAGGGAATAGAGTGTAGAGTGTATGGTATAGAGTGTAGGGTATAGAGTGTAGAGTGTAGGGTATAAAGTGTAGGGTATAGAGTGTAGGGTATAGAGTGTAGAGTGTAGGGATTAGAGTGTAGGGTATAGTGTGTAGGGTATAGAGTGTAGAATGTACGGTATAGAGTGTAGGGTATAGAGTATGGAGTGTAGGGTATAGAGTGTAGGGTATAGAGTGTAAAGTGTAGAGTGTAGGGTATAGAGTGTAGAGTGTAGGGTATAGAGTGTAGGGTATAGAGTGTATGGAATAGAGTGTAGGGTATAGTGTGTAGAGTGTAGGGTATAGAGTATAGGGTATAGAGCGTAGGGTGTAGGGTATAGAGTGTAGGGTATAGAGTGTAGGGTATAGAGTGTAGAGTGTAGGGTATAGAGTGTATGGTATAGAGTGTAGGGTGTAGAGTGTAGGGTATAGAGTGTAGGGTATAGAGTGTAGAGTGTAGGGTATAGAGTGTAGGGTATAGAATGTAGGGTTTAGAGTGTAAGGTATAGAGTGTAGGGTATAGAGTGTAGAGTGTAGGGTATAGAGTGTAGGGTATGGATTGTATGGTATAGAGTGTAGGGTATAGAGTGTAGGGTATAGAGTGTATGGAATAGAGTGTAGGGTATAGTGTGTAGAGTGTAGGGTATAGAGTATAGGGTATAGAGCGTAGGGTGTAGGGTATAGAGTGTAGGGTATAGAGTGTAGGGTATAGAGTGTAGAGTGTAGGGTATAGAGTGTATGGTATAGAGTGTAGGGTGTAGAGTGTAGGGTATAGAGTGTAGGGTATAGAGTGTAGAGTGTAGGGTATAGAGTGTAGGGTATAGAGTGTAAAGTGTAGAGTGTAGGGTATAGAGTGTAGAGTGTAGGGTATAGAGTGTAGGGTATAGAGTGTATGGAATAGAGTGTAGGGTATAGTGTGTAGAGTGTAGGGTATAGAGTATAGGGTATAGAGCGTAGGGTGTAGGGTATAGAGTGTAGGGTATAGAGTGTAGGGTATAGAGTGTAGAGTGTAGGGTATAGAGTGTATGGTATAGAGTGTAGGGTGTAGAGTGTAGGGTATAGAGTGTAGGGTATAGAGTGTAGAGTGTAGGGTATAGAGTGTAGGGTATAGAATGTAGGGTTTAGAGTGTAAGGTATAGAGTGTAGGGTATAGAGTGTAGAGTGTAGGGTATAGAGTGTAGGGTATGGATTGTATGGTATAGAGTGTAGGGTATAGAGTGTAGGGTATAGAGTGTAGAGTGTACTGATTACAGTGTAGGGTATAGAGTGTAGGGTATAGAATGTATGGAATAGAGTGTAGGGTATAGAGTATAGAGTGTAGGGTATAGAGTGTAGGGTATAGAGCGTAGGGTGTAGGGTATAGAGTGCAGGGTATAGAGTGTAGAGTGTAGAGTGTAGGGTGTAGAGTGTAGGGTATAGAGTGTAAGGTATAGAGTGTAGGGTATAGAGTGTATGTTATAGAGTGTAGGGTATAGAGTGTAGAGTGTAGGGTATAGAGTGTATGGTATAGAGTGTAGGGTGTAGAGTGTATGGTATAGAGTGTAGGTTATAGAGTGTATGGTATAGAGTATAGAGTGTAGGGTATAGAGTGTAGGGTATAGAGTGTAAAGTGTAGAGTGTAGGGTATAGAGTGTAGGGTATAGAGTGTAGAGTGTAGGGTATAGAGTGTAGGGTATAAAATGTATGGAATAGAGTGTAGGGTATAGAGTATAGAGTGTAGGGTATAGAGTGTAGGGTATAGAGCGTAGGGTGTAGGGTATAGAGTGCAGGGTATAGAGTGTAGAGTGTAGAGTGTAGGGTGTAGAGTGTAGGGTATAGAGTGTAAGGTATAGAGTGTAGGGTATAGAGTGTATGTTATAGAGTGTAGGGTATAGAGTGTAGAGTGTAGGGTATAGAGTGTATGGTATAGAGTGTAGGGTGTAGAGTGTATGGTATAGAGTGTAGGTTATAGAGTGTATGGTATAGAGTATAGAGTGTAGGGTATAGAGTGTATGGTATAGAGTGTAGAGTGTAGAGTGTAGGGTATAGAGTGTAGGGTATAGAGTGTAGAGTGTAGGGTATAGAGTGTAGGGTATAGAGTGTATGGTATATAGAGTAGAGTATAGAGTGTAGAGTGTAGGGTATAGAGTGGAGGGTATGGAGTGTACGGTATAGAGTGTAGAGTGTAGGGTATAGAGTGTAGGGTATAGAGTGTAAGGTATAGAGTGTAGAGTATAGAGTGTAGGGTATAGAGTGTAGGGTATAGAGTGTAGAGTGTAGGGTATAGAGTGTATAGTATAGAGTGTAGGGTATAGAGTGTAGAGTGTAGGGTATAGAGTGTAGGGTATAGAGTGTAGGGTATAGGGTGTAGAGTATAGAGTGTAGGGTATAGAGTGTAGGGTATAGAGTGTAGGGTATAGAGTGTAGGTTATAGAGTGTAGGGTATAGAGTGTAGAGTGTAGGGTATAGAGTGTATGGTATAGAGTGTAGGGTATAGAGTGTAGAGTGTAGGGTATAGAGTGTAGGGTATAGAGTGTAGGGTATAGAGTGTAGGGTACAGAGTGTAGGGTATAGAGTGTAGAGTGTAGGGTATAGAGTGTAGGGTATAGAATGTAGGGTATAGAGTGTAGGGTATAGAGTGTAGGGTATAGAGTGTAGAGTGTAGGGTATAGAGTGTAGGGTATGGAGTGTAGAGTGTAGGGATTAGAGTGTATGGTATAGAGTGTAGGGTATAGAGTGTAGACTATAGGGTATAGAGTGTAGAGTATGGAGTGTAGAGTATAGAGTGTAGGATATAGAGTGTAGAGTGTAGGGATTAGAGTGTAGGGCATAGAGTGTAGGGCATAGAGTGTAGAGTGTAGGGTATAGAGTGTAGGGTATAGAGTATAGAGTGTAGGGTATAGAGTGTAGGGTATAGAGTGTAGAGTGTAGGGTATAGAGTGTAGAGTGTAGGGTATAGAGTGTAGGGTATAGAGTGCATGGAATAGAGTGTAGAGTGTAGGGTATAAAGTGTATGGTATAGAGTGTAGGGTATAGAGTGTAGGGTATAGAATGTATGGAATAGAGTATAGGGTATAGAGTAAAGAGTGTAGGGTATAGAGTGTAGGGTATAGAGCGTAGGGTGTACGGTACAGAGTGTAGGGTATAGAGTGTATGGTATAGAGTGTAGGGAATAGAGTGTAGGGTATAGAGTGTACTGATTACAGTGTAGGGTATAGAGTGTATGGAATAGAGTATAGGGTATAGAGTAAAGAGTGTAGGGTATAGAGTGTAGGGTATAGAGTGTAGAGTGTAGGGATTAGAGTGTAGGGTATAGAGTGTATGGTATATAGAGTATAGAGTGTAGGGTATAGAGTGTAGGGTATAGAGTGTATGGTATATAGAGTATAGAGTGTAGAGTGTAGGGTATAGAGTGGAGGGTATGGAGTGTACGGTATAGAGTGTAGATTGTAGGGTATAGAGTGTAGGGTATAGAGTGTAAGGTATAGAGTGTAGAGTATAGAGTGTAGGGTATAGAGTGTATGGTATAGAGTGTAGAGTGTAGAGTGTAGGGTATAGAGTGTAGGGTATAGAGTGTAGAGTGTAGGGTATAGAGTGTAGGGTATAGAGTGTATGGTATATAGAGTATAGAGTGTAGAGTGTAGGGTATAGAGTGGAGGGTATGGAGTGTACGGTATAGAGTGTAGATTGTAGGGTATAGAGTGTAGGGTATAGAGTGTAAGGTATAGAGTGTAGAGTATAGAGTGTAGGGTATAGAGTGTAGGGTATAGAGTGTAGAGTGTAGGGTATAGAGTGTATAGTATAGAGTGTAGGGTATAGAGTGTAGAGTGTAGGGTATAGAGTGTAGGGTATAGAGTGTAGGGTATAGGGTGTAGAGTATAGAGTGTAGGGTATAGAGTGTAGGGTATAGAGTGTAGGGTATAGAGTGTAGGTTATAGAGTGTAGGGTATAGAGTGTAGAGTGTAGGGTATAGAGTGTATGGTATAGAGTGTAGGCTATAGAGTGTAGAGTGTAGGGTATAGAGTGTAGGGTATAGAGTGTAGGGTATAGAGTGTAGGGTACAGAGTGTAGGGTATAGAGTGTAGAGTGTAGGGTATAGAGTGTAGGGTATAGAATGTAGGGTATAGAGTGTAGGGTATAGAGTGTAGGGTATAGAGTGTAGAGTGTAGGGTATAGAGTGTAGGGTATGGAGTGTAGAGTGTAGGGATTAGAGTGTATGGTATAGAGTGTAGGGTATAGAGTGTAGACTATAGGGTATAGAGTGTAGAGTATGGAGTGTAGAGTATAGAGTGTAGGATATAGAGTGTAGAGTGTAGGGATTAGAGTGTAGGGCATAGAGTGTAGGGCATAGAGTGTAGAGTGTAGGGTATAGAGTGTAGGGTATAGAGTATAGAGTGTAGGGTATAGAGTGTAGGGTATAGAGTGTAGGGTATAGAGTGTAGAGTGTAGGGTATAGAGTGTAGGGTATAGAGTGCATGGAATAGAGTGTAGAGTGTAGGGTATAAAGTGTATGGTATAGAGTGTAGGGTATAGAGTGTAGGGTATAGAATGTATGGAATAGAGTATAGGGTATAGAGTAAAGAGTGTAGGGTATAGAGTGTAGGGTATAGAGCGTAGGGTGTACGGTACAGAGTGTAGGGTATAGAGTGCATGGAATAGAGTGTAGAGTGTAGGGATTAGAGTGTAGGGTATAGAGTGTATGGTATAGAGTGTAGGGAATAGAGTGTAGGGTATAGAGTGTACTGATTACAGTGTAGGGTATAGAGTGTAGGGTATAGAATGCATGGAATAGAGTGTAGGGTATAGAGTATAGAGTGTAGGGTATAGAGTGTAGGGTATAGAGCGTAGGGTGTAGGGTATAGAGTGCAGGGTATAGAGTGTAGGGTATAGAGTGTAGAATGTAGGGTATAGAGTGTATGGTATAGAGTGTAGAGTGTAGAGTGTAGGGTATAGAGTGTAGGGTATAGAGTGTAGAGTGTAGGGTATAGAGTGTAGGGTATAGAGTGTATGGTATATAGAGTAGAGTATAGAGTGTAGAGTGTAGGGTATAGAGTGGAGGGTATGGAGTGTACGGTTTAGAGTGTAGAGTGTAGGGTATAGAGTGTAGGGTATAGAGTGTAAGGTATAGAGTGTAGAGTATAGAGTGTAGGGTATAGAGTGTAGGGTATAGAGTGTAGAGTGTAGGGTATAGAGTGTATAGTATAGAGTGTAGGGTATAGAGTGTAGAGTGTAGGGTATAGAGTGTAGGGTATAGAGTGTAGGGTATAGGGTGTAGAGTATAGAGTGTAGGGTATAGAGTGTAGGGTATAGAGTGTAGGGTATAGAGTGTAGGGTATAGAGTGTATGGTATATAGAGTAGAGTATAGAGTGTAGAGTGTAGGGTATAGAGTGGAGGGTATGGAGTGTACGGTATAGAGTGTAGGGTATAGAGTGTAAGGTATAGAGTGTAGAGTATAGAGTGTAGGGTATAGAGTGTAGGGTATAGAGTGTAGAGTGTAGGGTATAGAGTGTATAGTATAGAGTGTAGGGTATAGAGTGTAGAGTGTAGGGTATAGAGTGTAGGGTATAGAGTGTAGGGTATAGGGTGTAGAGTATAGAGTGTAGGGTATAGAGTGTAGGGTATAGAGTGTAGGGTATAGAGTGTAGAGTGTAGGGTATAGAGTGTAGGGTATAGAATGTAGGGTATAGAGTGTAGGGTATAGAGTGTAGGGTATAGAGTGTAGAGTGTAGGGTATAGAGTGTAGGGTATGGAGTGTAGAGTGTAGGGATTAGAGTGTATGGTATAGAGTGTAGGGTATAGAGTGTAGACTATAGGGTATAGAGTGTAGAGTATGGAGTGTAGAGTATAGAGTGTAGGATATAGAGTGTAGAGTGTAGGGATTAGAGTGTAGGGCATAGAGTGTAGGGCATAGAGTGTAGAGTGTAGGGTATAGAGTGTAGGGTATAGAGTATAGAGTGTAGGGTATAGAGTGTAGGGTATAGAGTGTAGAGTGTAGGGTATAGAGTGTAGAGTGTAGGGTATAGAGTGTAGGGTATAGAGTGCATGGAATAGAGTGTAGAGTGTAGGGTATAAAGTGTATGGTATAGAGTGTAGGGTATAGAGTGTAGGGTATAGAATGTATGGAATAGAGTATAGGGTATAGAGTAAAGAGTGTAGGGTATAGAGTGTAGGGTATAGAGCGTAGGGTGTACGGTACAGAGTGTAGGGTATATAGTGCATGGAATAGAGTGTAGAGTGTAGGGATTAGAGTGTAGGGTATAGAGTGTATGGTATAGAGTGTAGGGAATAGAGTGTAGGGTATAGAGTGTACTGATTACAGTGTAGGGTATAGAGTGTAGGGTATAGAATGCATGGAATAGAGTGTAGGGTATAGAGTATAGAGTGTAGGGTATAGAGTGTAGGGTATAGAGCGTAGGGTGTAGGGTATAGAGTGCAGGGTATAGAGTGTAGGGTATAGAGTGTAGAATGTAGGGTATAGAGTGTATGGTATAGAGTGTAGAGTGTAGAGTGTAGGGTATAGAGTGTAGGGTATAGAGTGTAGAGTGTAGGGTATAGAGTGTAGGGTATAGAGTGTATGGTATATAGAGTAGAGTATAGAGTGTAGAGTGTAGGGTATAGAGTGGAGGGTATGGAGTGTACGGTTTAGAGTGTAGAGTGTAGGGTATAGAGTGTAAGGTATAGAGTGTAGAGTATAGAGTGTAGGGTATAGAGTGTAGGGTATAGAGTGTAGAGTGTAGGGTATAGAGTGTATAGTATAGAGTGTAGGGTATAGAGTGTAGAGTGTAGGGTATAGAGTGTAGGGTATAGAGTGTAGGGTATAGGGTGTAGAGTAAAGAGTGTAGGGTATAGAGTGTAGGGTATAGAGTGTAGGGTATAGAGTGTAGGGTATAGAGTGTATGGTATATAGAGTAGAGTATAGAGTGTAGAGTGTAGGGTATAGAGTGGAGGGTATGGAGTGTACGGTATAGAGTGTAGAGTGTAGGGTATAGAGTGTAGGGTATAGAGTGTAAGGTATAGAGTGTAGAGTATAGAGTGTAGGGTATAGAGTGTAGGGTATAGAGTGTAGAGTGTAGGGTATAGAGTGTATAGTATAGAGTGTAGGGTATAGAGTGTAGAGTGTAGGGTATAGAGTGTAGGGTATAGAGTGTAGGGCATAGGGTGTAGAGTATAGAGTGTAGGGTATAGAGTGTAGGGTATAGAGTGTAGGGTATAGAGTGTAGGTTATAGAGTGTAGGGTATAGAGTGTAGAGTGTAGGGTATAGAGTGTATGGTATAGAGTGTAGGGTATAGAGTGTAGAGTGTAGGGTATAGAGTGTAGGGTATAGAGTGTAGGGTATAGAGTGTAGGGTACAGAGTGTAGGGTATAGAGTGTAGAGTGTAGGGTATAGAGTGTAGGGTATAGAATGTAGGGTATAGAGTGTAGGGTATAGAGTGTAGGGTATAGAGTGTAGAGTGTAGGGTATAGAGTGTAGGGTATGGAGTGTAGAGTGTAGGGATTAGAGTGTATGGTATAGAGTGTAGGGTATAGAGTGTAGACTATAGGGTATAGAGTGTAGAGTATGGAGTGTAGAGTATAGAGTGTAGGATATAGAGTGTAGAGTGTAGGGATTAGAGTGTAGGGCATAGAGTGTAGGGCATAGAGTGTAGAGTGTAGGGTATAGAGTGTAGGGTATAGAGTATAGAGTGTAGGGTATAGAGTGTAGGGTATAGAGTGTAGAGTGTAGGGTATAGAGTGTAGAGTGTAGGGTATAGAGTGTAGGGTATAGAGTGCATGGAATAGAGTGTAGAGTGTAGGGTATAAAGTGTATGGTATAGAGTGTAGGGTATAGAGTGTAGGGTATAGAATGTATGGAATTGAGTATAGGGTATAGAGTAAAGAGTGTAGGGTATAGAGTGTAGGGTATAGAGCGTAGGGTGTACGGTACAGAGTGTAGGGTATAGAGTGCATGGAATAGAGTGTAGAGTGTAGGGATTAGAGTGTAGGGTATAGAGTGTATGGTATAGAGTGTAGGGAATAGAGTGTAGGGTATAGAGTGTACTGATTACAGTGTAGGGTATAGAGTGTAGGGTATAGAATGCATGGAATAGAGTGTAGGGTATAGAGTATAGAGTGTAGGGTATATAGTGTAGGGTATAGAGCGTAGGGTGTAGGGTATAGAGTGCAGGGTATAGAGTGTAGGGTATAGAGTGTAGAATGTAGGGTATAGAGTGTATGGTATAGAGTGTAGAGTGTAGAGTGTAGGGTATAGAGTGTAGGGTATAGAGTGTAGAGTGTAGGGTATAGAGTGTAGGGTATAGAGTGTATGGTATATAGAGTAGAGTATAGAGTGTAGAGTGTAGGGTATAGAGTGGAGGGTATGGAGTGTACGGTTTAGAGTGTAGAGTGTAGGGTATAGAGTGTAGGGTATAGAGTGTAAGGTATAGAGTGTAGAGTATAGAGTGTAGGGTATAGAGTGTAGGGTATAGAGTGTAGAGTGTAGGGTATAGAGTGTATAGTATAGAGTGTAGGGTATAGAGTGTAGAGTGTAGGGTATAGAGTGTAGGGTATAGAGTGTAGGGTATAGGGTGTAGAGTATAGAGTGTAGGGTATAGAGTGTAGGGTATAGAGTGTAGGGTATAGAGTGTAGGTTATAGAGTGTAGGGTATAGAGTGTAGAGTGTAGGGTATAGAGTGTATGGTATAGAGTGTAGGGTATAGAGTGTAGAGTGTAGGGTATAGAGTGTAGGGTATAGAGTGTAGGGTATAGAGTGTAGGGTATAGAGTGTAGGGTATAGAGTGTAGAGTGTAGGGTATAGAGTGTAGGGTATAGAATGTAGGGTATAGAGTGTAGGGTATAGAGTGTAGGGTATAGAGTGTAGAGTGTAGGGTATAGAGTGTAGGGTATGGAGTGTAGAGTGTAGGGATTAGAGTGTATGGTATAGAGTGTAGGGTATAGAGTGTAGACTATAGGGTATAGAGTGTAGAGTATGGAGTGTAGAGTATAGAGTGTAGGATATAGAGTGTAGAGTGTAGGGATTAGAGTGTAGGGCATAGAGTGTAGGGCATAGAGTGTAGAGTGTAGGGTATAGAGTGTAGGGTATAGAGTATAGAGTGTAGGGTATAGAGTGTAGGGTATAGAGTGTAGAGTGTAGGGTATAGAGTGTAGAGTGTAGGGTATAGAGTGTAGGGTATAGAGTGCATGGAATAGAGTGTAGAGTGTAGGGTATAAAGTGTATGGTATAGAGTGTAGGGTATAGAGTGTAGGGTATAGAATGTATGGAATAGAGTATAGGGTATAGAGTATAGAGTGTAGGGTATAGAGTGTAGGGTATAGAGCGTAGGGTGTACGGTACAGAGTGTAGGGTATAGAGTGTAGGGTATAGAGTGTAGAGTGTAGGGTATAGAGTGTATGGTATAGAGTGTAGGGTATGAAGTGTAGGGTATAGAGTGTAGAGTGTAGGGTATAGAGTGTATGGTATAGAGTGTATGGTGTAGAGTGTATGGTATAGAGTGTAGGGTATAGAGTGTATGGTATAGAGTGTAGGGTATAGAGTGTAGAGTGTAGGGTATAGAGTGTATTGTATAGAGTGTAGGGCATAGAGTGTAGGGTATAGATTGTAGGGTATAGAGTGTATAGTGTAGGGTATAGAGTGTAGGGTTTAGAGTGTATGGTATAGAGTGTAGGGAATAGAGTGTAGAGTGTATGGTATAGAGTGTAGGGTATAGAGTGTAGAGTGTAGGGTATAAAGTGTAGGGTATAGAGTGTAGGGTATAGAGTGTAGAGTGTAGGGATTAGAGTGTAGGGTATAGTGTGTAGGGTATAGAGTGTAGAATGTACGGTATAGAGTGTAGGGTATAGAGTATGGAGTGTAGGGTATAGAGTGTAGGGTATAGAGTGTAAAGTGTAGAGTGTAGGGTATAGAGTGTAGAGTGTAGGGTATAGAGTGTAGGGTATAGAGTGTATGGAATAGAGTGTAGGGTATAGTGTGTAGAGTGTAGGGTATAGAGTATAGGGTATAGAGCGTAGGGTGTAGGGTATAGAGTGTAGGGTATAGAGTGTAGGGTATAGAGTGTAGAGTGTAGGGTATAGAGTGTATGGTATAGAGTGTAGGGTGTAGAGTGTAGGGTATAGAGTGTAGGGTATAGAGTGTAGAGTGTAGGGTATAGAGTGTAGGGTATAGAATGTAGGGTTTAGAGTGTAAGGTATAGAGTGTAGGGTATAGAGTGTAGAGTGTAGGGTATAGAGTGTAGGGTATGGATTGTATGGTATAGAGTGTAGGGTATAGAGTGTAGGGTATAGAGTGTAGAGTGTACTGATTACAGTGTAGGGTATAGAGTGTAGGGTATAGAATGTATGGAATAGAGTGTAGGGTATAGAGTATAGAGTGTAGGGTATAGAGTGTAGGGTATAGAGCGTAGGGTGTAGGGTATAGAGTGCAGGGTATAGAGTGTAGAGTGTAGAGTGTAGGGTGTAGAGTGTAGGGTATAGAGTGTAAGGTATAGAGTGTAGGGTATAGAGTGTATGTTATAGAGTGTAGGGTATAGAGTGTAGAGTGTAGGGTATAGAGTGTATGGTATAGAGTGTAGGGTGTAGAGTGTATGGTATAGAGTGTAGGTTATAGAGTGTTTGGTATAGAGTATAGAGTGTAGGGTATAGAGTGTAGGGTATAGAGTGTAAAGTGTAGAGTGTAGGGTATAGAGTGTAGGGTATAGAGTGTAGAGTGTAGGGTATAGAGTGTAGGGTATAGAATGTATGGAATAGAGTGTAGGGTATAGAGTATAGAGTGTAGGGTATAGAGTGTAGGGTATAGAGCGTAGGGTGTAGGGTATAGAGTGCAGGGTATAGAGTGTAGAGTGTAGAGTGTAGGGTGTAGAGTGTAGGGTATAGAGTGTAAGGTATAGAGTGTAGGGTATAGAGTGTATGTTATAGAGTGTAGGGTATAGAGTGTAGAGTGTAGGGTATAGAGTGTATGGTATAGAGTGTAGGGTGTAGAGTGTATGGTATAGAGTGTAGGTTATAGAGTGTATGGTATAGAGTATAGAGTGTAGGGTATAGAGTGTATGGTATAGAGTGTAGAGTGTAGAGTGTAGGGTATAGAGTGTAGGGTATAGAGTGTAGAGTGTAGGGTATAGAGTGTAGGGTATAGAGTGTATGGTATATAGAGTAGAGTATAGAGTGTAGAGTGTAGGGTATAGAGTGGAGGGTATGGAGTGTACGGTATAGAGTGTAGAGTGTAGGGTATAGAGTGTAGGGTATAGAGTGTAAGGTATAGAGTGTAGAGTATAGAGTGTAGGGTATAGAGTGTAGGGTATAGAGTGTAGAGTGTAGGGTATAGAGTGTATAGTATAGAGTGTAGGGTATAGAGTGTAGAGTGTAGGGTATAGAGTGTAGGGTATAGAGTGTAGGGTATAGGGTGTAGAGTATAGAGTGTAGGGTATAGAGTGTAGGGTATAGAGTGTAGGGTATAGAGTGTAGGTTATAGAGTGTAGGGTATAGAGTGTAGAGTGTAGGGTATAGAGTGTATGGTATAGAGTGTAGGGTATAGAGTGTAGAGTGTAGGGTATAGAGTGTAGGGTATAGAGTGTAGGGTATAGAGTGTAGGGTACAGAGTGTAGGGTATAGAGTGTATAGTGTAGGGTATAGAGTGTAGGGTATAGAATGTAGGGTATAGAGTGTAGGGTATAGAGTGTAGGGTATAGAGTGTAGAGTGTAGGGTATAGAGTGTAGGGTATGGAGTGTAGAGTGTAGGGATTAGAGTGTATGGTATAGAGTGTAGGGTATAGAGTGTAGACTATAGGGTATAGAGTGTAGAGTATGGAGTGTAGAGTATAGAGTGTAGGATATAGAGTGTAGAGTGTAGGGATTAGAGTGTAGGGCATAGAGTGTAGGGCATAGAGTGTAGAGTGTAGGGTATAGATTATAGGGTATAGAGTATAGAGTGTAGGGTATAGAGTGTAGGGTATAGAGTGTAGAGTGTAGGGTATAGAGTGTAGAGTGTAGGGTATAGAGTGTAGGGTATAGAGTGCATGGAATAGAGTGTAGAGTGTAGGGTATAAAGTGTATGGTATAGAGTGTAGGGTATAGAGTGTAGGGTATAGAATGTATGGAATAGAGTATAGGGTATAGAGTAAAGAGTGTAGGGTATAGAGTGTAGGGTATAGAGCGTAGGGTGTACGGTACAGAGTGTAGGGTATAGAGTGCATGGAATAGAGTGTAGAGTGTAGGGATTAGAGTGTAGGGTATAGAGTGTATGGTATAGAGTGTAGGGAATAGAGTGTAGGGTATAGAGTGTACTGATTACAGTGTAGGGTATAGAGTGTAGGGTATAGAATGCATGGAATAGAGTGTAGGGTATAGAGTATAGAGTGTAGGTTATAGAGTGTAGGGTATAGAGCGTAGGGTGTAGGGTATAGAGTGCAGGGTATAGAGTGTAGGGTATAGAGTGTAGAATGTAGGGTATAGAGTGTATGGTATAGAGTGTAGAGTGTAGAGTGTAGGGTATAGAGTGTAGGGTATAGAGTGTAGAGTGTAGGGTATAGAGTGTAGGGTATAGAGTGTATGGTATATAGAGTAGAGTATAGAGTGTAGAGTGTAGGGTATAGAGTGGAGGGTATGGAGTGTACGGTTTAGAGTGTAGAGTGTAGGGTATAGAGTGTAGGGTATAGAGTGTAAGGTATAGAGTGTAGAGTATAGAGTGTAGGGTATAGAGTGTAGGGTATAGAGTGCATGGAATAGAGTGTAGAGTGTAGGGTATAAAGTGTATGGTATAGAGTGTAGGGTATAGAGTGTAGGGTATAGAATGTATGGAATAGAGTATAGGGTATAGAGTATAGAGTGTAGGGTATAGAGTGTAGGGTATAGAGCGTAGGGTGTACGGTACAGAGTGTAGGGTATAGAGTGTAGGGTATAGAGTGTAGAGTGTAGGGTATAGAGTGTATGGTATAGAGTGTAGGGTATGAAGTGTAGGGTATAGAGTGTAGAGTGTAGGGTATAGAGTGTATGGTATAGAGTGTATGGTGTAGAGTGTATGGTATAGAGTGTAGGGTATAGAGTGTATGGTATAGAGTGTAGGGTATAGAGTGTAGAGTGTAGGGTATAGAGTGTATTGTATAGAGTGTAGGGCATAGAGTGTAGGGTATAGATTGTAGGGTATAGAGTGTATAGTGTAGGGTATAGAGTGTAGGGTTTAGAGTGTATGGTATAGAGTGTAGGGAATAGAGTGTAGAGTGTATGGTATAGAGTGTAGGGTATAGAGTGTAGAGTGTAGGGTATAAAGTGTAGGGTATAGAGTGTAGGGTATAGAGTGTAGAGTGTAGGGATTAGAGTGTAGGGTATAGTGTGTAGGGTATAGAGTGTAGAATGTACGGTATAGAGTGTAGGGTATAGAGTATGGAGTGTAGGGTATAGAGTGTAGGGTATAGAGTGTAAAGTGTAGAGTGTAGGGTATAGAGTGTAGAGTGTAGGGTATAGAGTGTAGGGTATAGAGTGTATGGAATAGAGTGTAGGGTATAGTGTGTAGAGTGTAGGGTATAGAGTATAGGGTATAGAGCGTAGGGTGTAGGGTATAGAGTGTAGGGTATAGAGTGTAGGGTATAGAGTGTAGAGTGTAGGGTATAGAGTGTATGGTATAGAGTGTAGGGTGTAGAGTGTAGGGTATAGAGTGTAGGGTATAGAGTGTAGAGTGTAGGGTATAGAGTGTAGGGTATAGAATGTAGGGTTAAGAGTGTAAGGTATAGAGTGTAGGGTATAGAGTGTAGAGTGTAGGGTATAGA
The DNA here is from genome assembly GCF_032444005.1 of Ranitomeya imitator. Taxonomy (NCBI): domain Eukaryota; kingdom Metazoa; phylum Chordata; class Amphibia; order Anura; family Dendrobatidae; genus Ranitomeya; species Ranitomeya imitator. The sequence goes on from NW_027193601.1 coordinate 115,954, forward strand.
GTGTAGGGTATGGATTGTATGGTATAGAGTGTAGGGTATAGAGTGTAGGGTATAGAGTGTAGAGTGTACTGATTACAGTGTAGGGTATAGAGTGTAGGGTATAGAATGTATGGAATAGAGTGTAGGGTATAGAGTATAGAGTGTAGGGTATAGAGTGTAGGGTATAGAGCGTAGGGTGTAGGGTATAGAGTGCAGGGTATAGAGTGTAGAGTGTAGAGTGTAGGGTGTAGAGTGTAGGGTATAGAGTGTAAGGTATAGAGTGTAGGGTATAGAGTGTATGTTATAGAGTGTAGGGTATAGAGTGTAGAGTGTAGGGTATAGAGTGTATGGTATAGAGTGTAGGGTGTAGAGTGTATGGTATAGAGTGTAGGTTATAGAGTGTATGGTATAGAGTATAGAGTGTAGGGTATAGAGTGTAGGGTATAGAGTGTAAAGTGTAGAGTGTAGGGTATAGAGTGTAGGGTATAGAGTGTAGAGTGTAGGGTATAGAGTGTAGGGTATAGAATGTATGGAATAGAGTGTAGGGTATAGAGTATAGAGTGTAGGGTATAGAGTGTAGGGTATAGAGCGTAGGGTGTAGGGTATAGAGTGCAGGGTATAGAGTGTAGAGTGTAGAGTGTAGGGTGTAGAGTGTAGGGTATAGAGTGTAAGGTATAGAGTGTAGGGTATAGAGTGTATGTTATAGAGTGTAGGGTATAGAGTGTAGAGTGTAGGGTATAGAGTGTATGGTATAGAGTGTAGGGTGTAGAGTGTATGGTATAGAGTGTAGGTTATAGAGTGTATGGTATAGAGTATAGAGTGTAGGGTATAGAGTGTATGGTATAGAGTGTAGAGTGTAGAGTGTAGGGTATAGAGTGTAGGGTATAGAGTGTAGAGTGTAGGGTATAGAGTGTAGGGTATAGAGTGTATGGTATATAGAGTAGAGTATAGAGTGTAGAGTGTAGGGTATAGAGTGGAGGGTATGGAGTGTACGGTATAGAGTGTAGAGTGTAGGGTATAGAGTGTAGGGTATAGAGTGTAAGGTATAGAGTGTAGAGTATAGAGTGTAGGGTATAGAGTGTAGGGTATAGAGTGTAGAGTGTAGGGTATAGAGTGTATAGTATAGAGTGTAGGGTATAGAGTGTAGAGTGTAGGGTATAGAGTGTAGGGTATAGAGTGTAGGGTATAGGGTGTAGAGTATAGAGTGTAGGGTATAGAGTGTAGGGTATAGAGTGTAGGGTATAGAGTGTAGGTTATAGAGTGTAGGGTATAGAGTGTAGAGTGTAGGGTATAGAGTGTATGGTATAGAGTGTAGGGTATAGAGTGTAGAGTGTAGGGTATAGAGTGTAGGGTATAGAGTGTAGGGTATAGAGTGTAGGGTACAGAGTGTAGGGTATAGAGTGTAGAGTGTAGGGTATAGAGTGTAGGGTATAGAATGTAGGGTATAGAGTGTAGGGTATAGAGTGTAGGGTATAGAGTGTAGAGTGTAGGGTATAGAGTGTAGGGTATGGAGTGTAGAGTGTAGGGATTAGAGTGTATGGTATAGAGTGTAGGGTATAGAGTGTAGACTATAGGGTATAGAGTGTATGGTATAGAGTGTAGGGTATAGAGTGTAGAGTGTAGGGTATAGAGTGTAGGGTATAGAGTGTAGGGTATAGAGTGTAGGGTACAGAGTGTAGGGTATAGAGTGTAGAGTGTAGGGTATAGAGTGTAGGGTATAGAATGTAGGGTATAGAGTGTAGGGTATAGAGTGTAGGGTATAGAGTGTAGAGTGTAGGGTATAGAGTGTAGGGTATGGAGTGTAGAGTGTAGGGATTAGAGTGTATGGTATAGAGTGTAGGGTATAGAGTGTAGACTATAGGGTATAGAGTGTAGAGTATGGAGTGTAGAGTATAGAGTGTAGGATATAGAGTGTAGAGTGTAGGGATTAGAGTGTAGGGCATAGAGTGTAGGGCATAGAGTGTAGAGTGTAGGGTATAGATTATAGGGTATAGAGTATAGAGTGTAGGGTATAGAGTGTAGGGTATAGAGTGTAGAGTGTAGGGTATAGAGTGTAGAGTGTAGGGTATAGAGTGTAGGGTATAGAGTGCATGGAATAGAGTGTAGAGTGTAGGGTATAAAGTGTATGGTATAGAGTGTAGGGTATAGAGTGTAGGGTATAGAATGTATGGAATAGAGTATAGGGTATAGAGTAAAGAGTGTAGGGTATAGAGTGTAGGGTATAGAGCGTAGGGTGTACGGTACAGAGTGTAGGGTATAGAGTGCATGGAATAGAGTGTAGAGTGTAGGGATTAGAGTGTAGGGTATAGAGTGTATGGTATAGAGTGTAGGGAATAGAGTGTAGGGTATAGAGTGTACTGATTACAGTGTAGGGTATAGAGTGTAGGGTATAGAATGCATGGAATAGAGTGTAGGGTATAGAGTATAGAGTGTAGGTTATAGAGTGTAGGGTATAGAGCGTAGGGTGTAGGGTATAGAGTGCAGGGTATAGAGTGTAGGGTATAGAGTGTAGAATGTAGGGTATAGAGTGTATGGTATAGAGTGTAGAGTGTAGAGTGTAGGGTATAGAGTGTAGGGTATAGAGTGTAGAGTGTAGGGTATAGAGTGTAGGGTATAGAGTGTATGGTATATAGAGTAGAGTATAGAGTGTAGAGTGTAGGGTATAGAGTGGAGGGTATGGAGTGTACGGTTTAGAGTGTAGAGTGTAGGGTATAGAGTGTAGGGTATAGAGTGTAAGGTATAGAGTGTAGAGTATAGAGTGTAGGGTATAGAGTGTAGGGTATAGAGTGTAGAGTGTAGGGTATAGAGTGTATAGTATAGAGTGTAGGGTATAGAGTGTAGAGTGTAGGGTATAGAGTGTAGGGTATAGAGTGTAGGGTATAGGGTGTAGAGTATAGAGTGTAGGGTATAGAGTGTAGGGTATAGAGTGTAGGGTATAGAGTGTAGGGTATAGAGTGTATGGTATATAGAGTAGAGTATAGAGTGTAGAGTGTAGGGTATAGAGTGGAGGGTATGGAGTGTACGGTATAGAGTGTAGAGTGTAGGGTATAGAGTGTAGGGTATAGAGTGTAAGGTATAGAGTGTAGAGTATAGAGTGTAGGGTATAGAGTGTAGGGTATAGAGTGTAGAGTGTAGGGTATAGAGTGTATAGTATAGAGTGTAGGGTATAGAGTGTAGAGTGTAGGGTATAGAGTGTAGGGTATAGAGTGTAGAGTGTAGGGTATAGAGTGTAGGGTATAGAATGTAGGGTATAGAGTGTAGGGTATAGAGTGTAGGGTATAGAGTGTAGAGTGTAGGGTATAGAGTGTAGGGTATGGAGTGTAGAGTGTAGGGATTAGAGTGTATGGTATAGAGTGTAGGGTATAGAGTGTAGACTATAGGGTATAGAGTGTAGAGTATGGAGTGTAGAGTATAGAGTGTAGGATATAGAGTGTAGAGTGTAGGGATTAGAGTGTAGGGCATAGAGTGTAGGGCATAGAGTGTAGAGTGTAGGGTATAGAGTGTAGGGTATAGAGTATAGAGTGTAGGGTATAGAGTGTAGGGTATAGAGTGTAGAGTGTAGGGTATAGAGTGTAGAGTGTAGGGTATAGAGTGTAGGGTATAGAGTGCATGGAATAGAGTGTAGAGTGTAGGGTATAAAGTGTATGGTATAGAGTGTAGGGTATAGAGTGTAGGGTATAGAATGTATGGAATAGAGTATAGGGTATAGAGTAAAGAGTGTAGGGTATAGAGTGCATGGAATAGAGTGTAGAGTGTAGGGTATAAAGTGTATGGTATAGAGTGTAGGGTATAGAGTGTAGGGTAGAGAGTGTATGGAATAGAGTATAGGGTATAGAGTAAAGAGTGTAGGGTATAGAGTGTAGGGTATAGAGCGTAGGGTGTACGGTACAGAGTGTAGGGTATAGAGTGCATGGAATAGAGTGTAGAGTGTAGGGATTAGAGTGTAGGGTATAGAGTGTATGGTATAGAGTGTAGGGAATAGAGTGTAGGGTATAGAGTGTACTGATTACAGTGTAGGGTATAGAGTGTAGGGTATAGAATGCATGGAATAGAGTGTAGGGTATAGAGTATAGAGTGTAGGGTATAGAGTGTAGGGTATAGAGCGTAGGGTGTAGGGTATAGAGTGCAGGGTATAGAGTGTAGGGTATAGAGTGTAGAATGTAGGGTATAGAGTGTATGGTATAGAGTGTAGAGTGTAGAGTGTAGGGTATAGAGTGTAGGGTATAGAGTGTAGAGTGTAGGGTATAGAGTGTAGGGTATAGAGTGTATGGTATATAGAGTAGAGTATAGAGTGTAGAGTGTAGGGTATAGAGTGGAGGGTATGGAGTGTACGGTTTAGAGTGTAGAGTGTAGGGTATAGAGTGTAGGGTATAGAGTGTAAGGTATAGAGTGTAGAGTATAGAGTGTAGGGTATAGAGTGTAGGGTATAGAGTGTATAGTATAGAGTGTAGGGTATAGAGTGTAGAGTGTAGGGTATAGAGTGTAGGGTATAGAGTGTAGGGTATAGGGTGTAGAGTATAGAGTGTAGGGTATAGAGTGTAGGGTATAGAGTGTAGGGTATAGAGTGTAGGGTATAGAGTGTATGGTATATAGAGTAGAGTATAGAGTGTAGAGTGTAGGGTATAGAGTGGAGGGTATGGAGTGTACGGTATAGAGTGTAGAGTGTAGGCTATAGAGTGTAGGGTATAGAATGTAAGGTATAGAGTGTAGAGTATAGAGTGTAGGGTATAGAGTGTAGGGTATAGAGTGTAGAGTGTAGGGTATAGAGTGTATAGTATAGAGTGTAGGGTATAGAGTGTAGAGTGTAGGGTATAGAGTGTAGGGTATAGAGTGTAGGGTATAGGGTGTAGAGTATAGAGTGTAGGGTATAGAGTGTAGGGTATAGAGTGTAGGGTATAGAGTGTAGGTTATAGAGTGTAGGGTATAGAGTGTAGAGTGTAGGGTATAGAGTGTATGGTATAGAGTGTAGGGTATAGAGTGTAGAGTGTAGGGTATAGAGTGTAGGGTATAGAGTGTAGGGTATAGAGTGTAGGGTACAGAGTGTAGGGTATAGAGTGTAGAGTGTAGGGTATAGAGTGTAGGGTATAGAATGTAGGGTATAGAGTGTAGGGTATAGAGTGTAGGGTATAGAGTGTAGAGTGTAGGGTATAGAGTGTAGGGTATGGAGTGTAGAGTGTAGGGATTAGAGTGTATGGTATAGAGTGTAGGGTATAGAGTGTAGACTATAGGGTATAGAGTGTAGAGTATGGAGTGTAGAGTATAGAGTGTAGGATATAGAGTGTAGAGTGTAGGGATTAGAGTGTAGGGCATAGAGTGTAGGGCATAGATTGTAGAGTGTAGGGTAGAGAGTGTAGGGTATAGAGTATAGAGTGTAGGGTATAGAGTGTAGGGTATAGAGTGTAGAGTGTAGGGTATAGAGTGTAGAGTGTAGGGTATAGAGTGTAGGGTATAGAGTGCATGGAATAGAGTGTAGAGTGTAGGGTATAAAGTGTATGGTATAGAGTGTAGGGTATAGAGTGTAGGGTATAGAATGTATGGAATAGAGTATAGGGTATAGAGTAAAGAGTGTAGGGTATAGAGTGTAGGGTATAGAGCGTAGGGTGTACGGTACAGAGTGTAGGGTATAGAGTGCATGGAATAGAGTGTAGAGTGTAGGGATTAGAGTGTAGGGTATAGAGTGTATGGTATAGAGTGTAGGGAATAGAGTGTAGGGTATAGAGTGTACTGATTACAGTGTAGGGTATAGAGTGTAGGGTATAGAATGCATGGAATAGAGTGTAGGGTATAGAGTATAGAGTGTAGGGTATAGAGTGTAGGGTATAGAGCGTAGGGTGTAGGGTATAGAGTGCAGGGTATAGAATGTAGGGTATAGAGTGTAGAATGTAGGGTATAGAGTGTATGGTATAGAGTGTAGAGTGTAGAGTGTAGGGTATAGAGTGTAGGGTATAGAGTGTAGAGTGTAGGGTATAGAGTGTAGGGTATAGAGTGTATGGTATATAGAGTAGAGTATAGAGTGTAGAGTGTAGGGTATAGAGTGGAGGGTATGGAGTGTACGGTTTAGAGTGTAGAGTGTAGGGTATAGAGTGTAGGGTATAGAGTGTAAGGTATAGAGTGTAGAGTATAGAGTGTAGGGTATAGAGTGTAGGGTATAGAGTGTAGAGTGTAGGGTATAGAGTGTATAGTATAGAGTGTAGGGTATAGAGTGTAGGGTATAGAGTGTAGGGTATAGGGTGTAGAGTATAGAGTGTAGGGTATAGAGTGTAGGGTATAGAGTGTAGGGTATAGAGTGTAGGTTATAGAGTGTAGGGTATAGAGTGTAGAGTGTAGGGTATAGAGTGTATGGTATAGAGTGTAGGGTATAGAGTGTAGAGTGTAGGGTATAGAGTGTAGGGTATAGAGTGTAGGGTATAGAGTGTAGGGTATAGAGTGTAGAGTGTAGGGTATAGAGTGTAGGGTATAGAATGTAGGGTATAGAGTGTAGGGTATAGAGTGTAGGGTATAGAGTGTAGAGTGTAGGGTATAGAGTGTAGGGTATGGAGTGTAGAGTGTAGGGATTAGAGTGTATGGTATAGAGTGTAGGGTATAGAGTGTAGACTATAGGGTATAGAGTGTAGAGTATGGAGTGTAGAGTATAGAGTGTAGGATATAGAGTGTAGAGTGTAGGGATTAGAGTGTAGGGCATAGAGTGTAGGGCATAGAGTGTAGAGTGTAGGGTATAGAGTGTAGGGTATAGAGTATAGAGTGTAGGGTATAGAGTGTAGGGTATAGAGTGTAGAGTGTAGGGTATAGAGTGTAGAGTGTAGGGTATAGAGTGTAGGGTATAGAGTGCATGGAATAGAGTGTAGAGTGTAGGGTATAAAGTGTATGGTATAGAGTGTAGGGTATAGAATGTATGGAATAGAGTATAGGGTATAGAGTATAGAGTGTAGGGTATAGAGTGTAGGGTATAGAGCGTAGGGTGTACGGTACAGAGTGTAGGGTATAGAGTGTAGGGTATAGAGTGTAGAGTGTAGGGTATAGAGTGTATGGTATAGAGTGTAGGGTATGAAGTGTAGGGTATAGAGTGTAGAGTGTAGGGTATAGAGTGTATGGTATAGAGTGTAGGGTATAGAGTGTAGGGTATAGAATGTATGGAATAGAGTATAGGGTATAGAGTATAGAGTGTAGGGTATAGAGTGTAGGGTATAGAGCGTAGGGTGTACGGTACAGAGTGTAGGGTATAGAGTGTAGGGTATAGAGTGTAGAGTGTAGGGTATAGAGTGTATGGTATAGAGTGTAGGGTATGAAGTGTAGGGTATAGAGTGTAGAGTGTAGGGTATAGAGTGTATGGTATAGAGTGTATGGTGTAGAGTGTATGGTATAGAGTGTAGGGTATAGAGTGTATGGTATAGAGTGTAGGGTATAGAGTGTAGAGTGTAGGGTATAGAGTGTATTGTATAGAGTGTAGGGCATAGAGTGTAGGGTATAGATTGTAGGGTATAGAGTGTATAGTGTAGGGTATAGAGTGTAGGGTTTAGAGTGTATGGTATAGAGTGTAGGGAATAGAGTGTAGAGTGTATGGTATAGAGTGTAGGGTATAGAGTGTAGAGTGTAGGGTATAAAGTGTAGGGTATAGAGTGTAGGGTATAGAGTGTAGAGTGTAGGGATTAGAGTGTAGGGTATAGTGTGTAGGGTATAGAGTGTAGAATGTACGGTATAGAGTGTAGGGTATAGAGTATGGAGTGTAGGGTATAGAGTGTAGGGTATAGAGTGTAAAGTGTAGAGTGTAGGGTATAGAGTGTAGAGTGTAGGGTATAGAGTGTAGGGTATAGAGTGTATGGAATAGAGTGTAGGGTATAGTGTGTAGAGTGTAGGGTATAGAGTATAGGGTATAGAGCGTAGGGTGTAGGGTATAGAGTGTAGGGTATAGAGTGTAGGGTATAGAGTGTAGAGTGTAGGGTATAGAGTGTATGGTATAGAGTGTAGGGTGTAGAGTGTAGGGTATAGAGTGTAGGGTATAGAGTGTAGAGTGTAGGGTATAGAGTGTAGGGTATAGAATGTAGGGTTTAGAGTGTAAGGTATAGAGTGTAGGGTATAGAGTGTAGAGTGTAGGGTATAGAGTGTAGGGTATGGATTGTATGGTATAGAGTGTAGGGTATAGAGTGTAGGGTATAGAGTGTAGAGTGTACTGATTACAGTGTAGGGTATAGAGTGTAGGGTATAGAATGTATGGAATAGAGTGTAGGGTATAGAGTATAGAGTGTAGGGTATAGAGTGTAGGGTATAGAGCGTAGGGTGTAGGGTATAGAGTGCAGGGTATAGAGTGTAGAGTGTAGAGTGTAGGGTGTAGAGTGTAGGGTATAGAGTGCAAGGTATAGAGTGTAGGGTATAGAGTGTATGTTATAGAGTGTAGGGTATAGAGTGTAGAGTGTAGGGTATAGAGTGTATGGTATAGAGTGTAGGGTGTAGAGTGTATGGTATAGAGTGTAGGTTATAGAGTGTATGGTATAGAGTATAGAGTGTAGGGTATAGAGTGTAGGGTATAGAGTGTAAAGTGTAGAGTGTAGGGTATAGAGTGTAGGGTATAGAGTGTAGAGTGTAGGGTATAGAGTGTAGGGTATAAAATGTATGGAATAGAGTGTAGGGTATAGAGTATAGAGTGTAGGGTATAGAGTGTAGGATATAGAGCGTAGGGTGTAGGGTATAGAGTGCAGGGTATAGAGTGTAGAGTGTAGAGTGTAGAGTGTAGGGTGTAGAGTGTAGGGTATAGAGTGTAAGGTATAGAGTGTAGGGTATAGAGTGTATGTTATAGAGTGTAGGGTATAGAGTGTAGAGTGTAGGGTATAGAGTGTATGGTATAGAGTGTAGAGTGTAGAGTGTATGGTATAGAGTGTAGGTTATAGAGTGTATGGTATAGAGTATAGAGTGTAGGGTATAGAGTGTATGGTATAGAGTGTAGAGTGTAGAGTGTAGGGTATAGAGTGTAGGGTATAGAGTGTAGAGTGTAGGGTATAGAGTGTAGGGTATAGAGTGTATGGTATATATAGTAGAGTATAGAGTGTAGAGTGTAGGGTATAGAGTGGAGGGTATGGAGTGTACGGTATAGAGTGTAGAGTGTAGGGTATAGAGTGTAGGGTATAGAGTGTAAGGTATAGAGTGTAGAGTATAGAGTGTAGGGTATAGAGTGTAGGGTATAGAGTGTAGAGTGTAGGGTATAGAGTGTATAGTATAGAGTGTAGGGTATAGAGTGTAGAGTGTAGGGTATAGAGTGTAGGGTATAGAGTGTAGGGTATAGGGTGTAGAGTATAGAGTGTAGGGTATAGAGTGTAGGGTATAGAGTGTAGGGTATAGAGTGTAGGTTATCGAGTGTAGGGTATAGAGTGTAGAGTGTAGGGTATAGAGTGTATGGTATAGAGTGTAGGGTATAGAGTGTAGAGTGTAGGGTATAGAGTGTAGGGTATAGAGTGTAGGGTATAGAGTGTAGGGTACAGAGTGTAGGGTATAGAGTGTAGAGTGTAGGGTATAGAGTGTAGGGTATAGAATGTAGGGTATAGAGTGTAGGGTATAGAGTGTAGGGTATAGAGTGTAGAGTGTAGGGTATAGAGTGTAGGGTATGGAGTGTAGAGTGTAGGGATTAGAGTGTATGGTATAGAGTGTAGGGTATAGAGTGTAGACTATAGGGTATAGAGTGTAGAGTATGGAGTGTAGAGTATAGAGTGTAGGATATAGAGTGTAGAGTGTAGGGATTAGAGTGTAGGGCATAGAGTGTAGGGCATAGAGTGTAGAGTGTAGGGTATAGAGTGTAGGGTATAGAGTATAGAGTGTAGGGTATAGAGTGTAGGGTATAGAGTGTAGAGTGTAGGGTATAGAGTGTAGAGTGTAGGGTATAGAGTGTAGGGTATAGAGTGCATGGAATAGAGTGTAGAGTGTAGGGTATAAAGTGTATGGTATAGAGTGTAGGGTATAGAGTGTAGGGTTTAGAATGTATGGAATAGAGTATAGGGTATAGAGTAAAGAGTGTAGGGTATAGAGTGTAGGGTATAGAGCGTAGGGTGTACGGTACAGAGTGTAGGGTATAGAGTGCATGGAATAGAGTGTAGAGTGTAGGGATTAGAGTGTAGGGTATAGAGTGTATGGTATAGAGTGTAGGGAATAGAGTGTAGGGTATAGAGTGTACTGATTACAGTGTAGGGTATAGAGTGTAGGGTATAGAATGCATGGAATAGAGTGTAGGGTATAGAGTATAGAGTGTAGGTTATAGAGTGTAGGGTATAGAGCGTAGGGTGTAGGGTATAGAGTGCAGGGTATAGAGTGTAGGGTATAGAGTGTAGAATGTAGGGTATAGAGTGTATGGTATAGAGTGTAGAGTGTAGAGTGTAGGGTATAGAGTGTAGGGTATAGAGTGTAGAGTGTAGGGTATAGAGTGTAGGGTATAGAGTGTATGGTATATAGAGTAGAGTATAGAGTGTAGAGTGTAGGGTATAGAGTGGAGGGTATGGAGTGTACGGTTTAGAGTGTAGAGTGTAGGGTATAGAGTGTAGGGTATAGAGTGTAAGGTATAGAGTGTAGAGTATAGAGTGTAGGGTATAGAGTGTAGGGTATAGAGTGTAGAGTGTAGGGTATAGAGTGTATAGTATAGAGTGTAGGGTATAGAGTGTAGAGTGTAGGGTATAGAGTGTAGGGTATAGAGTGTAGGGTATAGGGTGTAGAGTATAGAGTGTAGGGTATAGAGTGTAGGGTATAGAGTGTAGGGTATAGAGTGTAGGGTATAGAGTGTATGGTATATAGAGTAGAGTATAGAGTGTAGAGTGTAGGGTATAGAGTGGAGGGTATGGAGTGTACGGTATAGAGTGTAGAGTGTAGGGTATAGAGTGTAGGGTATAGAGTGTAAGGTATAGAGTGTAGAGTATAGAGTGTAGGGTATAGAGTGTAGGGTATAGAGTGTAGAGTGTAGGGTATAGAGTGTATAGTATAGAGTGTAGGGTATAGAGTGTAGAGTGTAGGGTATAGAGTGTAGGGTATAGAGTGTAGGGTATAGGGTGTAGAGTATAGAGTGTAGGGTATAGTGTGTAGGGTATAGAGTGTAGGGTATAGAGTGTAGAGTGTAGGGTATAGAGTGTAGGGTATAGAATGTAGGGTATAGAGTGTAGGGTATAGAGTGTAGGGTATAGAGTGTAGAGTGTAGGGTATAGAGTGTAGGGTATGGAGTGTAGAGTGTAGGGATTAGAGTGTATGTTATAGAGTGTAGGGTATAGAGTGTAGACTATAGGGTATAGAGTGTAGAGTATGGAGTGTAGAGTATAGAGTGTAGGATATAGAGTGTAGAGTGTAGGGATTAGAGTGTAGGGCATAGAGTGTAGGGCATAGAGTGTAGAGTGTAGGGTATAGAGTGTAGGGTATAGAGTATAGAGTGTAGGGTATAGAGTGTAGGGTATAGAGTGTAGAGTGTAGGGTATAGAGTGTAGGGTATAGAGTGCATGGAATAGAGTGTAGAGTGTAGGGTATAAAGTGTATGGTATAGAGTGTAGGGTATAGAGTGTAGGGTATAGAATGTATGGAATAGAGTATAGGGTATAGAGTAAAGAGTGTAGGGTATAGAGTGTAGGGTATAGAGCGTAGGGTGTACGGTACAGAGTGTAGGGTATAGAGTGCATGGAATAGAGTGTAGAGTGTAGGGATTAGAGTGTAGGGTATAGAGTGTATGGTATAGAGTGTAGGGAATAGAGTGTAGGGTATAGAGTGTACTGATTACAGTGTAGGGTATAGAGTGTAGGGTATAGAATGCATGGAATAGAGTGTAGGGTATAGAGTATAGAGTGTAGGGTATAGAGTGTAGGGTATAGAGCGTAGGGTGTAGGGTATAGAGTGCAGGGTATAGAGTGTAGGGTATAGAGTGTAGAATGTAGGGTATAGAGTGTATGGTATAGAGTGTAGAGTGTAGAGTGTAGGGTATAGAGTGTAGGGTATAGAGTGTAGAGTGTAGGGTATAGAGTGTAGGGTATAGAGTGTATGGTATATAGAGTAGAGTATAGAGTGTAGAGTGTAGGGTATAGAGTGGAGGGTATGGAGTGTACGGTTTAGAGTGTAGAGTGTAGGGTATAGAGTGTAGGGTATAGAGTGTAAGGTATAGAGTGTAGAGTATAGAGTGTAGGGTATAGAGTGTAGGGTATAGAGTGTAGAGTGTAGGGTATAGAGTGTATAGTATAGAGTGTAGGGTATAGAGTGTAGAGTGTAGGGTATAGAGTGTAGGGTATAGAGTGTAGGGTATAGGGTGTAGAGTATAGAGTGTAGGGTATAGAGTGTAGGGTATAGAGTGTAGGGTATAGAGTGTAGGGTATAGAGTGTATGGTATATAGAGTAGAGTATAGAGTGTAGAGTGTAGGGTATAGAGTGGAGGGTATGGAGTGTACGGTATAGAGTGTAGAGTGTAGGGTATAGAGTGTAGGGTATAGAGTGTAAGGTATAGAGTGTAGAGTATAGAGTGTAGGGTATAGAGTGTAGGGTATAGAGTGTAGAGTGTAGGGTATAGAGTGTATAGTATAGAGTGTAGGGTATAGAGTGTAGAGTGTAGGGTATAGAGTGTAGGGTATAGAGTGTAGGGTATAGGGTGTAGAGTATAGAGTGTAGGGTATAGAGTGTAGGGTATAGAGTGTAGGGTATAGAGTGTAGGTTATAGAGTGTAGGGTATAGAGTGTAGAGTGTAGGGTATAGAGTGTATGGTATAGAGTGTAGGGTATAGAGTGTAGAGTGTAGGGTATAGAGTGTAGGGTATAGAGTGTAGGGTATAGAGTGTAGGGTACAGAGTGTAGGGTATAGAGTGTAGAGTGTAGGGTATAGAGTGTAGGGTATAGAATGTAGGGTATAGAGTGTAGGGTATAGAGTGTAGGGTATAGAGTGTAGAGTGTAGGGTATAGAGTGTAGGGTATGGAGTGTAGAGTTTAGGGATTAGAGTGTATGGTATAGAGTGTAGGGTATAGAGTGTAGACTATAGGGTATAGAGTGTAGAGTATGGAGTGTAGAGTATAGAGTGTAGGATATAGAGTGTAGAGTGTAGGGATTAGAGTGTAGGGCATAGAGTGTAGGGCATAGAGTGTAGAGTGTAGGGTATAGAGTGTAGGGTATAGAGTATAGAGTGTAGGGTATAGAGTGTAGGGTATAGAGTGTAGAGTGTAGGGTATAGAGTGTAGAGTGTAGGGTATAGAGTGTAGGGTATAGAGTGCATGGAATAGAGTGTAGAGTGTAGGGTATAAAGTGTATGGTATAGAGTGTAGGGTATAGAGTGTAGGGTATAGAATGTATGGAATAGAGTATAGGGTATAGAGTAAAAAGTGTAGGGTATAGAGTGTAGGGTATAGAGCGTAGGGTGTACGGTACAGAGTGTAGGGTATAGAGTGCATGGAATAGAGTGTAGAGTGTAGGGATTAGAGTGTAGGGTATAGAGTGTATGGTATAGAGTGTAGGGAATAGAGTGTAGGGTATAGAGTGTACTGATTACAGTGTAGGGTATAGAGTGTAGGGTATAGAATGCATGGAATAGAGTGTAGGGTATAGAGTATAGAGTGTAGGGTATAGAGTGTAGGGTATAGAGCGTAGGGTGTAGGGTATAGAGTGCAGGGTATAGAGTGTAGGGTATAGAGTGTAGAATGTAGGGTATAGAGTGTATGGTATAGAGTGTAGAGTGTAGAGTGTAGGGTATAGAGTGTAGGGTATAGAGTGTAGAGTGTAGGGTATAGAGTGTAGGGTATAGAGTGTATGGTATATAGAGTAGAGTATAGAGTGTAGAGTGTAGAGGGTATAGAGTGGAGGGTATGGAGTGTACGGTTTAGAGTGTAGAGTGTAGGGTATAGAGTGTAGGGTATAGAGTGTAAGGTATAGAGTGTAGAGTATAGAGTGTAGGGTATAGAGTGTAGGGTATAGAGTGTAGAGTGTAGGGTATAGAGTGTATAGTATAGAGTGTAGGGTATAGAGTGTAGAGTGTAGGGTATAGAGTGTAGGGTATAGAGTGTAGGGTATAGGGTGTAGAGTATAGAGTGTAGGGTATAGAGTGTAGGGTATAGAGTGTAGGGTATAGAGTGTAGGTTATAGAGTGTAGGGTATAGAGTGTAGAGTGTAGGGTATAGAGTGTATGGTATAGAGTGTAGGGTATAGAGTGTAGAGTGTAGGGTATAGAGTGTAGGGTATGGAGTGTAGAGTGTAGGGATTAGAGTGTATGGTATAGAGTGTAGGGTATAGAGTGTAGGGTATAGAGTGTAGGGTATAGAGTGTAGAGTGTAGGGTATAGAGTGAAGGGTATAGAATGTAGGGTATAGAGTGTAGGGTATAGAGTGTAGGGTATAGAGTGTAGAGTGTAGGGTATAGAGTGTAGGGTATGGAGTGTAGAGTGTAGGGATTAGAGTGTATGGTATAGAGTGTAGGGTATAGAGTGTAGACTATAGGGTATAGAGTGTAGAGTATGGAGTGTAGAGTATAGAGTGTAGGATATAGAGTGTAGAGTGTAGGGATTAGAGTGTAGGGCATAGAGTGTAGGGCATAGAGTGTAGAGTGTAGGGTATAGAGTGTAGGGTATAGAGTATAGAGTGTAGGGTATAGAGTGTAGGGTATAGAGTGTAGAGTGTAGGGTATAGAGTGTAGAGTGTAGGGTATAGAGTGTAGGGTATAGAGTGCATGGAATAGAGTGTAGAGTGTAGGGTATAAAGTGTATGGTATAGAGTGTAGGGTATAGAGTGTAGGGTATAGAGTGTAGAGTGTAGGGATTAGAGTGTAGGGTATAGAGTGTAGGGTATAGAATGTATGGAATAGAGTATAGGGTATAGAGTATAGAGTGTAGGGTATAGAGTGTAGGGTATAGAGCGTAGGGTGTACGGTATAGAGTGTAGGGTATAGAGTGTAGAGTGTAGGGTATAGAGTGTATGGTATAGAGTGTAGGGTATGAAGTGTAGGGTATAGAGTGTAGAGTGTAGGGTATAGAGTGTATGGTATAGAGTGTAGGGTATGAAGTGTAGGGTATAGAGTGTAGAGTGTAGGGTATAGTGTGTATGGTATAGAGTGTATGGTGTAGAGTGTATGGTATAGGGTGTAGGGTATAGAGTGTATGGTATAGAGTGTAGGGTATAGAGTGTAGAGTGTAGGGTATAGAGTGTATTGTATAGAGTGTAGGGCATAGGGTGTAGGGTATAGATTGTAGGGTATAGAGTGTATAGTGTAGGGTATAGAGTGTAGGGTTTAGAGTGTATGGTATAGAGTGTAGGGAATAGAGTGTAGAGTGTATGGTATAGAGTGTAGGGTATAGAGTGTAGAGTGTAGGGTATAAAGTGTAGGGTATAGAGTGTAGGGTATAGAGTGTAGAGAGTAGGGTATAGAGTGTAGGGTATAAAGTGTAGGGTATAGAGTGTAGAGTGTAGGGATTAGAGTGTAGGGTATAGAGTGTAGGGTATAGAGTGTAGAATGTACGGTATAGAGTGTAGGGTATAGAGTATAGAGTGTAGGGTATAGAGTGTAGGGTATAGAGTGTATGGAATAGAGTGTAGGGTATAGTGTGTAGAGTGTAGGGTATAGAGTATAGGGTATAGAGCGTAGGGTGTAGGGTATAGAGTGTAGGGTATAGAGTGTAGGGTATAGAGTGTAGAGTGTAGGGTATAGAGTGTATGGTATAGAGTGTAGGGTGTAGAGTGTAGGGTATAGAGTGTAGAGTGTAGGGTATAGAGTGTAGGGTATAGAATGCATGGAATAGAGTGTAGGGTATAGAGTATAGAGTGTAGGTTATAGAGTGTAGGGTATAGAGCGTAGGGTGTAGGGTATAGAGTGCAGGGTATAGAGTGTAGGGTATAGAGTGTAGAATGTAGGGTATAGAGTGTATGGTATAGAGTGTAGAGTGTAGAGTGTAGGGTATAGAGTGTAGGGTATAGAGTGTAGAGTGTAGGGTATAGAGTGTAGGGTATAGAGTGTATGGTATATAGAGTAGAGTATAGAGTGTAGAGTGTAGGGTATAGAGTGGAGGGTATGGAGTGTACGGTTTAGAGTGTAGAGTGTAGGGTATAGAGTGTAGGGTATAGAGTGTAAGGTATAGAGTGTAGAGTATAGAGTGTAGGGTATAGAGTGTAGGGTATAGAGTGTAGAGTGTAGGGTATAGAGTGTATAGTATAGAGTGTAGGGTATAGAGTGTAGAGTGTAGGGTATAGAGTGTAGGGTATAGAGTGTAGGGTATAGGGTGTAGAGTATAGAGTGTAGGGTATAGAGTGTAGGGTATAGAGTGTAGGGTATAGAGTGTAGGGTATAGAGTGTATGGTATATAGAGTAGAGTATAGAGTGTAGAGTGTAGGGTATAGAGTGGAGGGTATGGAGTGTACGGTATAGAGTGTAGAGTGTAGGGTATAGAGTGTAGGGTATAGAGTGTAAGGTATAGAGTGTAGAGTATAGAGTGTAGGGTATAGAGTGTAGGGTATAGAGTGTAGAGTGTAGGGTATAGAGTGTATAGTATAGAGTGTAGGGTATAGAGTGTAGAGTGTAGGGTATAGAGTGTAGGGTATAGAGTGTAGGGTATAGGGTGTAGAGTATAGAGTGTAGGGTATAGTGTGTAGGGTATAGAGTGTAGGGTATAGAGTGTAGAGTGTAGGGTATAGAGTGTAGGGTATAGAATGTAGGGTATAGAGTGTAGGGTATAGAGTGTAGGGTATAGAGTGTAGAGTGTAGGGTATAGAGTGTAGGGTATGGAGTGTAGAGTGTAGGGATTAGAGTGTATGTTATAGAGTGTAGGGTATAGAGTGTAGACTATAGGGTATAGAGTGTAGAGTATGGAGTGTAGAGTATAGAGTGTAGGATATAGAGTGTAGAGTGTAGGGATTAGAGTGTAGGGCATAGAGTGTAGGGCATAGAGTGTAGAGTGTAGGGTATAGAGTGTAGGGTATAGAGTATAGAGTGTAGGGTATAGAGTGTAGGGTATAGAGTGTAGAGTGTAGGGTATAGAGTGTAGGGTATAGAGTGCATGGAATAGAGTGTAGAGTGTAGGGTATAAAGTGTATGGTATAGAGTGTAGGGTATAGAGTGTAGGGTATAGAATGTATGGAATAGAGTATAGGGTATAGAGTAAAGAGTGTAGGGTATAGAGTGTAGGGTATAGAGCGTAGGGTGTACGGTACAGAGTGTAGGGTATAGAGTGCATGGAATAGAGTGTAGAGTGTAGGGATTAGAGTGTAGGGTATAGAGTGTATGGTATAGAGTGTAGGGAATAGAGTGTAGGGTATAGAGTGTACTGATTACAGTGTAGGGTATAGAGTGTAGGGTATAGAATGCATGGAATAGAGTGTAGGGTATAGAGTATAGAGTGTAGGGTATAGAGTGTAGGGTATAGAGCGTAGGGTGTAGGGTATAGAGTGCAGGGTATAGAGTGTAGGGTATAGAGTGTAGAATGTAGGGTATAGAGTGTATGGTATAGAGTGTAGAGTGTAGAGTGTAGGGTATAGAGTGTAGGGTATAGAGTGTAGAGTGTAGGGTATAGAGTGTAGGGTATAGAGTGTATGGTATATAGAGTAGAGTATAGAGTGTAGAGTGTAGGGTATAGAGTGGAGGGTATGGAGTGTACGGTTTAGAGTGTAGAGTGTAGGGTATAGAGTGTAGGGTATAGAGTGTAAGGTATAGAGTGTAGAGTATAGAGTGTAGGGTATAGAGTGTAGGGTATAGAGTGTAGAGTGTAGGGTATAGAGTGTATAGTATAGAGTGTAGGGTATAGAGTGTAGAGTGTAGGGTATAGAGTGTAGGGTATAGAGTGTAGGGTATAGGGTGTAGAGTATAGAGTGTAGGGTATAGAGTGTAGGGTATAGAGTGTAGGGTATAGAGTGTAGGGTATAGAGTGTATGGTATATAGAGTAGAGTATAGAGTGTAGAGTGTAGGGTATAGAGTGGAGGGTATGGAGTGTACGGTATAGAGTGTAGAGTGTAGGGTATAGAGTGTAGGGTATAGAGTGTAAGGTATAGAGTGTAGAGTATAGAGTGTAGGGTATAGAGTGTAGGGTATAGAGTGTAGAGTGTAGGGTATAGAGTGTATAGTATAGAGTGTAGGGTATAGAGTGTAGAGTGTAGGGTATAGAGTGTAGGGTATAGAGTGTAGGGTATAGGGTGTAGAGTATAGAGTGTAGGGTATAGAGTGTAGGGTATAGAGTGTAGGGTATAGAGTGTAGGTTATAGAGTGTAGGGTATAGAGTGTAGAGTGTAGGGTATAGAGTGTATGGTATAGAGTGTAGGGTATAGAGTGTAGAGTGTAGGGTATAGAGTGTAGGGTATAGAGTGTAGGGTATAGAGTGTAGGGTACAGAGTGTAGGGTATAGAGTGTAGAGTGTAGGGTATAGAGTGTAGGGTATAGAATGTAGGGTATAGAGTGTAGGGTATAGAGTGTAGGGTATAGAGTGTAGAGTGTAGGGTATAGAGTGTAGGGTATGGAGTGTAGAGTGTAGGGATTAGAGTGTATGGTATAGAGTGTAGGGTATAGAGTGTAGACTATAGGGTATAGAGTGTAGAGTATGGAGTGTAGAGTATAGAGTGTAGGATATAGAGTGTAGAGTGTAGGGATTAGAGTGTAGGGCATAGAGTGTAGGGCATAGAGTGTAGAGTGTAGGGTATAGAGTGTAGGGTATAGAGTATAGAGTGTAGGGTATAGAGTGTAGGGTATAGAGTGTAGAGTGTAGGGTATAGAGTGTAGAGTGTAGGGTATAGAGTGTAGGGTATAGAGTGCATGGAATAGAGTGTAGAGTGTAGGGTATAAAGTGTATGGTATAGAGTGTAGGGTATAGAGTGTAGGGTATAGAATGTATGGAATAGAGTATAGGGTATAGAGTAAAAAGTGTAGGGTATAGAGTGTAGGGTATAGAGCGTAGGGTGTACGGTACAGAGTGTAGGGTATAGAGTGCATGGAATAGAGTGTAGAGTGTAGGGATTAGAGTGTAGGGTATAGAGTGTATGGTATAGAGTGTAGGGAATAGAGTGTAGGGTATAGAGTGTACTGATTACAGTGTAGGGTATAGAGTGTAGGGTATAGAATGCATGGAATAGAGTGTAGGGTATAGAGTATAGAGTGTAGGGTATAGAGTGTAGGGTATAGAGCGTAGGGTGTAGGGTATAGAGTGCAGGGTATAGAGTGTAGGGTATAGAGTGTAGAATGTAGGGTATAGAGTGTATGGTATAGAGTGTAGAGTGTAGAGTGTAGGGTATAGAGTGTAGGGTATAGAGTGTAGAGTGTAGGGTATAGAGTGTAGGGTATAGAGTGTATGGTATATAGAGTAGAGTATAGAGTGTAGAGTGTAGAGGGTATAGAGTGGAGGGTATGGAGTGTACGGTTTAGAGTGTAGAGTGTAGGGTATAGAGTGTAGGGTATAGAGTGTAAGGTATAGAGTGTAGAGTATAGAGTGTAGGGTATAGAGTGTAGGGTATAGAGTGTAGAGTGTAGGGTATAGAGTGTATAGTATAGAGTGTAGGGTATAGAGTGTAGAGTGTAGGGTATAGAGTGTAGGGTATAGAGTGTAGGGTATAGGGTGTAGAGTATAGAGTGTAGGGTATAGAGTGTAGGGTATAGAGTGTAGGGTATAGAGTGTAGGTTATAGAGTGTAGGGTATAGAGTGTAGAGTGTAGGGTATAGAGTGTATGGTATAGAGTGTAGGGTATAGAGTGTAGAGTGTAGGGTATAGAGTGTAGGGTATGGAGTGTAGAGTGTAGGGATTAGAGTGTATGGTATAGAGTGTAGGGTATAGAGTGTAGGGTATAGAGTGTAGGGTATAGAGTGTAGAGTGTAGGGTATAGAGTGAAGGGTATAGAATGTAGGGTATAGAGTGTAGGGTATAGAGTGTAGGGTATAGAGTGTAGAGTGTAGGGTATAGAGTGTAGGGTATGGAGTGTAGAGTGTAGGGATTAGAGTGTATGGTATAGAGTGTAGGGTATAGAGTGTAGACTATAGGGTATAGAGTGTAGAGTATGGAGTGTAGAGTATAGAGTGTAGGATATAGAGTGTAGAGTGTAGGGATTAGAGTGTAGGGCATAGAGTGTAGGGCATAGAGTGTAGAGTGTAGGGTATAGAGTGTAGGGTATAGAGTATAGAGTGTAGGGTATAGAGTGTAGGGTATAGAGTGTAGAGTGTAGGGTATAGAGTGTAGAGTGTAGGGTATAGAGTGTAGGGTATAGAGTGCATGGAATAGAGTGTAGAGTGTAGGGTATAAAGTGTATGGTATAGAGTGTAGGGTATAGAGTGTAGGGTATAGAGTGTAGAGTGTAGGGATTAGAGTGTAGGGTATAGAGTGTAGGGTATAGAATGTATGGAATAGAGTATAGGGTATAGAGTATAGAGTGTAGGGTATAGAGTGTAGGGTATAGAGCGTAGGGTGTACGGTATAGAGTGTAGGGTATAGAGTGTAGAGTGTAGGGTATAGAGTGTATGGTATAGAGTGTAGGGTATGAAGTGTAGGGTATAGAGTGTAGAGTGTAGGGTATAGAGTGTATGGTATAGAGTGTAGGGTATGAAGTGTAGGGTATAGAGTGTAGAGTGTAGGGTATAGTGTGTATGGTATAGAGTGTATGGTGTAGAGTGTATGGTATAGGGTGTAGGGTATAGAGTGTATGGTATAGAGTGTAGGGTATAGAGTGTAGAGTGTAGGGTATAGAGTGTATTGTATAGAGTGTAGGGCATAGGGTGTAGGGTATAGATTGTAGGGTATAGAGTGTATAGTGTAGGGTATAGAGTGTAGGGTTTAGAGTGTATGGTATAGAGTGTAGGGAATAGAGTGTAGAGTGTATGGTATGGAGTGTAGGGTATAGAGTGTAGAGTGTAGGGTATAAAGTGTAGGGTATAGAGTGTAGGGTATAGAGTGTAGAGAGTAGGGTATAGAGTGTAGGGTATAAAGTGTAGGGTATAGAGTGTAGAGTGTAGGGATTAGAGTGTAGGGTATAGAGTGTAGGGTATAGAGTGTAGAATGTACGGTATAGAGTGTAGGGTATAGAGTATAGAGTGTAGGGTATAGAGTGTAGGGTATAGAGTGTATGGAATAGAGTGTAGGGTATAGTGTGTAGAGTGTAGGGTATAGAGTATAGGGTATAGAGCGTAGGGTGTAGGGTATAGAGTGTAGGGTATAGAGTGTAGGGTATAGAGTGTAGAGTGTAGGGTATAGAGTGTATGGTATAGAGTGTAGGGTGTAGAGTGTAGGGTATAGAGTGTAGAGTGTAGGGTATAGAGTGTAGGGTATAGAATGCATGGAATAGAGTGTAGGGTATAGAGTATAGAGTGTAGGTTATAGAGTGTAGGGTATAGAGCGTAGGGTGTAGGGTATAGAGTGCAGGGTATAGAGTGTAGGGTATAGAGTGTAGAATGTAGGGTATAGAGTGTATGGTATAGAGTGTAGAGTGTAGAGTGTAGGGTATAGAGTGTAGGGTATAGAGTGTAGAGTGTAGGGTATAGAGTGTAGGGTATAGAGTGTATGGTATATAGAGTAGAGTATAGAGTGTAGAGTGTAGGGTATAGAGTGGAGGGTATGGAGTGTACGGTTTAGAGTGTAGAGTGTAGGGTATAGAGTGTAGGGTATAGAGTGTAAGGTATAGAGTGTAGAGTATAGAGTGTAGGGTATAGAGTGTAGGGTATAGAGTGTAGAGTGTAGGGTATAGAGTGTATAGTATAGAGTGTAGGGTATAGAGTGTAGAGTGTAGGGTATAGAGTGTAGGGTATAGAGTGTAGGGTATAGGGTGTAGAGTATAGAGTGTAGGGTATAGAGTGTAGGGTATAGAGTGTAGGGTATAGAGTGTAGGGTATAGAGTGTATGGTATATAGAGTAGAGTATAGAGTGTAGAGTGTAGGGTATAGAGTGGAGGGTATGGAGTGTACGGTATAGAGTGTAGAGTGTAGGGTATAGAGTGTAGGGTATAGAGTGTAAGGTATAGAGTGTAGAGTATAGAGTGTAGGGTATAGAGTGTAGGGTATAGAGTGTAGAGTGTAGGGTATAGAGTGTATAGTATAGAGTGTAGGGTATAGAGTGTAGAGTGTAGGGTATAGAGTGTAGGGTATAGAGTGTAGGGTATAGGGTGTAGAGTATAGAGTGTAGGGTATAGTGTGTAGGGTATAGAGTGTAGGGTATAGAGTGTAGAGTGTAGGGTATAGAGTGTAGGGTATAGAATGTAGGGTATAGAGTGTAGGGTATAGAGTGTAGGGTATAGAGTGTAGAGTGTAGGGTATAGAGTGTAGGGTATGGAGTGTAGAGTGTAGGGATTAGAGTGTATGTTATAGAGTGTAGGGTATAGAGTGTAGACTATAGGGTATAGAGTGTAGAGTATGGAGTGTAGAGTATAGAGTGTAGGATATAGAGTGTAGAGTGTAGGGATTAGAGTGTAGGGCATAGAGTGTAGGGCATAGAGTGTAGAGTGTAGGGTATAGAGTGTAGGGTATAGAGTATAGAGTGTAGGGTATAGAGTGTAGGGTATAGAGTGTAGAGTGTAGGGTATAGAGTGTAGGGTATAGAGTGCATGGAATAGAGTGTAGAGTGTAGGGTATAAAGTGTATGGTATAGAGTGTAGGGTATAGAGTGTAGGGTATAGAATGTATGGAATAGAGTATAGGGTATAGAGTAAAGAGTGTAGGGTATAGAGTGTAGGGTATAGAGCGTAGGGTGTACGGTACAGAGTGTAGGGTATAGAGTGCATGGAATAGAGTGTAGAGTGTAGGGATTAGAGTGTAGGGTATAGAGTGTATGGTATAGAGTGTAGGGAATAGAGTGTAGGGTATAGAGTGTACTGATTACAGTGTAGGGTATAGAGTGTAGGGTATAGAATGCATGGAATAGAGTGTAGGGTATAGAGTATAGAGTGTAGGGTATAGAGTGTAGGGTATAGAGCGTAGGGTGTAGGGTATAGAGTGCAGGGTATAGAGTGTAGGGTATAGAGTGTAGAATGTAGGGTATAGAGTGTATGGTATAGAGTGTAGAGTGTAGAGTGTAGGGTATAGAGTGTAGGGTATAGAGTGTAGAGTGTAGGGTATAGAGTGTAGGGTATAGAGTGTATGGTATATAGAGTAGAGTATAGAGTGTAGAGTGTAGGGTATAGAGTGGAGGGTATGGAGTGTACGGTTTAGAGTGTAGAGTGTAGGGTATAGAGTGTAGGGTATAGAGTGTAAGGTATAGAGTGTAGAGTATAGAGTGTAGGGTATAGAGTGTAGGGTATAGAGTGTAGAGTGTAGGGTATAGAGTGTATAGTATAGAGTGTAGGGTATAGAGTGTAGAGAGTAGGGTATAGAGTGTAGGGTATAGAGTGTAGGGTATAGGGTGTAGAGTATAGAGTGTAGGGTATAGAGTGTAGGGTATAGAGTGTAGGGTATAGAGTGTAGGGTATAGAGTGTATGGTATATAGAGTAGAGTATAGAGTGTAGAGTGTAGGGTATAGAGTGGAGGGTATGGAGTGTACGGTATAGAGTGTAGAGTGTAGGGTATAGAGTGTAGGGTATAGAGTGTAAGGTATAGAGTGTAGAGTATAGAGTGTAGGGTATAGAGTGTAGGGTATAGAGTGTAGAGTGTAGGGTATAGAGTGTATAGTATAGAGTGTAGGGTATAGAGTGTAGAGTGTAGGGTATAGAGTGTAGGGTATAGAGTGTAGGGTATAGGGTGTAGAGTATAGAGTGTAGGGTATAGAGTGTAGGGTATAGAGTGTAGGGTATAGAGTGTAGGTTATAGAGTGTAGGGTATAGAGTGTAGAGTGTAGGGTATAGAGTGTATGGTATAGAGTGTAGGGTATAGAGTGTAGAGTGTAGGGTATAGAGTGTAGGGTATAGAGTGTAGGGTATAGAGTGTAGGGTACAGAGTGTAGGGTATAGAGTGTAGAGTGTAGGGTATAGAGTGTAGGGTATAGAATGTAGGGTATAGAGTGTAGGGTATAGAGTGTAGGGTATAGAGTGTAGAGTGTAGGGTATAGAGTGTAGGGTATGGAGTGTAGAGTGTAGGGATTAGAGTGTATGGTATAGAGTGTAGGGTATAGAGTGTAGACTATAGGGTATAGAGTGTAGAGTATGGAGTGTAGAGTATAGAGTGTAGGATATAGAGTGTAGAGTGTAGGGATTAGAGTGTAGGGCATAGAGTGTAGGGCATAGAGTGTAGAGTGTAGGGTATAGAGTGTAGGGTATAGAGTATAGAGTGTAGGGTATAGAGTGTAGGGTATAGAGTGTAGAGTGTAGGGTATAGAGTGTAGAGTGTAGGGTATAGAGTGTAGGGTATAGAGTGCATGGAATAGAGTGTAGAGTGTAGGGTATAAAGTGTATGGTATAGAGTGTAGGGTATAGAGTGTAGGGTATAGAATGTATGGAATAGAGTATAGGGTATAGAGTAAAAAGTGTAGGGTATAGAGTGTAGGGTATAGAGCGTAGGGTGTACGGTACAGAGTGTAGGGTATAGAGTGCATGGAATAGAGTGTAGAGTGTAGGGATTAGAGTGTAGGGTATAGAGTGTATGGTATAGAGTGTAGGGAATAGAGTGTAGGGTATAGAGTGTACTGATTACAGTGTAGGGTATAGAGTGTAGGGTATAGAATGCATGGAATAGAGTGTAGGGTATAGAGTATAGAGTGTAGGGTATAGAGTGTAGGGTATAGAGCGTAGGGTGTAGGGTATAGAGTGCAGGGTATAGAGTGTAGGGTATAGAGTGTAGAATGTAGGGTATAGAGTGTATGGTATAGAGTGTAGAGTGTAGAGTGTAGGGTATAGAGTGTAGGGTATAGAGTGTAGAGTGTAGGGTATAGAGTGTAGGGTATAGAGTGTATGGTATATAGAGTAGAGTATAGAGTGTAGAGTGTAGAGGGTATAGAGTGGAGGGTATGGAGTGTACGGTTTAGAGTGTAGAGTGTAGGGTATAGAGTGTAGGGTATAGAGTGTAAGGTATAGAGTGTAGAGTATAGAGTGTAGGGTATAGAGTGTAGGGTATAGAGTGTAGAGTGTAGGGTATAGAGTGTATAGTATAGAGTGTAGGGTATAGAGTGTAGAGTGTAGGGTATAGAGTGTAGGGTATAGAGTGTAGGGTATAGGGTGTAGAGTATAGAGTGTAGGGTATAGAGTGTAGGGTATAGAGTGTAGGGTATAGAGTGTAGGTTATAGAGTGTAGGGTATAGAGTGTAGAGTGTAGGGTATAGAGTGTATGGTATAGAGTGTAGGGTATAGAGTGTAGAGTGTAGGGTATAGAGTGTAGGGTATGGAGTGTAGAGTGTAGGGATTAGAGTGTATGGTATAGAGTGTAGGGTATAGAGTGTAGGGTATAGAGTGTAGGGTATAGAGTGTAGAGTGTAGGGTATAGAGTGAAGGGTATAGAATGTAGGGTATAGAGTGTAGGGTATAGAGTGTAGGGTATAGAGTGTAGAGTGTAGGGTATAGAGTGTAGGGTATGGAGTGTAGAGTGTAGGGATTAGAGTGTATGGTATAGAGTGTAGGGTATAGAGTGTAGACTATAGGGTATAGAGTGTAGAGTATGGAGTGTAGAGTATAGAGTGTAGGATATAGAGTGTAGAGTGTAGGGATTAGAGTGTAGGGCATAGAGTGTAGGGCATAGAGTGTAGAGTGTAGGGTATAGAGTGTAGGGTATAGAGTATAGAGTGTAGGGTATAGAGTGTAGGGTATAGAGTGTAGAGTGTAGGGTATAGAGTGTAGAGTGTAGGGTATAGAGTGTAGGGTATAGAGTGCATGGAATAGAGTGTAGAGTGTAGGGTATAAAGTGTATGGTATAGAGTGTAGGGTATAGAGTGTAGGGTATAGAGTGTAGAGTGTAGGGATTAGAGTGTAGGGTATAGAGTGTAGGGTATAGAATGTATGGAATAGAGTATAGGGTATAGAGTATAGAGTGTAGGGTATAGAGTGTAGGGTATAGAGCGTAGGGTGTACGGTATAGAGTGTAGGGTATAGAGTGTAGAGTGTAGGGTATAGAGTGTATGGTATAGAGTGTAGGGTATGAAGTGTAGGGTATAGAGTGTAGAGTGTAGGGTATAGAGTGTATGGTATAGAGTGTAGGGTATGAAGTGTAGGGTATAGAGTGTAGAGTGTAGGGTATAGTGTGTATGGTATAGAGTGTATGGTGTAGAGTGTATGGTATAGGGTGTAGGGTATAGAGTGTATGGTATAGAGTGTAGGGTATAGAGTGTAGAGTGTAGGGTATAGAGTGTATTGTATAGAGTGTAGGGCATAGGGTGTAGGGTATAGATTGTAGGGTATAGAGTGTATAGTGTAGGGTATAGAGTGTATGGTATAGAGTGTAGGGTATGAAGTGTAGGGTATAGAGTGTATAGTGTAGGGTATAGAGTGTATGGTATAGAGTGTAGGGTATGAAGTGTAGGGTATAGAGTGTAGAGTGTAGGGTATAGAGTGTATGGTATAGAGTGTAGGGTATGAAGTGTAGGGTATAGAGTGTAGAGTGTAGGGTATAGTGTGTATGGTATAGAGTGTATGGTGTAGAGTGTATGGTATAGGGTGTAGGGTTTAGAGTGTATGGTATAGAGTGTAGGGAATAGAGTGTAGAGTGTATGGTATAGAGTGTAGGGTATAGAGTGTAGAGTGTAGGGTATAAAGTGTAGGGTATAGAGTGTAGGGTATAGAGTGTAGAGAGTAGGGTATAGAGTGTAGGGTATAAAGTGTAGGGTATAGAGTGTAGAGTGTAGGGATTAGAGTGTAGGGTATAGAGTGTAGGGTATAGAGTGTAGAATGTACGGTATAGAGTGTAGGGTATAGAGTATAGAGTGTAGGGTATAGAGTGTAGGGTATAGAGTGTATGGAATAGAGTGTAGGGTATAGTGTGTAGAGTGTAGGGTATAGAGTATAGGGTATAGAGCGTAGGGTGTAGGGTATAGAGTGTAGGGTATAGAGTGTAGGGTATAGAGTGTAGAGTGTAGGGTATAGAGTGTATGGTATAGAGTGTAGGGTGTAGAGTGTAGGGTATAGAGTGTAGAGTGTAGGGTATAGAGTGTAGAGTGTAGGGTATAGAGTGTAGAGTGTATGGGATAGAGTGTAGGGGATAGAGTGTAGGGTATAGGGTGTAGAGTATAGAGTGTAGGGTATAGAGTGTAGGGTATAGAGTGTAGGGTATAGAGTGTAGGTTATAGAGTGTAGGGTATAGAGTGTAGAGTGTAGGGTATAGAGTGTATGGTATAGAGTGTAGGGTATAGAGTGTAGAGTGTAGGGTATAGAGTGTAGGGTATAGAGTGTAGGGTATAGAGTGTAGGGTACAGAGTGTAGGGTATAGAGTGTAGAGTGTAGGGTATAGAGTGTAGGGTATAGAATGTAGGGTATAGAGTGTAGGGTATAGAGTGTAGGGTATAGAGTGTAGAGTGTAGGGTATAGAGTGTAGGGTATGGAGTGTAGAGTGTAGGGATTAGAGTGTATGGTATAGAGTGTAGGGTATAGAGTGTAGACTATAGGGTATAGAGTGTAGAGTATGGAGTGTAGAGTATAGAGTGTAGGATATAGAGTGTAGAGTGTAGGGATTAGAGTGTAGGGCATAGAGTGTAGGGCATAGAGTGTAGAGTGTAGGGTATAGAGTGTAGGGTATAGAGTATAGAGTGTAGGGTATAGAGTGTAGGGTATAGAGTGTAGAGTGTAGGGTATAGAGTGTAGAGTGTAGGGTATAGAGTGTAGGGTATAGAGTGCATGGAATAGAGTGTAGAGTGTAGGGTATAAAGTGTATGGTATAGAGTGTAGGGTATAGAGTGTAGGGTATAGAATGTATGGAATAGAGTATAGGGTATAGAGTAAAAAGTGTAGGGTATAGAGTGTAGGGTATAGAGCGTAGGGTGTACGGTACAGAGTGTAGGGTATAGAGTGCATGGAATAGAGTGTAGAGTGTAGGGATTAGAGTGTAGGGTATAGAGTGTATGGTATAGAGTGTAGGGAATAGAGTGTAGGGTATAGAGTGTACTGATTACAGTGTAGGGTATAGAGTGTAGGGTATAGAATGCATGGAATAGAGTGTAGGGTATAGAGTATAGAGTGTAGGGTATAGAGTGTAGGGTATAGAGTGTAGAGTGTAGGGTATAGAGTGTATAGTATAGAGTGTAGGGTATAGAGTGTAGAGTGTAGGGTATAGAGTGTAGGGTATAGAGTGTAGGGTATAGGGTGTAGAGTATAGAGTGTAGGGTATAGAGTGTAGGGTATAGAGTGTAGGGTATAGAGTGTAGGGTATAGAGTGTATGGTATATAGAGTAGAGTATAGAGTGTAGAGTGTAGGGTATAGAGTGGAGGGTATGGAGTGTACGGTATAGAGTGTAGAGTGTAGGGTATAGAGTGTAGGGTATAGAGTGTAAGGTATAGAGTGTAGAGTATAGAGTGTAGGGTATAGAGTGTAGGGTATAGAGTGTAGAGTGTAGGGTATAGAGTGTATAGTATAGAGTGTAGGGTATAGAGTGTAGAGTGTAGGGTATAGAGTGTAGGGTATAGAGTGTAGGGTATAGGGTGTAGAGTATAGAGTGTAGGGTATAGAGTGTAGGGTATAGAGTGTAGGGTATAGAGTGTAGGTTATAGAGTGTAGGGTATAGAGTGTAGAGTGTAGGGTATAGAGTGTATGGTATAGAGTGTAGGGTATAGAGTGTAGAGTGTAGGGTATAGAGTGTAGGGTATAGAGTGTAGGGTATAGAGTGTAGGGTACAGAGTGTAGGGTATAGAGTGTAGAGTGTAGGGTATAGAGTGTAGGGTATAGAATGTAGGGTATAGAGTGTAGGGTATAGAGTGTAGGGTATAGAGTGTAGAGTGTAGGGTATAGAGTGTAGGGTATGGAGTGTAGAGTGTAGGGATTAGAGTGTATGGTATAGAGTGTAGGGTATAGAGTGTAGACTATAGGGTATAGAGTGTAGAGTATGGAGTGTAGAGTATAGAGTGTAGGATATAGAGTGTAGAGTGTAGGGATTAGAGTGTAGGGCATAGAGTGTAGGGCATAGAGTGTAGAGTGTAGGGTATAGAGTGTAGGGTATAGAGTATAGAGTGTAGGGTATAGAGTGTAGGGTATAGAGTGTAGAGTGTAGGGTATAGAGTGTAGAGTGTAGGGTATAGAGTGTAGGGTATAGAGTGCATGGAATAGAGTGTAGAGTGTAGGGTATAAAGTGTATGGTATAGAGTGTAGGGTATAGAGTGTAGGGTATAGAATGTATGGAATAGAGTATAGGGTATAGAGTAAAAAGTGTAGGGTATAGAGTGTAGGGTATAGAGCGTAGGGTGTACGGTACAGAGTGTAGGGTATAGAGTGCATGGAATAGAGTGTAGAGTGTAGGGATTAGAGTGTAGGGTATAGAGTGTATGGTATAGAGTGTAGGGAATAGAGTGTAGGGTATAGAGTGTACTGATTACAGTGTAGGGTATAGAGTGTAGGGTATAGAATGCATGGAATAGAGTGTAGGGTATAGAGTATAGAGTGTAGGGTATAGAGTGTAGGGTATAGAGCGTAGGGTGTAGGGTATAGAGTGCAGGGTATAGAGTGTAGGGTATAGAGTGTAGAATGTAGGGTATAGAGTGTATGGTATAGAGTGTAGAGTGTAGAGTGTAGGGTATAGAGTGTAGGGTATAGAGTGTAGAGTGTAGGGTATAGAGTGTAGGGTATAGAGTGTATGGTATATAGAGTAGAGTATAGAGTGTAGAGTGTAGAGGGTATAGAGTGGAGGGTATGGAGTGTACGGTTTAGAGTGTAGAGTGTAGGGTATAGAGTGTAGGGTATAGAGTGTAAGGTATAGAGTGTAGAGTATAGAGTGTAGGGTATAGAGTGTAGGGTATAGAGTGTAGAGTGTAGGGTATAGAGTGTATAGTATAGAGTGTAGGGTATAGAGTGTAGAGTGTAGGGTATAGAGTGTAGGGTATAGAGTGTAGGGTATAGGGTGTAGAGTATAGAGTGTAGGGTATAGAGTGTAGGGTATAGAGTGTAGGGTATAGAGTGTAGGTTATAGAGTGTAGGGTATAGAGTGTAGAGTGTAGGGTATAGAGTGTATGGTATAGAGTGTAGGGTATAGAGTGTAGAGTGTAGGGTATAGAGTGTAGGGTATGGAGTGTAGAGTGTAGGGATTAGAGTGTATGGTATAGAGTGTAGGGTATAGAGTGTAGGGTATAGAGTGTAGGGTATAGAGTGTAGAGTGTAGGGTATAGAGTGAAGGGTATAGAATGTAGGGTATAGAGTGTAGGGTATAGAGTGTAGGGTATAGAGTGTAGAGTGTAGGGTATAGAGTGTAGGGTATGGAGTGTAGAGTGTAGGGATTAGAGTGTATGGTATAGAGTGTAGGGTATAGAGTGTAGACTATAGGGTATAGAGTGTAGAGTATGGAGTGTAGAGTATAGAGTGTAGGATATAGAGTGTAGAGTGTAGGGATTAGAGTGTAGGGCATAGAGTGTAGGGCATAGAGTGTAGAGTGTAGGGTATAGAGTGTAGGGTATAGAGTATAGAGTGTAGGGTATAGAGTGTAGGGTATAGAGTGTAGAGTGTAGGGTATAGAGTGTAGAGTGTAGGGTATAGAGTGTAGGGTATAGAGTGCATGGAATAGAGTGTAGAGTGTAGGGTATAAAGTGTATGGTATAGAGTGTAGGGTATAGAGTGTAGGGTATAGAGTGTAGAGTGTAGGGATTAGAGTGTAGGGTATAGAGTGTAGGGTATAGAATGTATGGAATAGAGTATAGGGTATAGAGTATAGAGTGTAGGGTATAGAGTGTAGGGTATAGAGCGTAGGGTGTACGGTATAGAGTGTAGGGTATAGAGTGTAGAGTGTAGGGTATAGAGTGTATGGTATAGAGTGTAGGGTATGAAGTGTAGGGTATAGAGTGTAGAGTGTAGGGTATAGAGTGTATGGTATAGAGTGTAGGGTATGAAGTGTAGGGTATAGAGTGTAGAGTGTAGGGTATAGTGTGTATGGTATAGAGTGTATGGTGTAGAGTGTATGGTATAGGGTGTAGGGTATAGAGTGTATGGTATAGAGTGTAGGGTATAGAGTGTAGAGTGTAGGGTATAGAGTGTATTGTATAGAGTGTAGGGCATAGGGTGTAGGGTATAGATTGTAGGGTATAGAGTGTATAGTGTAGGGTATAGAGTGTAGGGTTTAGAGTGTATGGTATAGAGTGTAGGGAATAGAGTGTAGAGTGTATGGTATAGAGTGTAGGGTATAGAGTGTAGAGTGTAGGGTATAAAGTGTAGGGTATAGAGTGTAGGGTATAGAGTGTAGAGAGTAGGGTATAGAGTGTAGGGTATAAAGTGTAGGGTATAGAGTGTAGAGTGTAGGGATTAGAGTGTAGGGTATAGAGTGTAGGGTATAGAGTGTAGAATGTACGGTATAGAGTGTAGGGTATAGAGTATAGAGTGTAGGGTATAGAGTGTAGGGTATAGAGTGTATGGAATAGAGTGTAGGGTATAGTGTGTAGAGTGTAGGGTATAGAGTATAGGGTATAGAGCGTAGGGTGTAGGGTATAGAGTGTAGGGTATAGAGTGTAGGGTATAGAGTGTAGAGTGTAGGGTATAGAGTGTATGGTATAGAGTGTAGGGTGTAGAGTGTAGGGTATAGAGTGTAGAGTGTAGGGTATAGAGTGTAGAGTGTAGGGTATAGAGTGTAGAGTGTATGGGATAGAGTGTAGGGGATAGAGTGTAGGGTATAGGGTGTAGAGTATAGAGTGTAGGGTATAGAGTGTAGGGTATAGAGTGTAGGGTATAGAGTGTAGGTTATAGAGTGTAGGGTATAGAGTGTAGAGTGTAGGGTATAGAGTGTATGGTATAGAGTGTAGGGTATAGAGTGTAGAGTGTAGGGTATAGAGTGTAGGGTATAGAGTGTAGGGTATAGAGTGTAGGGTACAGAGTGTAGGGTATAGAGTGTAGAGTGTAGGGTATAGAGTGTAGGGTATAGAATGTAGGGTATAGAGTGTAGGGTATAGAGTGTAGGGTATAGAGTGTAGAGTGTAGGGTATAGAGTGTAGGGTATGGAGTGTAGAGTGTAGGGATTAGAGTGTATGGTATAGAGTGTAGGGTATAGAGTGTAGACTATAGGGTATAGAGTGTAGAGTATGGAGTGTAGAGTATAGAGTGTAGGATATAGAGTGTAGAGTGTAGGGATTAGAGTGTAGGGCATAGAGTGTAGGGCATAGAGTGTAGAGTGTAGGGTATAGAGTGTAGGGTATAGAGTATAGAGTGTAGGGTATAGAGTGTAGGGTATAGAGTGTAGAGTGTAGGGTATAGAGTGTAGAGTGTAGGGTATAGAGTGTAGGGTATAGAGTGCATGGAATAGAGTGTAGAGTGTAGGGTATAAAGTGTATGGTATAGAGTGTAGGGTATAGAGTGTAGGGTATAGAATGTATGGAATAGAGTATAGGGTATAGAGTAAAAAGTGTAGGGTATAGAGTGTAGGGTATAGAGCGTAGGGTGTACGGTACAGAGTGTAGGGTATAGAGTGCATGGAATAGAGTGTAGAGTGTAGGGATTAGAGTGTAGGGTATAGAGTGTATGGTATAGAGTGTAGGGAATAGAGTGTAGGGTATAGAGTGTACTGATTACAGTGTAGGGTATAGAGTGTAGGGTATAGAATGCATGGAATAGAGTGTAGGGTATAGAGTATAGAGTGTAGGGTATAGAGTGTAGGGTATAGAGCGTAGGGTGTAGGGTATAGAGTGCAGGGTATAGAGTGTAGGGTATAGAGTGTAGAATGTAGGGTATAGAGTGTATGGTATAGAGTGTAGAGTGTAGAGTGTAGGGTATAGAGTGTAGGGTATAGAGTGTAGAGTGTAGGGTATAGAGTGTAGGGTATAGAGTGTATGGTATATAGAGTAGAGTATAGAGTGTAGAGTGTAGAGGGTATAGAGTGGAGGGTATGGAGTGTACGGTTTAGAGTGTAGAGTGTAGGGTATAGAGTGTAGGGTATAGAGTGTAAGGTATAGAGTGTAGAGTATAGAGTGTAGGGTATAGAGTGTAGGGTATAGAGTGTAGAGTGTAGGGTATAGAGTGTATAGTATAGAGTGTAGGGTATAGAGTGTAGAGTGTAGGGTATAGAGTGTAGGGTATAGAGTGTAGGGTATAGGGTGTAGAGTATAGAGTGTAGGGTATAGAGTGTAGGGTATAGAGTGTAGGGTATAGAGTGTAGGTTATAGAGTGTAGGGTATAGAGTGTAGAGTGTAGGGTATAGAGTGTATGGTATAGAGTGTAGGGTATAGAGTGTAGAGTGTAGGGTATAGAGTGTAGGGTATAGAGTGTAGGGTATAGAGTGTAGGGTATAGAGTGTAGGGTATAGAGTGTAGAGTGTAGGGTATAGAGTGTAGGGTATAGAATGTAGGGTATAGAGTGTAGGGTATAGAGTGTAGGGTATAGAGTGTAGAGTGTAGGGTATAGAGTGTAGGGTATGGAGTGTAGAGTGTAGGGATTAGAGTGTATGGTATAGAGTGTAGGGTATAGAGTGTAGACTATAGGGTATAGAGTGTAGAGTATGGAGTGTAGAGTATAGAGTGTAGGATATAGAGTGTAGAGTGTAGGGATTAGAGTGTAGGGCATAGAGTGTAGGGCATAGAGTGTAGAGTGTAGGGTATAGAGTGTAGGGTATAGAGTATAGAGTGTAGGGTATAGAGTGTAGGGTATAGAGTGTAGAGTGTAGGGTATAGAGTGTAGAGTGTAGGGTATAGAGTGTAGGGTATAGAGTGCATGGAATAGAGTGTAGAGTGTAGGGTATAAAGTGTATGGTATAGAGTGTAGGGTATAGAGTGTAGGGTATAGAGTGTAGAGTGTAGGGATTAGAGTGTAGGGTATAGAGTGTAGGGTATAGAATGTATGGAATAGAGTATAGGGTATAGAGTATAGAGTGTAGGGTATAGAGTGTAGGGTATAGAGCGTAGGGTGTACGGTATAGAGTGTAGGGTATAGAGTGTAGAGTGTAGGGTATAGAGTGTATGGTATAGAGTGTAGGGTATGAAGTGTAGGGTATAGAGTGTAGAGTGTAGGGTATAGAGTGTATGGTATAGAGTGTAGGGTATGAAGTGTAGGGTATAGAGTGTAGAGTGTAGGGTATAGTGTGTATGGTATAGAGTGTATGGTGTAGAGTGTATGGTATAGGGTGTAGGGTATAGAGTGTATGGTATAGAGTGTAGGGTATAGAGTGTAGAGTGTAGGGTATAGAGTGTATTGTATAGAGTGTAGGGCATAGGGTGTAGGGTATAGATTGTAGGGTATAGAGTGTATAGTGTAGGGTATAGAGTGTAGGGTTTAGAGTGTATGGTATAGAGTGTAGGGAATAGAGTGTAGAGTGTATGGTATAGAGTGTAGGGTATAGAGTGTAGAGTGTAGGGTATAAAGTGTAGGGTATAGAGTGTAGGGTATAGAGTGTAGAGAGTAGGGTATAGAGTGTAGGGTATAAAGTGTAGGGTATAGAGTGTAGAGTGTAGGGATTAGAGTGTAGGGTATAGAGTGTAGGGTATAGAGTGTAGAATGTACGGTATAGAGTGTAGGGTATAGAGTATAGAGTGTAGGGTATAGAGTGTAGGGTATAGAGTGTATGGAATAGAGTGTAGGGTATAGTGTGTAGAGTGTAGGGTATAGAGTATAGGGTATAGAGCGTAGGGTGTAGGGTATAGAGTGTAGGGTATAGAGTGTAGGGTATAGAGTGTAGAGTGTAGGGTATAGAGTGTATGGTATAGAGTGTAGGGTGTAGAGTGTAGGGTATAGAGTGTAGAGTGTAGGGTATAGAGTGTAGAGTGTAGGGTATAGAGTGTAGAGTGTATGGGATAGAGTGTAGGGGATAGAGTGTAGGGTATAGGGTGTAGAGTATAGAGTGTAGGGTATAGAGTGTAGGGTATAGAGTGTAGGGTATAGAGTGTAGGTTATAGAGTGTAGGGTATAGAGTGTAGAGTGTAGGGTATAGAGTGTATGGTATAGAGTGTAGGGTATAGAGTGTAGAGTGTAGGGTATAGAGTGTAGGGTATAGAGTGTAGGGTATAGAGTGTAGGGTACAGAGTGTAGGGTATAGAGTGTAGAGTGTAGGGTATAGAGTGTAGGGTATAGAATGTAGGGTATAGAGTGTAGGGTATAGAGTGTAGGGTATAGAGTGTAGAGTGTAGGGTATAGAGTGTAGGGTATGGAGTGTAGAGTGTAGGGATTAGAGTGTATGGTATAGAGTGTAGGGTATAGAGTGTAGACTATAGGGTATAGAGTGTAGAGTATGGAGTGTAGAGTATAGAGTGTAGGATATAGAGTGTAGAGTGTAGGGATTAGAGTGTAGGGCATAGAGTGTAGGGCATAGAGTGTAGAGTGTAGGGTATAGAGTGTAGGGTATAGAGTATAGAGTGTAGGGTATAGAGTGTAGGGTATAGAGTGTAGAGTGTAGGGTATAGAGTGTAGAGTGTAGGGTATAGAGTGTAGGGTATAGAGTGCATGGAATAGAGTGTAGAGTGTAGGGTATAAAGTGTATGGTATAGAGTGTAGGGTATAGAGTGTAGGGTATAGAATGTATGGAATAGAGTATAGGGTATAGAGTAAAAAGTGTAGGGTATAGAGTGTAGGGTATAGAGCGTAGGGTGTACGGTACAGAGTGTAGGGTATAGAGTGCATGGAATAGAGTGTAGAGTGTAGGGATTAGAGTGTAGGGTATAGAGTGTATGGTATAGAGTGTAGGGAATAGAGTGTAGGGTATAGAGTGTACTGATTACAGTGTAGGGTATAGAGTGTAGGGTATAGAATGCATGGAATAGAGTGTAGGGTATAGAGTATAGAGTGTAGGGTATAGAGTGTAGGGTATAGAGCGTAGGGTGTAGGGTATAGAGTGCAGGGTATAGAGTGTAGGGTATAGAGTGTAGAATGTAGGGTATAGAGTGTATGGTATAGAGTGTAGAGTGTAGAGTGTAGGGTATAGAGTGTAGGGTATAGAGTGTAGAGTGTAGGGTATAGAGTGTAGGGTATAGAGTGTATGGTATATAGAGTAGAGTATAGAGTGTAGAGTGTAGAGGGTATAGAGTGGAGGGTATGGAGTGTACGGTTTAGAGTGTAGAGTGTAGGGTATAGAGTGTAGGGTATAGAGTGTAAGGTATAGAGTGTAGAGTATAGAGTGTAGGGTATAGAGTGTAGGGTATAGAGTGTAGAGTGTAGGGTATAGAGTGTATAGTATAGAGTGTAGGGTATAGAGTGTAGAGTGTAGGGTATAGAGTGTAGGGTATAGAGTGTAGGGTATAGGGTGTAGAGTATAGAGTGTAGGGTATAGAGTGTAGGGTATAGAGTGTAGGGTATAGAGTGTAGGTTATAGAGTGTAGGGTATAGAGTGTAGAGTGTAGGGTATAGAGTGTATGGTATAGAGTGTAGGGTATAGAGTGTAGAGTGTAGGGTATAGAGTGTAGGGTATAGAGTGTAGGGTATAGAGTGTAGGGTATAGAGTGTAGGGTATAGAGTGTAGAGTGTAGGGTATAGAGTGTAGGGTATAGAATGTAGGGTATAGAGTGTAGGGTATAGAGTGTAGGGTATAGAGTGTAGAGTGTAGGGTATAGAGTGTAGGGTATGGAGTGTAGAGTGTAGGGATTAGAGTGTATGGTATAGAGTGTAGGGTATAGAGTGTAGACTATAGGGTATAGAGTGTAGAGTATGGAGTGTAGAGTATAGAGTGTAGGATATAGAGTGTAGAGTGTAGGGATTAGAGTGTAGGGCATAGAGTGTAGGGCATAGAGTGTAGAGTGTAGGGTATAGAGTGTAGGGTATAGAGTATAGAGTGTAGGGTATAGAGTGTAGGGTATAGAGTGTAGAGTGTAGGGTATAGAGTGTAGAGTGTAGGGTATAGAGTGTAGGGTATAGAGTGCATGGAATAGAGTGTAGAGTGTAGGGTATAAAGTGTATGGTATAGAGTGTAGGGTATAGAGTGTAGGGTATAGAGTGTAGAGTGTAGGGATTAGAGTGTAGGGTATAGAGTGTAGGGTATAGAATGTATGGAATAGAGTATAGGGTATAGAGTATAGAGTGTAGGGTATAGAGTGTAGGGTATAGAGCGTAGGGTGTACGGTATAGAGTGTAGGGTATAGAGTGTAGAGTGTAGGGTATAGAGTGTATGGTATAGAGTGTAGGGTATGAAGTGTAGGGTATAGAGTGTAGAGTGTAGGGTATAGAGTGTATGGTATAGAGTGTAGGGTATGAAGTGTAGGGTATAGAGTGTAGAGTGTAGGGTATAGTGTGTATGGTATAGAGTGTATGGTGTAGAGTGTATGGTATAGGGTGTAGGGTATAGAGTGTATGGTATAGAGTGTAGGGTATAGAGTGTAGAGTGTAGGGTATAGAGTGTATTGTATAGAGTGTAGGGCATAGGGTGTAGGGTATAGATTGTAGGGTATAGAGTGTATAGTGTAGGGTATAGAGTGTAGGGTTTAGAGTGTATGGTATAGAGTGTAGGGAATAGAGTGTAGAGTGTATGGTATAGAGTGTAGGGTATAGAGTGTAGAGTGTAGGGTATAAAGTGTAGGGTATAGAGTGTAGGGTATAGAGTGTAGAGAGTAGGGTATAGAGTGTAGGGTATAAAGTGTAGGGTATAGAGTGTAGAGTGTAGGGATTAGAGTGTAGGGTATAGAGTGTAGGGTATAGAGTGTAGAATGTACGGTATAGAGTGTAGGGTATAGAGTATAGAGTGTAGGGTATAGAGTGTAGGGTATAGAGTGTAAAGTGTAGAGTGTAGGGTATAGAGTGTAGAGTGTAGGGTATAGAGTGTAGGGTATAGAGTGTATGGAATAGAGTGTAGGGTATAGTGTGTAGAGTGTAGGGTATAGAGTATAGGGTATAGAGCGTAGGGTGTAGGGTATAGAGTGTAGGGTATAGAGTGTAGGGTATAGAGTGTAGAGTGTAGGGTATAGAGTGTATGGTATAGAGTGTAGGGTGTAGAGTGTAGGGTATAGAGTGTAGAGTGTAGGGTATAGAGTGTAGAGTGTAGGGTATAGAGTGTAGAGTGTATGGGATAGAGTGTAGGGGATAGAGTGTATGGTATAGAGTGTATGGTAAAGAGTGTAGGGTATAGAGTGTAGGGTGTAGAGTGTAGGGTATAGAGTGTAGGGTATAGAGTGTAGAGTGTAGGGTATAGAGTGTAGGGTATAGAGTGTAGAGTGTATGGTATAGAGTGTATGGTATAGAGTGTATGTTATAGATTGTAGGGTATAGAGTGTAGGGGATATAGTGTAGAGTGTAGGGTATAGAGTGTAGAGTGTAGGGTATAGAGTGTAGGGTATAGAGTTTAGAGTGTAGGGTATACAGTGTAGGGTATAGAGTATAGAGTGTATGGTATAGAGTGTAGGGGATAGAGTGTATGGTATAGAGTGTAGGGTATAGAGTGTAGGGTATAGAGTGTAGGGTATAGAGTGTAGGGTATAGAGTGTAGGGTATAGAGTGTAGGGTATAGGGTGTAGAGTATAGAGTGTAGGGTATAGGGTGTAGGGTATGGAGTGTAGGGTGTAGAATGTAGGGTATAGAGTGTAGGGTATAGAGTGTAGGGTATAGAGTGTAGGGTATAGCGTGTCGGGTATAGAGTGTAGGGTATAGAGTGTAGGGTATAGAGTGTAGAGTATAGAGTGTAAAGTGTAGAGTGTAGGGTGTAGAGTGTAGAGTGTAGGGTATAGAGTGTAAAGTGTAGGGTATAAAGTGTAGGGTATAGAGTGTTTGGTATATAGTGTAGGGTATAATGTGTAGAGTGTAGGGTATAGAGTGTAAGGTATAGAGGGTAGGGTATAGAGTGTATGGTGTAGAGTGTAGAGTGTAGGGTATAGAGTGTAGGGTATAGATTGAATGGTATAGAGTGTAGGGTATAGAGTGTAAGCTATAAAGTGTAGGGTGAAGAGTGTAGGGTATAGAGTGTAGGGTATAGAGTGTAGGGTATAGAGTGTAGGGTATAGAGTGTAGGGTATAGAGTGTAGAGTGTAGGGTATAGAGTGTAGGGTATAGAGTGTAGAGTGTAGGGTATAGAGTGTAGGGTTTAGAGAGTAGGTTATAGAGTGTAGAGTGTAGGGTATAGAGTGTAGAGTGTAGGGTATAGAGTGTAGAGTGTAGGGTATAGAGTGTAGGGTATAGAGTGTAGAGTGTAGGGTATAAAGTGTAGAGAGTAGGGTATAGAGTGTAGGGTATAGAGTGTAGGTTATAGAGTGTAGGGTATAGAGTGTAGAGTGTAGGGTGCAGAGTGTAGGGTATAGAGTGTAGGGTATAGAGTGTAGAGTGTAGGGTATAAAGTGTAGAGAGTAGGGTATAGAGTGTAGGGTATAGAGTGTAGGTTATAAAGTGTAGGGGATAGAGTGTAGAGTGTAGGGTGTAGATTGTAGGTTATAGAGTGTAGAGTGGAGGGTATAAAGTGTAGAGAGTAGGGTATAGAGTGTAGGGTATAGAGTGTAGGTTATAGAGTGTAGGGTATAGAGTGTAGAGTGTAGGGTGTAGAGTGTAGGGTATAGAGTGTAGGGTTTAGAGTGTATGGTATAGAGTGTAGGGTATAGATTGTAGGGTATAGAGTGTAGAGAGTAGGGTATAGAGTGTATGGTATAGAGTGTAGAGTGTAGGGTATAGAGTGTATATTGTAGGGTAAAGAGTGTAGGGTATAGAGAGTATGGTATAGAGAGTAGGGAATAGAGTGTAGAGTGTAGGGTATAGAGTGTAGGGTATAGAGTGTAGAGTGTAGGGTATAGAGTGTAGGGTATGGATTGCATGGTATAGAGTGTAGGGTATAGAGTGTAGGGTATAGAGTGTAGGGTATAGAGTATAGAGTGTAGGGTATAGAGTGAATGGTATAGAGTGTAGGGTATAGAGTGTAGAGTGTAGGGTATAGAGTGTAGGGTATAGAGTGTAGAGTGTAGGGTATAGATTGTAGGGTATAGAGTGTAGGGTATAGAGTGTAGAGTGTAGGGTATAGAGTGTAGGGTATAGAATGTAGGGTATAGAGTGTAGGGTATAGAGTGTAGGGTATAGAGTGTAGAGTGTAGGGTATAGATTGTAGGGTATAGAGTGTAGGGTATAGAGTGTAGAGTGCAGGGTATAGAGTGTAGGGTATAGAATGTAGGGTTTAGAGTGTAGGGTATAGAGTGTAGGGTATAGAGTGTAGAGTGTAGGGTATAGAGTGTAGGGTATGGATTGTATGGTATAGAGTGTAGGGTATAGAGTGTAGGGTATAGAGTGTAGAGTGTACTGATTACAGTGTAGGGTATAGAGTGTAGGGTATAGAATGTATGGAATAGAGTGTAGCGTATAGAGTATAGAGTGTAGGGTATAGAGTGTAGAGTGTATAGGATAGAGTGTAGGGGATAGAGTGTATGGTATAGAGTGTATGGCATAGAGTGTAGGGTATAGAGTGTAGGGTGTAGAGTGTAGGGTATAGAGTGTAGAGTGTAGGGTATAGAGTGTAGAGTGTAGGGTATAGAGTGTAGAGTGTATAGGATAGAGTGTAGGGGATAGAGTGTATGGTATAGAGTGTATGGCATAGAGTGTAGGATATAGAGTGTAGGGTATAGAGTGTAGAGTGTAGGGTATTGAGTGTAGGGTATAGAGTGTAGAGTGTAGGGTATAGAGTGTAGGGTATAGAGTGTAGAGTGTATGGTATAGAGTGTATGGTATAGAGTGTATGTTATAGATTGTAGGGTATAGAGTGTAGGGTATAGAGTGTAGAGTGTAGGGTATAGAGTGTAGAGTGTAGGGTATAGAGTGTAGGGTATAGAGTTTAGAGTGTAGGGTATACAGTGTAGGGTATAGAGTGTAGATTGTATGGTATAGAGTGTAGGGGATAGAGTGTAAGGTATAGAGTGTATGGTATAGAGTGTAGGGTATAGAGTGTAGGGTATAGAGTGTAGAGTGTAGGGTATAGAGTGTAGGGTATAGAGTGTAGGGTATAGAGTGTAGAGTGTAGGGTATAGATTGTAGGGTATAGAGTGTAGGGTATAGAGTGTAGAGTGCAGGGTATAGAGTGTAGGGTATAGAATGTAGGGTTTAGAGTGTAGGGTATAGAGTGTAGGGTATAGAGTGTAGAGTGTAGGGTATAGAGTGTAGGGTATGGATTGTATGGTATAGAGTGTAGGGTATAGAGTGTAGGGTATAGAGTGTAGGGTATAGAGTGTATGGTATAGAGTGTAGGGTATAGAGTGTAGGGTATAGAGTGTAGGGTATAGAGTGTAGGGTATAGAGTGTAGAGTGTAGGGTATAGATTGTAGGGTATAGTGTGTAGGGTATAGAGTGTAGAGTGTAGGGTATAGAGTGTAGGGTATAGAATGTAGGGTTTAGAGTGTAGGGTATAGAGTGTAGGGTATAGAGTGTAGAGTGTAGGGTATAGAGTGTAGGGTATGGATTGTATGGTATAGAGTGTAGGGTATAGAGTGTAGGGTATAGAGTGTAGAGTGTACTGATTAAAGTGTAGGGTATAGAGTGTCGGGTATAGAATGTATGGAATAGAGTGTAGGGTATAGAGTACAGAGTGTAGGGTATAGAGTGTAGGGTATAGAGCGTAGGGTGTAGGGTATAGAGTGCAGGGTATAGAGTGTAGAGTGTAGAGTGTAGGGTATAGAGTGTAGAGTGTAGGGTATAGAGTGTAGGGTATAGAGTGTATGGTATAGAGTGTAGGGAATAGAGTGTAGGGTATAGAGTGTACTGATTACAGTGTAGGGTATAGAGTGTAGGGTATAGAATGTATGGAATAGAGTGTAGGGTATAGAGTATAGAGTGTAGGGTATAGAGTGTAGGGTATAGAGCGTAGGGTGTAGGGTATAGAGTGCAGGGTATAGAGTGTAGGGTATAGAGTGTAGAGTGTAGGGTATAGAGTGTATGGTATAGAGTGTAGAGTGTAGAGTGTAGGGTATAGAGTGTAGGGTATAGAGTGTAGAGTGTAGGGTATAGAGTGTAGGGTATAGAGTGTATGGTATATAGAGTAGAGTATAGAGTGTAGAGTGTAGGGTATAGAGTGGAGGGTATGGAGTGTACGGTATAGAGTGTAGAGTGTAGGGTATAGAGTGTAGGGTATAGAGTGTAAGGTATAGAGTGTAGAGTATAGAGTGTAGGATATAGAGTGTAGGGTATAGAGTGTAGAGTGTAGGGTATAGAGTGTATAGTATAGAGTGTAGGGTATAGAGTGTAGGGTATAGAGTGTAGAGTGTAGGGTATAGAGTGTAGGGTATAGAGTGTAGGGTATAGGGTGTAGAGTATAGAGTGTAGGGTATAGAGTGTAGGGTATAGAGTGTAGGGTATAGAGTGTAGGGTATAGAGTGTAGAGTGTAGGGTATAGAGTGTATGGTATAGAGTGTAGGGTATAGAGTGTAGAGTGTAGGGTATAGAGTGTAGGGTATAGAGTGTAGGGTATAGAGTGTAGGGTATAGAGTGTAGGGTATAGAGTGTAGAGTGTAGGGTATAGAGTGTAGGGTATAGAATGTAGGGTATAGAGTGTAGGGTATAGAGTGTAGGGTATAGAGTGTAGAGTGTAGGGTATAGAGTGTAGGGTATGGAGTGTAGAGTGTAGGGATTAGAGTGTATGGTATAGAGTGTAGGGTATAGAGTGTAGACTATAGGGTATAGAGTGTAGAGTATGGAGTGTAGAGTATAGAGTGTAGGATATAGAGTGTAGAGTGTAGGGATTAGAGTGTAGGGCATAGAGTGTAGGGCATAGAGTGTAGAGTGTAGGGTATAGAGTGTAGGGTATAGAGTATAGAGTGTAGGGTATAGAGTGTAGGGTATAGAGTGTAGAGTGTAGGGTATAGAGTGTAGAGTGTAGGGTATAGAGTGTAGGGTATAGAGTGCATGGAATAGAGTGTAGAGTGTAGGGTATAAAGTGTATGGTATAGAGTGTAGGGTATAGAGTGTAGGGTATAGAGTGTAGAGTGTAGGGATTAGAGTGTAGGGTATAGAGTGTAGGGTATAGAATGTATGGAATAGAGTATAGGGTATAGAGTATAGAGTGTAGGGTATAGAGTGTAGGGTATAGAGCGTAGGGTGTACGGTATAGAGTGTAGGGTATAGAGTGTAGAGTGTAGGGTATAGAGTGTATGGTATAGAGTGTAGGGTATGAAGTGTAGGGTATAGAGTGTAGAGTGTAGGGTATAGAGTGTATGGTATAGAGTGTAGGGTATGAAGTGTAGGGTATAGAGTGTAGAGTGTAGGGTATAGTGTGTATGGTATAGAGTGTATGGTGTAGAGTGTATGGTATAGGGTGTAGGGTATAGAGTGTATGGTATAGAGTGTAGGGTATAGAGTGTAGAGTGTAGGGTATAGAGTGTATTGTATAGAGTGTAGGGCATAGAGTGTAGGGTATAGATTGTAGGGTATAGAGTGTATAGTGTAGGGTATAGAGTGTAGGGTTTAGAGTGTATGGTATAGAGTGTAGGGAATAGAGTGTAGAGTGTATGGTATAGAGTGTAGGGTATAGAGTGTAGAGTGTAGGGTATAAAGTGTAGGGTATAGAGTGTAGGGTATAGAGTGTAGAGAGTAGGGTATAGAGTGTAGGGTATAAAGTGTAGGGTATAGAGTGTAGAGTGTAGGGATTAGAGTGTAGGGTATAGAGTGTAGGGTATAGAGTGTAGAATGTACGGTATAGAGTGTAGGGTATAGAGTATAGAGTGTAGGGTATAGAGTGTAGGGTATAGAGTGTAAAGTGTAGAGTGTAGGGTATAGAGTGTAGAGTGTAGGGTATAGAGTGTAGGGTATAGAGTGTATGGAATAGAGTGTAGGGTATAGTGTGTAGAGTGTAGGGTATAGAGTATAGGGTATAGAGCGTAGGGTGTAGGGTATAGAGTGTAGGGTATAGAGTGTAGGGTATAGAGTGTAGAGTGTAGGGTATAGAGTGTATGGTATAGAGTGTAGGGTGTAGAGTGTAGGGTATAGAGTGTAGAGTGTAGGGTATAGAGTGTAGAGTGTAGGGTATAGAGTGTAGAGTGTATGGGATAGAGTGTAGGGGATAGAGTGTATGGTATAGAGTGTATGGTAAAGAGTGTAGGGTATAGAGTGTAGGGTGTAGAGTGTAGGGTATAGAGTGTAGGGTATAGAGTGTAGAGTGTAGGGTATAGAGTGTAGGGTATAGAGTGTAGAGTGTATGGTATAGAGTGTATGGTATAGAGTGTATGTTATAGATTGTAGGGTATAGAGTGTAGGGTATATAGTGTAGAGTGTAGGGTATAGAGTGTAGAGTGTAGGGTATAGAGTGTAGGGTATAGAGTTTAGAGTGTAGGGTATACAGTGTAGGGTATAGAGTATAGAGTGTATGGTATAGAGTGTAGGGGATAGAGTGTATGGTATAGAGTGTAGGGTATAGAGTGTAGGGTATAGAGTGTAGGGTATAGAGTGTAGGGTATAGAGTGTAGGGTATAGAGTGTAGGGTATAGAGTGTAGGGTGTAGAGTGTAGGGTATAGAGTGTAGGGTATAGGGTGTAGGGTATGGAGTGTAGGTTGTAGAATGTAGGGTATAGAGTGTAGGGTATAGAGTGTAGGGTATAGAGTGTAGGGTATAGCGTGTCGGGTATAGAGTGTAGGGTATAGAGTGTAGGGTATAGAGTGTAGAGTGTAAAGTGTAGAGTGTAGGGTGTAGAGTGTAGAGTGTAGGGTATAGAGTGTAAAGTGTAGGGTATAAAGTGTAGGGTATAGAGTGTATGGTATAGAGTGTAGGGTATAGAGTGTAGAGTGTATGGTATATAGTGTAGGGTATAATGTGTAGAGTGTAGGGTATAGAGTGTAAGGTATAGAGGGTAGGGTATAGAGTGTATGGTGTAGAGTGTAGAGTGTAGGGTATAG
Source organism: Ranitomeya imitator (assembly GCF_032444005.1). Lineage (NCBI taxonomy): Eukaryota > Metazoa > Chordata > Amphibia > Anura > Dendrobatidae > Ranitomeya > Ranitomeya imitator. Next base: position 160,569 of record NW_027193601.1, read on the forward strand.
AGTGTAGGGTATAGATTGAATGGTATAGAGTGTAGGGTATAGAGTGTAAGCTATAAAGTGTAGGGTGAAGAGTGTAGGGTATAGAGTGTAGGGTATAGAGTGTAGGGTATAGAGTGTAGGGTATAGAGTGTAGGGTATAGAGTGTAGAGTGTAGGGTATAGAGTGTAGGGTATAGAGTGTAGAGTGTAGGGTATAGAGTGTAGGGTTTAGAGAGTAGGTTATAGAGTGTAGAGTGTAGGGTATAGAGTGTAGAGTGTAGGGTATAGAGTGTAGGGTATAGAGTGTAGAGTGTAGGGTATAGAGTGTAGGGTATAGAGTGTAGAGTGTAGGGTATAAAGTGTAGAGAGTAGGGTATAGAGTGTAGGGTATAGAGTGTAGGTTATAGAGTGTAGGGTATAGAGTGTAGAGTGTAGGGTGTAGAGTGTAGGGTATAGAGTGTAGGGTATAGAGTGTAGAGTGTAGGGTATAAAGTGTAGAGAGTAGGGTATAGAGTGTAGGGTATAGAGTGTAGGTTATAAAGTGTAGGGGATAGAGTGTAGAGTGTAGGGTGTAGATTGTAGGTTATAGAGTGTAGAGTGGAGGGTATAAAGTGTAGAGAGTAGGGTATAGAGTGTAGGGTATAGATTGTAGGGTATAGAGTGTATAGTGTAGGGTATAGAGTGTAGGGTTTAGAGTGTATGGTATAGAGTGTAGGGAATAGAGTGTAGAGTGTATGGTATAGAGTGTAGGGCATAGAGTGTAGGGTATAGATTGTAGGGTATAGAGTGTATAGTGTAGGGTATAGAGTGTAGGGTTTAGAGTGTATGGTATAGAGTGTAGGGAATAGAGTGTAGAGTGTATGGTATAGAGTGTAGGGTATAGAGTGTAGAGTGTAGGGTATAAAGTGTAGGGTATAGAGTGTAGGGTATAGAGTGTAGAGAGTAGGGTATAGAGTGTAGGGTATAAAGTGTAGGGTATAGAGTGTAGAGTGTAGGGATTAGAGTGTAGGGTATAGAGTGTAGGGTATAGAGTGTAGAATGTACGGTATAGAGTGTAGGGTATAGAGTATAGAGTGTAGGGTATAGAGTGTAGGGTATAGAGTGTAAAGTGTAGAGTGTAGGGTATAGAGTGTAGAGTGTAGGGTATAGAGTGTAGGGTATAGAGTGTATGGAATAGAGTGTAGGGTATAGTGTGTAGAGTGTAGGGTATAGAGTATAGGGTATAGAGCGTAGGGTGTAGGGTATAGAGTGTAGGGTATAGAGTGTAGGGTATAGAGTGTAGAGTGTAGGGTATAGAGTGTATGGTATAGAGTGTAGGGTGTAGAGTGTAGGGTATAGAGTGTAGAGTGTAGGGTATAGAGTGTAGAGTGTAGGGTATAGAGTGTAGAGTGTATGGGATAGAGTGTAGGGGATAGAGTGTATGGTATAGAGTGTATGGTAAAGAGTGTAGGGTATAGAGTGTAGGGTGTAGAGTGTAGGGTATAGAGTGTAGGGTATAGAGTGTAGAGTGTAGGGTATAGAGTGTAGGGTATAGAGTGTAGAGTGTATGGTATAGAGTGTATGGTATAGAGTGTATGTTATAGATTGTAGGGTATAGAGTGTAGGGTATATAGTGTAGAGTGTAGGGTATAGAGTGTAGAGTGTAGGGTATAGAGTGTAGGGTATAGAGTTTAGAGTGTAGGGTATACAGTGTAGGGTATAGAGTATAGAGTGTATGGTATAGAGTGTAGGGGATAGAGTGTATGGTATAGAGTGTAGGGTATAGAGTGTAGGGTATAGAGTGTAGGGTATAGAGTGTAGGGTATAGAGTGTAGGGTATAGAGTGTAGGGTATAGAGTGTAGGGTGTAGAGTGTAGGGTATAGAGTGTAGGGTATAGGGTGTAGGGTATGGAGTGTAGGGTGTAGAATGTAGGGTATAGAGTGTAGGGTATAGAGTGTAGGATATAGAGTGTAGGGTATAGCGTGTCGGGTATAGAGTGTAGGGTATAGAGTGTAAGGTATAGAGTGTAGAGTATAGAGTGTAAAGTGTAGAGTGTAGGGTGTAGAGTGTAGAGTGTAGGGTATAGAGTGTAAAGTGTAGGGTATAAAGTGTAGGGTATAGAGTGTATGGTATAGAGTGTAGGGTATAGAGTGTAGAGTGTATGGTATATAGTGTAGGGTATAATGTGTAGAGTGTAGGGTATAGAGTGTAAGGTATAGAGGGTAGGGTATAGAGTGTATGGTGTAGAGTGTAGAGTGTAGGGTATAGAGTGTAGGGTATAGATTGAATGGTATAGAGTGTAGGGTATAGAGTGTAAGCTATAAAGTGTAGGGTGAAGAGTGTAGGGTATAGAGTGTAGGGTATAGAGAGTAGGGTATAGAGTGTAGGGTATAGAGTGTAGGGTATAGAGTGTAGAGTGTAGGGTATAGAGTGTAGGGTATAGAGTGTAGCGTGTAGGGTATAGAGTGTAGGGTATAGAGTGTATGGAATAGAGTGTAGGGTATAGTGTGTAGAGTGTAGGGTATAGAGTATAGGGTATAGAGCGTAGGGTGTAGGGTATAGAGTGTAGGGTATAGAGTGTAGGGTATAGAGTGTAGAGTGTAGGGTATAGAGTGTATGGTATAGAGTGTAGGGTGTAGAGTGTAGGGTATAGAGTGTAGAGTGTAGGGTATAGAGTGTAGAGTGTAGGGTATAGAGTGTAGAGTGTATGGGATAGAGTGTAGGGGATAGAGTGTATGGTATAGAGTGTATGGTAAAGAGTGTAGGGTATAGAGTGTAGGGTGTAGAGTGTAGGGTATAGAGTGTAGGGTATAGAGTGTAGAGTGTAGGGTATAGAGTGTAGGGTATAGAGTGTAGAGTGTATGGTATAGAGTGTATGGTATAGAGTGTATGTTATAGATTGTAGGGTATAGAGTGTAGGGTATATAGTGTAGAGTGTAGGGTATAGAGTGTAGAGTGTAGGGTATAGAGTGTAGGGTATAGAGTTTAGAGTGTAGGGTATACAGTGTAGGGTATAGAGTATAGAGTGTATGGTATAGAGTGTAGGGGATAGAGTGTATGGTATAGAGTGTAGGGTATAGAGTGTAGGGTATAGAGTGTAGGGTATAGAGTGTAGGGTATAGAGTGTAGGGTATAGAGTGTAGGGTATAGAGTGTAGGGTGTAGAGTGTAGGGTATAGAGTGTAGGGTATAGGGTGTAGGGTATGGAGTGTAGGGTGTAGAATGTAGGGTATAGAGTGTAGGGTATAGAGTGTAGGATATAGAGTGTAGGGTATAGCGTGTCGGGTATAGAGTGTAGGGTATAGAGAGTAGGGTATAGAGTGTAGGGTATAGAGTGTATGGAATAGAGTGTAGGGTATAGTGTGTAGAGTGTAGGGTATAGAGTATAGGGTATAGAGCGTAGGGTGTAGGGTATAGAGTGTAGGGTATAGAGTGTAGGGTATAGAGTGTAGAGTGTAGGGTATAGAGTGTATGGTATAGAGTGTAGGGTGTAGAGTGTAGGGTATAGAGTGTAGAGTGTAGGGTATAGAGTGTAGAGTGTAGGGTATAGAGTGTAGAGTGTATGGGATAGAGTGTAGGGGATAGAGTGTATGGTATAGAGTGTATGGTAAAGAGTGTAGGGTATAGAGTGTAGGGTGTAGAGTGTAGGGTATAGAGTGTAGGGTATAGAGTGTAGAGTGTAGGGTATAGAGTGTAGGGTATAGAGTGTAGAGTGTATGGTATAGAGTGTATGGTATAGAGTGTATGTTATAGATTGTAGGGTATAGAGTGTAGGGTATATAGTGTAGAGTGTAGGGTATAGAGTGTAGAGTGTAGGGTATAGAGTGTAGGGTATAGAGTTTAGAGTGTAGGGTATACAGTGTAGGGTATAGAGTATAGAGTGTATGGTATAGAGTGTAGGGGATAGAGTGTATGGTATAGAGTGTAGGGTATAGAGTGTAGGGTATAGAGTGTAGGGTATAGAGTGTAGGGTATAGAGTGTAGGGTATAGAGTGTAGGGTATAGAGTGTAGGGTGTAGAGTGTAGGGTATAGAGTGTAGGGTATAGGGTGTAGGGTATGGAGTGTAGGGTGTAGAATGTAGGGTATAGAGTGTAGGGTATAGAGTGTAGGATATAGAGTGTAGGGTATAGCGTGTCGGGTATAGAGTGTAGGGTATAGAGTGTAAGGTATAGAGTGTAGAGTATAGAGTGTAAAGTGTAGAGTGTAGGGTGTAGAGTGTAGAGTGTAGGGTATAGAGTGTAAAGTGTAGGGTATAAAGTGTAGGGTATAGAGTGTATGGTATAGAGTGTAGGGTATAGAGTGTAGAGTGTATGGTATATAGTGTAGGGTATAATGTGTAGAGTGTAGGGTATAGAGTGTAAGGTATAGAGGGTAGGGTATAGAGTGTATGGTGTAGAGTGTAGAGTGTAGGGTATAGAGTGTAGGGTATAGATTGAATGGTATAGAGTGTAGGGTATAGAGTGTAAGCTATAAAGTGTAGGGTGTAGAGTGTAGGGTATAGAGTGTAGGGTATAGAGAGTAGGGTATAGAGTGTAGGGTATAGAGTGTAGGGTATAGAGTGTAGAGTGTAGGGTATAGAGTGTAGGGTATAGAGTGTAGAGTGTAGGGTATAGAGTGTAGGGTTTAGAGAGTAGGTTATAGAGTGTAGAGTGTATGGTATAGAGTGTAGAGTGTAGGGTATAGAGTGTAGGGTATAGAGTGTAGAGTGTAGGGTATAGAGTGTAGGGTATAGAGTGTAGAGTGTAGGGTATAAAGTGTAGAGAGTAGGGTATAGAGTGTAGGGTATAGAGTGTAGGTTATAGAGTGTAGGGTATAGAGTGTAGAGTGTAGGGTGTAGAGTGTAGGGTATAGAGTGTAGGGTATAGAGTGTAGAGTGTTGGGTATAAAGTGTAGAGAGTAGGGTATAGATTGTAGGGTATAGAGTGTAGGTTATAAAGTGTAGGGGATAGAGTGTAGAGTGTAGGGTGTAGATTGTAGGTTATAGAGTGTAGAGTGGAGGGTATAAAGTGTAGAGAGTAGGGTATAGAGTGTAGGGTATAGAGTGTAGGTTATAGAGTGTAGGGTATAGAGTGTAGAGTGTAGGGTGTAGAGTGTAGGGTATAGAGTGTAGGGTTTAGAGTGTATGGTATAGAGTGTAGGGTATAGATTGTAGGGTATAGAGTGTAGAGAGTAGGGTATAGAGTGTATGGTATAGAGTGTAGAGTGTAGGGTATAGAGTGTATATTGTAGGGTAAAGAGTGTAGGGTATAGAGAGTATGGTATAGAGAGTAGGGAATAGAGTGTAGAGTGTAGGGTATAGAGTGTAGGGTATAGAGTGTAGAGTGTAGGGTATAGAGTGTAGGGTATGGATTGCATGGTATAGAGTGTAGGGTATAGAGTGTAGGGTATAGAGTGTAGGGTATAGAGTGTAGAGTGTAGGGTATAGAGTGTATGGTATAGAGTGTAGGGTATAGAGTGTAGAGTGTAGGGTATAGAGTGTAGGGTATAGAGTGTAGAGTGTAGGGTATAGATTGTAGGGTATAGAGTGTAGGGTATAGGGTGTAGAGTGTAGGGTATAGAGTGTAGGGTATAGAATGTAGGGTATAGAGTGTAGGGTATAGAGTGTAGGGTATAGAGTGTAGAGTGTAGGGTATAGATTGTAGGGTATAGAGTGTAGGGTATAGAGTGTAGAGTGCAGGGTATAGAGTGTAGGGTATAGAATGTAGGGTTTAGAGTGTAGGGTATAGAGTGTAGGGTATAGAGTGTAGAGTGTAGGGTATAGAGTGTAGGGTATGGATTGTATGGTATAGAGTGTAGGGTATAGAGTGTAGGGTATAGAGTGTAGAGTGTACTGATTACAGTGTAGGGTATAGAGTGTAGGGTATAGAATGTATGGAATAGAGTGTAGGGTATAGAGTATAGAGTGTAGGGTATAGAGTGTAGGTTATAGAGCGTAGGGTGTAGGGTATAGAGTGCAGGGTATAGAGTGTAGAGTGTAGAGTGTAGGGTGTACAGTGTAGGGTATAGAGTGTAAGGTATAGAGAGTAGGGTATAGAGTGTATGTTATAGAGTGTAGGTTATAGAGTGTAGAGTGTAGGGTATAGAGTGTATGGTATAGAGTGTAGGGTGTAGAGTGTATGGTATAGAGTGTAGGTTATAGAGTGTATGGTATAGAGTATAGAGTGTAGGGTATAGAGTGTAGGGTATAGAGTGTAAAGTGTAGAGTGTAGGGTATAGAGTGTAGAGTGTAGGGTATAGAGTGTAGGGTATAGAGTGTATGGAATAGAGTGTAGGGTATAGTGTGTAGAGTGTAGGGTATAGAGTGTAGGGTATAGAGCGTAGGGTGTAGGGTATAGAGTGTAGGGTATAGAGTGTAGGGTATAGAGTGTATGGTATAGAGTGTAGGGTGTAGAGTGTAGGGTATAGAGTGTAGAGTGTAGGGTATAGAGTGTAGAGTGTAGGGTATAGAGTGTAGAGTGTATGGGATAGAGTGTAGGGGATAGAGTGTATGGTATAGAGTGTATGGTATAGAGTGTAGGGTATAGAGTGTAGGGTATAGAGTGTAGAGTGTAGGGTATAGAGTGTAGGGTATAGAGTGTAGAGTGTAGGGTATAGAGTGTAGGGTATAGAGTGTAGAGTGTATGGTATAGAGTGTATGGTATAGAGTGTATGTTATAGATTGTAGGTTATAGAGTGTAGGGTATAGAGTGTAGAGTGTAGGGTATAGAGTGTAGAGTGTAGGGTATAGAGTGTAGGGTATAGAGTTTAGAGTGTAGGGTATACAGTGTAGGGTATAGAGTGTAGATTGTATGGTATAGAGTGTAGGGGATAGAGTGTAAGGTATAGAGTGTATGGTATAGAGTGTAGGGTATAGAGTGTAGGGTATAGAGTGTAGAGTGTAGGGTATAGAGTGTAGGGTATAGAGTGTAGGGTGTAGAGTGTAGGGTATAGATTGTAGGGTATAGAGTGTAGGGTATAGAGTGTAGAGTGCAGGGTATAGAGTGTAGGGTATAGAATGTAGGGTTTAGAGTGTAGGGTATAGAGTGTAGGGTATAGAGTGTAGAGTGTAGGGTATAGAGTGTAGGGTATGGATTGTATGGTATAGAGTGTAGGGTATAGAGTGTAGGGTATAGAGTGTAGGGTATAGAGTGTAGAGTGTAGGGTATAGAGTGTATGGTATAGAGTGTAGGGTATAGAGTGTAGAGTGTAGGGTATAGAGTGTAGGGTATAGAGTGTAGGGTATAGAGTGTAGAGTGTAGGGTATAGATTGTAGGGTATAGAGTGTAGGGTATAGAGTGTAGAGTGTAGGGTATAGAGTGTAGGGTATATAATGTAGGGTTTAGAGTGTAGGGTATAGAGTGTAGGGTATAGAGTGTAGAGTGTAGGGTATAGAGTGTAGGGTATGGATTGTATGGTATAGAGTGTAGGGTATAGAGTGTAGGGTATAGAGTGTAGAGTGTACTGATTACAGTGTAGGGTATAGAGTGTAGGGTATAGAATGTATGGAATAGAGTGTACGGTATAGAGTATAGAGTGTAGGGTATAGAGTGTAGGGTATAGAGCGTAGGGTGTAGGGTATAGAGTGCAGGGTATAGAGTGTAGAGTGTAGGGTATAGAGTGTAGAGTGTAGGGTATAGAGTGTAGGGTATAGAGTGCATGGAATAGAGTGTAGAGTGTAGGGATTAGAGTGTAGGGTATAGAGTGTATGGTATAGAGTGTAGGGAATAGAGTGTAGGGTATAGAGTGTACTGATTACAGTGTAGGGTATAGAGTGTAGGGTATAGAATGTATGGAATAGAGTGTAGGGTATAGAGTATAGAGTGTAGGGTATAGAGTGTAGGGTATAGAGCGTAGGGTGTAGGGTATAGAGTGCAGGGTATAGAGTGTAGGATATAGAGTGTAGAGTGTAGGGTATAGAGTGTATGGTATAGAGTGTAGAGTGTAGAGTGTAGGGTATAGAGTGTAGGGTATAGAGTGTAGAGTGTAGGGTATAGAGTGAAGGGTATAGAGTGTATGGTATATAGAGTAGAGTATAGAGTGTAGAGTGTAGGGTATAGAGTGGAGGGTATGGAGTGTACGGTATAGAGTGTAGAGTGTAGGGTATAGAGTGTAGGGTATAGAGTGTAAGGTATAGAGTGTAGAGTATAGAGTGTAGGATATAGAGTGTAGGGTATAGAGTGTAGAGTGTAGGGTATAGAGTGTATAGTATAGAGTGTAGGGTATAGAGTGTAGGGTATAGAGTGTAGAGTGTAGGGTATAGAGTGTAGGGTATAGAGTGTAGGGTATAGGGTGTAGAGTATAGAGTGTAGGGTATAGAGTGTAGGGTATAGAGTGTAGGGTATAGAGTGTAGGTTATAGAGTGTAGGGTATAGAGTGTAGAGTGTAGGGTATAGAGTGTATGGTATAGAGTGTAGGGTATAGAGTGTAGAGTGTAGGGTATAGAGTGTAGGGTATAGAGTGTAGGGTATAGAGTGTAGGGTATAGAGTGTAGGGTATAGAGTGTAGAGTGTAGGGTATAGAGTGTAGGGTATAGAATGTAGGGTATAGAGTGTAGGGTATAGAGTGTAGGGTATAGAGTGTAGGGTATAGAGTGTAGAGTGTAGGGTATAGAGTGTAGGGTATAGAATGTAGGGTATAGAGTGTAGGGTATAGAGTGTAGGGTATAGAGTGTAGAGTGTAGGGTATAGAGTGTAGGGTATGGAGTGTAGAGTGTAGGGATTAGAGTGTATGGTATAGAGTGTAGGGTATAGAGTGTAGACTATAGGGTATAGAGTGTAGAGTATGGAGTGTAGAGTATAGAGTGTAGGATATAGAGTGTAGAGTGTAGGGATTAGAGTGTAGGGCATAGAGTGTAGGGCATAGAGTGTAGAGTGTAGGGTATAGAGTGTAGGGTATAGAGTATAGAGTGTAGGGTATAGAGTGTAGGGTATAGAGTGTAGAGTGTAGGGTATAGAGTGTAGAATGTAGGGTATAGAGTGTAGGGTATAGAGTGCATGGAATAGAGTGTAGAGTGTAGGGTATAAAGTGTATGGTATAGAGTGTAGGGTATAGAGTGTAGGGTATAGAGTGTAGAGTGTAGGGATTAGAGTGTAGGGTATAGAGTGTAGGGTATAGAATGTATGGAATAGAGTATAGGGTATAGAGTATAGAGTGTAGGGTATAGAGTGTAGGGTATAGAGCGTAGGGTGTACGGTATAGAGTGTAGGGTATAGAGTGTAGAGTGTAGGGTATAGAGTGTATGGTATAGAGTGTAGGGTATGAAGTGTAGGGTATAGAGTGTAGAGTGTAGGGTATAGAGTGTATGGTATAGAGTGTAGGGTATGAAGTGTAGGGTATAGAGTGTAGAGTGTAGGGTATAGTGTGTATGGTATAGAGTGTATGGTGTAGAGTGTATGGTATAGGGTGTAGGGTATAGAGTGTATGGTATAGAGTGTAGGGTATAGAGTGTAGAGTGTAGGGTATAGAGTGTATTGTATAGAGTGTAGGGCATAGAGTGTAGGGTATAGATTGTAGGGTATAGAGTGTATAGTGTAGGGTATAGAGTGTAGGGTTTAGAGTGTATGGTATAGAGTGTAGGGAATAGAGTGTAGAGTGTATGGTATAGAGTGTAGGGTATAGAGTGTAGAGTGTAGGGTATAAAGTGTAGGGTATAGAGTGTAGGGTATAGAGTGTAGAGAGTAGGGTATAGAGTGTAGGGTATAAAGTGTAGGGTATAGAGTGTAGAGTGTAGGGATTAGAGTGTAGGGTATAGAGTGTAGGGTATAGAGTGTAGAATGTACGGTATAGAGTGTAGGGTATAGAGTATAGAGTGTAGGGTATAGAGTGTAGGGTATAGAGTGTAAAGTGTAGAGTGTAGGGTATAGAGTGTAGAGTGTAGGGTATAGAGTGTAGGGTATAGAGTGTATGGAATAGAGTGTAGGGTATAGTGTGTAGAGTGTAGGGTATAGAGTATAGGGTATAGAGCGTAGGGTGTAGGGTATAGAGTGTAGGGTATAGAGTGTAGGGTATAGAGTGTAGAGTGTAGGGTATAGAGTGTATGGTATAGAGTGTAGGGTGTAGAGTGTAGGGTATAGAGTGTAGAGTGTAGGGTATAGAGTGTAGAGTGTAGGGTATAGAGTGTAGAGTGTATGGGATAGAGTGTAGGGGATAGAGTGTATGGTATAGAGTGTATGGTATAGAGTGTAGGGTATAGAGTGTAGGGTGTAGAGTGTAGGGTATAGAGTATAGGGTATAGAGTGTAGAGTGTAGGGTATAGAGTGTAGGGTATAGAGTGTAGAGTGTATGGTATAGAGTGTATGGTATAGAGTGTATGTTATAGATTGTAGGGTATAGAGTGTAGGGTATATAGTGTAGAGTGTAGGGTATAGAGTTTAGAGTGTAGGGTATACAGTGTAGGGTATAGAGTATAGAGTGTATGGTATAGAGTGTAGGGGATAGAGTGTATGGTATAGAGTGTATGGTATAGAGTGTAGGGTATAGAGTGTAGGGTATAGAGTGTAGGGTATAGAGTGTAGGGTATAGAGTGTAGGGTATAGAGTGTAGGGTGTAGAGTGTAGGGTATAGAGTGTAGGGTATAGGGTGTAGGGTATGGAGTGTAGGGTGTAGAATGTAGGGTATAGAGTGTAGGGTATAGAGTGTAGGGTATAGAGTGTATGGTATAGCGTGTCGGGTATAGAGTGTAGGGTATAGAGTGTAGGGTATAGAGTGTAGAGTATAGAGTGTAAAGTGTAGAGTGTAGGGTGTAGAGTGTAGAGTGTAGGGTATAGTGTGTAGAGTGTAGGGTATAAAGTGTAGGGTATAGAGTGTATGGTATAGAGTGTAGGGTATAGAGTGTAGAGTGTATGGTATATAGTGTAGGGTATAATGTGTAGAGTGTAGGGTATAGAGTGTAAGGTATAGAGGGTAGGGTATAGAGTGTATGGTGTAGAGTGTAGAGTGTAGGGTATAGAGTGTAGGGTATAGATTGAATGGTACAGAGTGTAGGGTATAGAGTGTAAGCTATAAAGTGTAGGGTGAAGAGTGTAGGGTATAGAGTGTAGGGTATAGAGTGTAGGGTATAGAGTGTAGGGTATAGAGTGTAGGGTATAGAGTGTAGAGTGTAGGGTATAGAGTGTAGGGTATAGAGTGTAGAGTGTAGGGTATAGAGTGTAGGGTTTAGAGAGTAGGTTATAGAGTGTAGAGTGTAGGGTATAGAGTGTAGAGTGTAGGGTATAGAGTGTAGGGTATAGAGTGTAGAGTGTAGGGTATAGAGTGTAGGGTATAGAGTGTAGAGTGTAGGGTATAAAGTGTAGAGAGTAGGGTATAGAGTGTAGGGTATAGAGTGTAGGTTATAGAGTGTAGGGTATAGAGTGTAGAGTGTAGGGTGTAGAGTGTAGGGTATAGAGTGTAGGGTATAGAGTGTAGAGTGTAGGGTATAAAGTGTAGAGAGTAGGGTATAGAGTGTAGGGTATAGAGTGTAGGTTATAGAGTGTAGGGGATAGAGTGTAGAGTGTAGGGTGTAGATTGTAGGTTATAGAGTGTAGAGTGGAGGGTATAAAGTGTAGAGAGTAGGGTATAGAGTGTAGGGTATAGAGTGTAGGTTATAGAGTGTAGGGTATAGAGTGTAGAGTGTATGGTGTAGAGTGTAGGGTATAGAGTGTAGGGTTTAGAGTGTATGGTATAGAGTGTAGGGTATAGATTGTAGGGTATAGAGTGTAGAGAGTAGGGTATAGAGTGTATGGTATAGAGTGTAGAGTGTAGGGTATAGAGTGTATATTGTAGGGTAAAGAGTGTAGGGTATAGAGAGTATGGTATAGAGAGTAGGGAATAGAGTGTAGAGTGTAGGGTATAGAGTGTAGAGTGTAGGGTATAGAGTGTAGGGTATAGAGTGTAGAGTGTAGGGTATAGAGTGTAGGGTATGGATTGCATGGTATAGAGTGTAGGGTATAGAGTGTAGGGTATAGAGTGTAGGGTATAGAGTGTAGAGTGTAGGGTATAGAGTGTATGGTATAGAGTGTAGGGTATAGAGTGTAGAGTGTAGGGTATAGAGTGTAGGGTATAGAGTGTAGAGTGTAGGGTATAGATTGTAGGGTATAGAGTGTAGGGTATAGAGTGTAGAGTGTAGGGTATAGAGTGTAGGGTATAGAATGTAGGGTATAGAGTGTAGGGTATAGAGTGTAGGGTATAGAGTGTAGAGTGTAGGGTATAGATTGTAGGGTATAGAGTGTAGGGTATAGAGTGTAGAGTGCAGGGTATAGAGTGTAGGGTATAGAATGTAGGGTTTAGAGTGTAGGGTATAGAGTGTAGGGTATGGATTGTATGGTATAGAGTGTAGGGTATAGAGTGTAGGGTATAGAGTGTAGAGTGTACTGATTACAGTGTAGGGTATAGAGTGTAGGGTATAGAATGTATGGAATAGAGTGTAGGGTATAGAGTATAGAGTGTAGGGTATAGAGTGTAGGGTATAGAGCGTAGGGTGTAGGGTATAGAGTGCAGGGTATAGAGTGTAGAGTGTAGAGTGTAGGGTGTACAGTGTAGGGTATAGAGTGTAAGGTATAGAGAGTAGGGTATAGAGTGTATGTTATAGAGTGTAGGTTATAGAGTGTAGAGTGTAGGGTATAGAGTGTATGGTATAGAGTGTAGGGTGTAGAGTGTATGGTATAGAGTGTAGGTTATAGAGTGCATGGTATAGAGTATAGAGTGTAGGGTATAGAGTGTAGGGTATAGAGTGTAAAGTGTAGAGTGTAGGGTATAGAGTGTAGAGTGTAGGGTATAGAGTGTAGGGTATAGAGTGTATGGAATAGAGTGTAGGGTATAGTGTGTAGAGTGTAGGGTATAGAGTGTAGGGTATAGAGCGTAGGGTGTAGGGTATAGAGTGTAGGGTATAGAGTGTAGGGTATAGAGTGTATGGTATAGAGTGTAGGGTGTAGAGTGTAGGGTATAGAGTGTAGAGTGTAGGGTATAGAGTGTAGAGTGTAGGGTATAGAGTGTAGAGTGTATGGGATAGAGTGTAGGGGATAGAGTGTATGGTATAGAGTGTATGGTATAGAGTGTAGGGTATAGAGTGTAGGGTATAGAGTGTAGAGTGTAGGGTATAGAGTGTAGGGTATAGAGTGTAGAGTGTAGGGTATAGAGTGTAGGGTATAGAGTGTAGAGTGTATGGTATAGAGTGTATGGTATAGAGTGTATGTTATAGATTGTAGGGTATAGAGTGTAGAGTGTAGAGTGTAGGGTGTACAGTGTAGGGTATAGAGTGTAAGGTATAGAGAGTAGGGTATAGAGTGTATGTTATAGAGTGTAGGTTATAGAGTGTAGAGTGTAGGGTATAGAGTGTATGGTATAGAGTGTAGGGTGTAGAGTGTATGGTATAGAGTGTAGGTTATAGAGTGTATGGTATAGAGTATAGAGTGTAGGGTATAGAGTGTAGGGTATAGAGTGTAAAGTGTAGAGTGTAGGGTATAGAGTGTAGAGTGTAGGGTATAGAGTGTAGGGTATAGAGTGTATGGAATAGAGTGTAGGGTATAGTGTGTAGAGTGTAGGGTATAGAGTGTAGGGTATAGAGCGTAGGGTGTAGGGTATAGAGTGTAGGGTATAGAGTGTAGGGTATAGAGTGTATGGTATAGAGTGTAGGGTGTAGAGTGTAGGGTATAGAGTGTAGAGTGTAGGGTATAGAGTGTAGAGTGTAGGGTATAGAGTGTAGAGTGTATGGGATAGAGTGTAGGGGATAGAGTGTATGGTATAGAGTGTATGGTATAGAGTGTAGGGTATAGAGTGTAGGGTATAGAGTGTAGAGTGTAGGGTATAGAGTGTAGGGTATAGAGTGTAGAGTGTAGGGTATAGAGTGTAGGGTATAGAGTGTAGAGTGTATGGTATAGAGTGTATGGTATAGAGTGTATGTTATAGATTGTAGGGTATAGAGTGTAGGGTATAGAGTGTAGAGTGTAGGGTATAGAGTGTAGAGTGTAGGGTATAGAGTGTAGGGTATAGAGTTTAGAGTGTAGGGTATACAGTGTAGGGTATAGAGTGTAGATTGTATGGTATAGAGTGTAGGGGATAGAGTGTAAGGTATAGAGTGTATGGTATAGAGTGTAGGGTATAGAGTGTAGGGTATAGAGTGTAGAGTGTAGGGTATAGAGTGTAGGGTATAGAGTGTAGGGTGTAGAGTGTAGGGTATAGATTGTAGGGTATAGAGTGTAGGGTATAGAGTGTAGAGTGCAGGGTATAGAGTGTAGGGTATAGAATGTAGGGTTTAGAGTGTAGGGTATAGAGTGTAGGGTATAGAGTGTAGAGTGTAGGGTATAGAGTGTAGGGTATGGATTGTATGGTATAGAGTGTAGGGTATAGAGTGTAGGGTATAGAGTGTAGGGTATAGAGTGTAGAGTGTAGGGTATAGAGTGTATGGTATAGAGTGTAGGGTATAGAGTGTAGAGTGTAGGGTATAGAGTGTAGGGTATAGAGTGTAGAGTGTAGGGTATAGATTGTAGGGTATAGAGTGTAGGGTATAGAGTGTAGAGTGTAGGGTATAGAGTGTAGGGTATATAATGTAGGGTTTAGAGTGTAGGGTATAGAGTGTAGGGTATAGAGTGTAGAGTGTAGGGTATAGAGTGTAGGGTATGGATTGTATGGTATAGAGTGTAGGGTATAGAGTGTATGGTATAGAGTGTAGGGTGTAGAGTGTAGGGTATAGAGTGTAGAGTGTAGGGTATAGAGTGTAGAGTGTAGGGTATAGAGTGTAGAGTGTATGGGATAGAGTGTAGGGGATAGAGTGTATGGTATAGAGTGTATGGTAAAGAGTGTAGGGTATAGAGTGTAGGGTATAGAGTGTAGAGTGTAGGGATTAGAGTGTAGGGTATAGAGTGTAGGGTATAGAGTGTAGAATGTACGGTATAGAGTGTAGGGTATAGAGTATAGAGTGTAGGGTATAGAGTGTAGGGTATAGATTGTAGGGTATAGAGTGTAGGGTATAGAGTGTAGAGTGTAGGGTATAGAGTGTAGGGTATATAATGTAGGGTTTAGAGTGTAGGGTATAGAGTGTAGGGTATAGAGTGTAGAGTGTAGGGTATAGAGTGTAGGGTATGGATTGTATGGTATAGAGTGTAGGGTATAGAGTGTAGGGTATAGAGAGTAGAGTGTACTGATTACAGTGTAGGGTATAGAGTGTAGGGTATAGAATGTATGGAATAGAGTGTAGGGTATAGAGTATAGAGTGTAGGGTATAGAGTGTAGGGTATAGAGCGTAGGGTGTAGGGTTTAGAGTGCAGGGTATAGAGTGTAGAGTGTAGAGTGTAGGGTATAGAGTGTAGAGTGTAGGGTATAGAGTGTAGGGTATAGAGTGCATGGAATAGAGTTTAGAGTGTAGGGATTAGAGTGTAGGGTATAGAGTGTATGGTATAGAGTGTAGGGAATAGAGTGTAGGGTATAGAGTGTACTGATTACAGTGTAGGGTATAGAGTGTAGGGTATAGAATGTATGGAATAGAGTGTAGGGTATAGAGTGTAGGGTATAGAGCGTAGGGTGTAGGGTATAGAGTGCAGGGTATAGAGTGTAGGGTATAGAGTGTAGAGTGTAGGGTATAGAGTGTATGGTATAGAGTGTAGAGTGTAGAGTGTAGGGTATAGAGTGTAGGGTATAGAGTGTAGAGTGTAGGGTATAGAGTGTAGGGTATAGAGTGTATGGTATATAGAGTAGAGTATAGAGTGTAGAGTGTAGGGTATAGACTGGAGGGTATGGAGTGTACGGTATAGAGTGTAGAGTGTAGGGTATAGAGTGTAGGGTATAGAGTGTAAGGTATAGAGTGTAGAGTATAGAGTGTAGGGTATAGAGTGTAGGGTATAGAGTGTAGAGTGTAGGGTATAGAGTGTATAGTATAGAGTGTAGGGTATAGAGTGTAGGGTATAGAGTGTAGAGTGTAGGGTATAGAGTGTAGGGTATAGAGTGTAGGGTATAGGGTGTAGAGTATAGAGTGTAGGGTATAGCGTGTAGGGTATAGAGTGTAGGGTATAGAGTGTAGGTTATAGAGTGTAGGGTATAGAGTGTAGAGTGTAGGGTATAGAGTGTATGGTATAGAGTGTAGGGTATAGAGTGTAGAGTGTAGGGTATAGAGTGTAGGGTATAGAGTGTAGGGTATAGAGTGTAGGGTATAGAGTGTAGAGTGTAGGGTATAGAGTGTAGGGTATAGAATGTAGGGTATAGAGTGTAGGGTATAGAGTGTAGGGTATAGAGTGTAGAGTGTAGGGGATAGAGTGAAGGGTATGGAGTGTAGAGTGTAGGGATTAGAGTGTATGGTATAGAGTGTAGGGTATAGAGTGTAGACTATAGGGTATAGAGTGTAGAGTATGGAGTGTAGAGTATAGAGTGTAGGATATAGAGTGTAGAGTGTAGGGATTAGAGTGTAGGGCATAGAGTGTAGGGCATAGAGTGTAGAGTATAGGGTATAGAGTGTAGGGTATAGGGTATAGAGTGTAGGGTATAGAGTGTAGGGTATAGAGTGTAGAGTGTAGGGTATAGAGTGTAGGGTATAGAGTGCATGGAATAGAGTGTAGAGTGTAGGGTATAAAGTGTATGGTATAGAGTGTAGGGTATAGAGTGTAGGGTATAGAGTGTAGAGTGTAGGGATTAGAGTGTAGGGTATAGAGTGTAGGGTATAGAATGTATGGAATAGAGTATAGGGTATAGAGTATAGAGTGTAGGGTATAGAGTGTAGGGTATAGAGCGTAGGGTGTACGGTATAGAGTGTAGGGTATAGAGTGTAGGGTATAGAGTGTAGAGTGTAGGGTATAGAGTGTATGGTATAGAGTGTAGGGTATGAAGTGTAGGGTATAGAGTGTAGAGTGTAGGGTATAGAGTGTATGGTATAGAGTGTATGGTGTAGAGTGTATGGTATAGAGTGTAGGGTATAGAGTGTAGGGTATAGAGTGTAGAGTGTAGGGTATAGAGTGTATTGTATAGAGTGTAGGGCATAGAGTGTAGGGTATAGATTGTAGGGTATAGAGTGTATAGTGTAGGGTATAGAGTGTAGGGTTTAGAGTGTATGGTATAGAGTGTAGGGAATAGAGTGTAGAGTGTATGGTATAGAGTGTAGGGTATAGAGTGTAGAGTGTAGGGTATAAAGTGTAGGGTATAGAGTGTAGGGTATAGATTGTAGAGAGTAGGGTATAGAGTGTAGGGTATAAAGTGTAGGGTATAGAGTGTAGAGTGTAGGGATTAGAGTGTAGGGTATAGAGTGTAGGGTATAGAGTGTAGAATGTACGGTATAGAGTGTAGGGTATAGAGTATAGAGTGTAGGGTATAGAGTGTAGGGTATAGAGTGTAAAGTGTAGAGTGTAGGGTATAGAGTGTAGAGTGTAGGGTATAGAGTGTAGGGTATAGAGTGTATGGAATAGAGTGTAGGGTATAGTGTGTAGAGTGTAGGGTATAGAGTATAGGGTATAGAGCGTAGGGTGTAGGGTATAGAGTGTAGGGTATAGAGTGTAGAGTGTAGGGTATAGAGTGTATGGTATAGAGTGTAGGGTGTAGAGTGTAGGGTATAGAGTGTAGAGTGTAGGGTATAGAGTGTAGAGTGTAGGGTATAGAGTGTAGAGTGTATGGGATAGAGTGTAGGGGATAGAGTGTATGGTATAGAGTGTATGGTAAAGAGTGTAGGGTATAGAGTGTAGGGTATAGAGTGTAGAGTGTAGGGTATAGAGTGTAGGGTATAGAGTGTAGAGTGTAGGGTATAGAGTGTAGGGTATAGAGTGTAGAGTGTATGGTATAGAGTGTATGGTAAAGAGTGTATGTTATAGATTGTAGGGTATAGAGTGTAGGGTATATAGTGTAGAGTGTAGGGTATAGAGTGTAGAGTGTAGGGTATAGAGTGTAGGGTATAGAGTTTAGAGTGTAGGGTATATAGTGTAGGGTATAGAGTATAGAGTGTATGGTATAGAGTGTAGGGGATAGAGTATATGGTATAGAGTGTATGGTATAGAGTGTAGGATATAGAGTGTAGGGTATAGAGTGTAGGGTATAGAGTGTAGGTTATAGAGTGTAGGGTGTAGAGTGTAGGGTGTAGAGTGTAGGGTATAGAGTGTAGGGTATAGGGTGTAGGGTATGGAGTGTAGGGTGTAGAATGTAGGGTATAGAGTGTAGGGTATAGAGTGTAGGGTATAGAGTGTAGGGTATAGCGTGTCGGGTATAGAGTGTAGGGTGTAGAGTGTAGGGTATAGAGTGTAGGGGTTAAAGTGTAGAGTGTAGGGTATAGAGTGTAGGGTATAGAGTGTAGAGTATAGAGTGTAAAGTGTAGAGTGTAGGGTGTAGAGTGTAGAGTGTAGGGTATAGAGTGTAGAGTGTAGGGTATAAAGTGTAGGGTATAGAGTGTATGGTATAGAGTGTAGGGTATAGAGTGTAGAGTGTATGGTATATAGTGTAGGGTATAATGTGTAGAGTGTAGGGTATAGAGTGTAAGGTATAGAGGGTAGGGTATAGAGTGTATGGTGTAGAGTGTAGAGTGTAGGGTATAGAGTGTAGGGTATAGAGTGAATGGTATAGAGTGTAGGGTTTAGAGTGTAAGCTATAAAGTGTAGGGTGAAGAGTGTAGGGTATAGAGTGTAGGGTATAGAGTGTAGGGTATAGAGTGTAGGGTATAGAGTGTAGAGTGTAGGGTATAGAGTGTAGGGTATAGAGTGTAGAGTGTAGGGTATAGAGTGTAGGGTTTAGAGAGTAGGGTATAGAGTGTAGAGTGTAGGGTATAGAGTGTAGAGTGTAGGGTATAGAGTGTAGGGTATAGAGTGTAGAGTGTAGGGTATAGAGTGTAGGGTATAGAGTGTAGAGTGTAGGGTATAGAGTGTAGAGTGTAGGGTATAGAGTGTAGGGTATAGAGTGTAGAGTGTAGGGTATAGAGTGTAGGGTATAGAGTGTAGAGTGTAGGGTATAAAGTGTAGAGAGTAGGGTATAGAGTGTAGGGTATAGAGTGTAGGTTATAGAGTGTAGGGTATAGAGTGTAGAGTGTAGGGTGTAGAGTGTAGGGTATAGAGTGTAGGGTATAGAGTGTAGAGTGTAGGGTATAAAGTGTAGAGAGTAGGGTATAGAGTGTAGGGTATAGAGTGTAGGTTATAGAGTGTAGGGTATTGAGTGTAGAGTGTAGGGTGTAGATTGTAGGTTATAGAGTGTAGAGTGGAGGGTATAAAGTGTAGAGAGTAGGGTATAGAGTGTAGGGTATAGAGTGTAGGTTATAGAGTGTAGGGTATAGAGTGTAGAGTGTAGGGTGTAGAGTGTAGGGTATAAAGTGTAGGGTTTAGAGTGTATGGTATAGAGTGTAGGGTATAGATTGTAGGGTATA
Source organism: Ranitomeya imitator (assembly GCF_032444005.1). Taxonomy (NCBI): domain Eukaryota; kingdom Metazoa; phylum Chordata; class Amphibia; order Anura; family Dendrobatidae; genus Ranitomeya; species Ranitomeya imitator. The sequence goes on from NW_027193601.1 coordinate 179,797, forward strand.
GAGTGTAGAGAGTAGGGTATAGAGTGTATGGTATAGAGTGTAGAGTGTAGGGTATAGAGTGTATATTGTAGGGTAAAGAGTGTAGGGTATAGAGAGTATGGTATAGAGAATAGGGAATAGAGTGTAGAGTGTAGGGTATAGAGTGTAGAGTGTAGGGTATAGAGTGTAGGGTATAGAGTGTAGAGTGTAGGGTATAGAGTGTAGGGTATATATTGTATGGTATAGAGTGTAGGGTATAGAGTGTAGGGTATAGAGTGTAGGGTATAGAGTGTAGAGTGTAGGGTATAGAGTGTACGGTATAGAGTGTAGGGTATAGAGTGTAGAGTGTAGGGTATAGAGTGTAGGGTATAGAGTGTAGGGTATAGAGTGTAGAGTGTAGGGTATAGATTGTAGGGTATAGAGTGTAGGGTATAGAGTGTAGAGTGTAGGGTATAGAGTGTAGGGTATAGAATGTAGGGTTTAGAGTGTAGGGTATAGAGTGTAGGGTATAGAGTGTAGAGTGTAGGGTATAGAGTGTAGGGTATGGATTGTATGTTATAGAGTGTAGGGTATAGAGTGTAGGGTATAGAGTGTAGAGTGTACTGATTACAGTGTAGGGTATAGAGTGTAGGGTATAGAATGTATGGAATAGAGTGTAGGGTATAGAGTATAGAGTGTAGGGTATAGAGTGTAGGGTATAGAGCGTAGAGTGTAGGGTATAGAGTGCAGGGTATAGAGTGTAGAGTGTAGAGTGTAGGGTATAGAGTGTAGAGTGTAGGGTATAGAGTGTAGGGTATAGAGTGCATGGAATAGAGTGTAGAGTGTAGGGATTAGAGTGTAGGGTATAGAGTGTATGGTATAGAGTGTAGGGAATAGAGTGTAGGGTATAGAGTGTACTGATTACAGTGTAGGGTATAGAGTGTAGGGTATAGAATGTATGGAATAGAGTGTAGGGTATAGAGTATAGAGTGTAGGGTATAGAGTGTAGGGTATAGAGCGTAGGGTGTAGGGTATAGAGTGCAGGGTATAGAGTGTAGGGTATAGAGTGTAGAGTGTAGGGTATAGAGTGTATGGTATAGAGTGTAGAGTGTAGAGTGTAGGGTATAGAGTGTAGGGTATAGAGTGTAGAGTGTAGGGTATAGAGTGTAGGGTATAGAGTGTATGGTATATAGAGTAGAGTATAGAGTGTAGAGTGTAGGGTATAGAGTGGAGGGTATGGAGTGTACGGTATAGAGTGTAGAGTGTAGGGTATAGAGTGTAGGGTATAGAGTGTAAGGTATAGAGTGTAGAGTATAGAGTGTAGGGTATAGAGTGTAGGGTATAGAGTGTAGAGTGTAGGGTATAGAGTGTATAGTATAGAGTGTAGGGTATAGAGTGTAGGGTATAGAGTGTAGAGTGTAGGGTATAGAGTGTAGGGTATAGAGTGTAGGGTATAGGGTGTAGAGTATAGAGTGTAGGGTATAGAGTGTAGGGTATAGAGTGTAGGGTATAGAGTGTAGGTTATAGAGTGTAGGGTATAGAGTGTAGAGTGTAGGGTATAGAGTGTATGGTATAGAGTGTAGGGTATAGAGTGTAGAGTGTAGGGTATAGAGTGTAGGGTATAGAGTGTAGGGTATAGAGTGTAGGGTATAGAGTGTAGGGTATAGAGTGTAGAGTGTAGGGTATAGAGTGTAGGGTATAGAATGTAGGGTATAGAGTGTAGGGTATAGAGTGTAGGGTATAGAGTGTAGAGTGTAGGGTATAGAGTGTAGGGTATGGAGTGTAGAGTGTAGGGATTAGAGTGTATGGTATAGAGTGTAGGGTATAGAGTGTAGACTATAGGGTATAGAGTGTAGAGTATGGAGTGTAGAGTATAGAGTGTAGGATATAGAGTGTAGAGTGTAGGGATTAGAGTGTAGGGCATAGAGTGTAGGGCATAGAGTGTAGAGTGTAGGGTATAGAGTGTAGGGTATAGAGTATAGAGTGTAGGGTATAGAGTGTAGGGTATAGAGTGTAGAGTGTAGGGTATAGAGTGTAGAGTGTAGGGTATAGAGTGTAGGGAATAGAGTGCATGGAATAGAGTGTAGAGTGTAGGGTATAAAGTGTAGGGTATAGAGTGTAGGGTATAGAGTGTAGAGTGTAGGGATTAGAGTGTAGGGTATAGAGTGTAGGGTATAGAATGTATGGAATAGAGTATAGGGTATAGAGTATAGAGTGTAGGGTATAGAGTGTAGGGTATAGAGCGTAGGGTGTACGGTATAGAGTGTAGGGTATAGAGTGTAGGGTATAGAGTGTAGAGTGTAGGGTATAGAGTGTATGGTATAGAGTGTAGGGTATGAAGTGTAGGGTATAGAGTGTAGAGTGTAGGGTATAGGGTGTATGGTATAGAGTGTATGGTGTAGAGTGTATGGTATAGAGTGTAGGGTATAGAGTGTATGGTATAGAGTGTAGGGTATAGAGTGTAGAGTGTAGGGTATAGAGTGTATTGTATAGAGTGTAGGGCATAGAGTGTAGGGTATAGATTGTAGGGTATAGAGTGTATAGTGTAGGGTATAGAGTGTAGGGTTTAGAGTGTATGGTATAGAGTGTAGGGAATAGAGTGTAGAGTGTATGGTATAGAGTGTAGGGTATAGAGTGTAGAGTGTAGGGTATAAAGTGTTGGGTATAGAGTGTAGGGTATAGAGTGTAGAGAGTAGGGTATAGAGTGTAGGGTATAAAGTGTAGGGTATAGAGTGTAGAGTGTAGGGATTAGAGTGTAGGGTATAGAGTGTAGGGTATAGAGTGTAGAATGTACGGTATAGAGTGTAGGTTATAGAGTATAGAGTGTAGGGTATAGAGTGTAGGGTATAGAGTGTAAAGTGTAGAGTGTAGGGTATAGAGTGTAGAGTGTAGGGTATAGAGTGTAGGGTATAGAGTGTATGGAATAGAGTGTAGGGTATAGTGTGTAGAGTGTAGGGTACAGAGTATAGGGTATAGAGCGTAGGGTGTAGGGTATAGAGTGTAGGGTATAGAGTGTAGGGTATAGAGTGTAGAGTGTACGGTATAGAGTGTATGGTATAGAGTGTAGGGTGTAGAGTGTAGGGTATAGAGTGTAGAGTGTAGGGTATAGAGTGTAGAGTGTAGGGTATAGAGTGTAGGGTATAGAGTGTAGAGTGTAGGGTATAGAGTGTATGGTATAGAGTGTATGGTATAGAGTGTAGGGTGTAGGGTATAGAGTGTAGGGTATAGAGTGTAGGGTATAGAGTGTAGAGTGTAGGGTATAGAGTGTATGGTATAGAGTGTATGGTATAGAGTGTAGGGTATAGAGTGTAGAGTGTAGGGTATAGAGTGTACGGTATAGAGTGTAGGGTATAGAGTGTAGAGTGTAGGGTATAGAGTGTAGGGTATAGAGTGTAGGGTATAGAGTGTAGAGTGTAGGGTATAGATTGTAGGGTATAGAGTCTAGGGTATAGAGTGTAGAGTGTAGGGTATAGAGTGTAGGGTATAGAATGTAGGGTTTAGAGTGTAGGGTATAGAGTGTAGGGTATAGAGTGTAGAGTGTAGGGTATAGAGTGTAGGGTATGGATTGTATGGTATAGAGTGTAGGGTATAGAGTGTAGGGTATAGAGTGTAGAGTGTACTGATTACAGTGTAGGGTATAGAGTGTAGGGTATAGAATGTATGGAATAGAGTGTAGGGCATAGAGTATAGAGTGTAGGGTATAGAGTGTAGGGTATAGAGCGTAGGGTGTAGGGTATAGAGTGTAGAGTGTAGGGTATAGAGTGTACAGTGTAGGGTATAGAGTGTAGGGTATAGAGTGTAGAGTGTAGGGTATAGAGTGTAGAGTATAGAGTGTAGAGTGTAGGGTATAGAGTGGAGGGTATGGAGTGTACGGTATAGAGTGTAGAGTGTAGGGTATAGAGTGTAGGGTATAGAGTGTAGAGTGTAGGGTATAGAGTGTATAGTATAGAGTGTAGGGTATAGAGTGTAGGGTATAGAGTGTAGAGTGTAGGGTATAGAGTGAAGGGTATAGAGTGTAGGGTATAGGGTGTAGAGTATAGAGTGTAGGGTATAGAGTGTAGGGTACAGAGTGTAGGGTATAGAGTGTAGGTCATAGAGTGTAGGGTATAGAGTGTAGAGTGTAGGGTATAGAGTGTATGGTATAGAGTGTAGGGTATAGAGTGTAGAGTGTAGGGTATAGAGTGTAGGGTATAGAGTGTAGGGTATAGAGTGTAGGGTATAGAGTGTAGGGTATAGAGTGTAGAGTGTAGGGTATAGAGTGTAGGGTATAGAATGTAGGGTATAGAGTGTAGGGTATAGAGTGTAGGGTATAGAGTGTAGAGTGTAGGGTATAGAGTGTAGGGTATGGAGTGTAGAGTGTAGGGATTAGAGTGTATGGTATAGAGTGTAGGGTATAGAGTGTAGACTATAGGGTATAGAGTGTAGAGTATGGAGTGTAGAGTATAGAGTGTAGGATATAGAGTGTAGAGTGTAGGGATTAGAGTGTAGGGCATAGAGTGTAGGGCATAGAGTGTAGAGTGTAGGGTATAGAGTGTAAAGTGTAGAGTGTAGGGTATAGAGTGTAGAGTGTAGGGTATAGAGTGTAGGGTATAGAGTGTATGGAATAGAGTGTAGGGTATAGTGTGTAGAGTGTAGGGTATAGAGTATAGGGTATAGAGCGTAGGGTGTAGGGTATAGAGTGTAGGGTATAGAGTGTAGGGTATAGAGTGTAGAGTGAGGGTATAGAGTGTATGGTATAGAGTGTAGGGTGTAGAGTGTAGGGTATAGAGTGTAGAGTGTAGGGTATAGAGTGTAGAGTGTAGGGTATAGAGTGTAGAGTGTATGGGATAGAGTGTAGAAGATAGAGTGTATGGTATAGAGTGTATGGTAAAGAGTGTAGGGTATAGAGTGTAGGGTATAGAGTGTAGAGTGTAGGGTATAGAGTGTAGGGTATAGAGTGTAGAGTGTAGGGTATAGAGTGTAGGGTATAGAGTGTAGAGTGTATGGTATAGAGTGTATGGTATAGAGTGTATGTTATAGATTGTAGGGTATAGAGTGTAGGGTATATAGTGTAGAGTGTAGGGTATAGAGTGTAGAGTGTAGGGTATAGAGTGTAGGGTATAGAGTTTAGAGTGTAGGGTATACAGTGTAGGGTATAGAGTATAGAGTGTATGGTATAGAGTGTAGGGGATAGAGTATATGGTATAGAGTGTATGGTATAGAGTGTAGGGTATAGAGTGTAGGGTGTAGAGTGTAGGGTATAGAGTGTAGGGTATAGAGTGTAGGGTGTAGAGTGTAGGGTATAGAGTGTAGGGTATAGGGTGTAGGGTATGGAGTGTAGGGTGTAGAATGTAGGGTATAGAGTGTAGGGTATAGAGTGTAGGGTATAGAGTGTAGGGTATAGCGTGTCGGGTATAGAGTGTAGGGTGTAGAGTGTAGGGTATAGAGTGTAGGGGTTAAAGTGTAGAGTGTAGGGTATAGAGTGTAGGGTATAGAGTGTAGAGTATAGAGTGTAAAGTGTAGAGTGTAGGGTGTAGAGTGTAGGGTATAGAGTGTAGAGTGTAGGGTATAAAGTGTAGGGTATAGAGTGTATGGTATAGAGTGTAGGGTATAGAGTGTAGAGTGTATGGTATATAGTGTAGGGTATAATGTGTAGAGTGTAGGGTATAGAGTGTAAGGTATAGAGGGTAGGGTATAGAGTGTATGGTGTAGAGTGTAGAGTGTAGGGTATAGAGTGTAGGGTATAGAGTGAATGGTATAGAGTGTAGGGTTTAGAGTGTAAGCTATAAAGTGTAGGGTGAAGAGTGTAGGGTATAGAGTGTAGGGTATAGAGTGTAGGGTATAGAGTGTAGGGTAAAGAGTGTAGAGTGTAGGGTATAGAGTGTAGGGTATAGAGTGTAGAGTGTAGGGTATAGAGTGTAGGGTTTAGAGAGTAGGGTATAGAGTGTAGAGTGTAGGGTATAGAGTGTAGAGTGTAGGGTATAGAGTGTAGGGTATAGAGTGTAGAGTATAGAGTGTAGGGTATAGAGTGTAGAGTGTAGGGTATAAAGTGTAGAGAGTAGGGTATAGAGTGTAGGGTATAGAGTGTAGGTTATAGAGTGTAGGGTATAGAGTGTAGAGTGTAGGGTGTAGAGTGTAGGGTATAGAGTGTAGGGTATAGAGTGTAGAGTGTAGGGTATAAAGTGTAGAGAGTAGGGTATAGAGTGTAGGGTATAGAGTGTAGGTTATAGAGTGTAGGGTATTGAGTGTAGAGTGTAGGGTGTAGATTGTAGGTTATAGAGTGTAGAGTGGAGGGTATAAAGTGTAGAGAGTGGGGTATAGAGTGTAGGGTATAGAGTGTAGGTTATAGAGTGTAGGGTATAGAGTGTAGAGTGTACGGTGTAGAGTGTAGGGTATAGAGTGTAGGGTATAGATTGTAGGGTATAGAGTGTAGAGAGTAGGGTATAGAGTGTATGTTATAGAGTGTAGAGTGTAGGGTATAGAGTGTATATTGTAGGGTAAAGAGTGTAGGGTATAGAGAGTATGGTATAGAGAGTAGGGAATAGAGTGTAGAGTGTAGGGTATAGAGTGTAGAGTGTAGGGTATAGAGTGTAGGGTATAGAGTGTAGAGTGTAGGGTATAGAGTGTAGGGTATGGATTGTATGGTATAGAGTGTAGGGTATAGAGTGTAGGGTATAGAGTGTAGGGTATAGAGTGTAGAGTGTAGGGTATAGAGTGTACGGTATAGAGTGTAGGGTATAGAGTGTAGAGTGTAGGGTATAGAGTGTAGGGTATAGAGTGTAGGGTATAGAGTGTAGAGTGTAGGGTATAGATTGTAGGGTATAGAGTGTAGGGTATAGAGTGTAGAGTGTAGGGTATAGAGTGTAGGGTATAGAATGTCGGGTTTAGAGTGTAGGGTATAGAGTGTAGGGTATAGAGTGTAGAGTGTAGGGTATAGAGTGTAGGGTATGGATTGTATGGTATAGAGTGTAGGGTATAGAGTGTAGGGTATAGAGTGTAGAGTGTACTGATTACAGTGTAGGGTATAGAGTGTAGGGTATAGAATGTATGGAATAGAGTGTAGGGTATAGAGTATAGAGTGTAGGGTATAGAGTGTAGGGTATAGAGCGTAGAGTGTAGGGTATAGAGTGCAGGGTATAGAGTGTAGAGTGTAGAGTGTAGGGTATAGAGTGTAGAGTGTAGGGTATAGAGTGTAGGGTATAGAGTGCATGGAATAGAGTGTAGAGTGTAGGGATTAGAGTGTAGGGTATAGAGTGTATGGTATAGAGTGTAGGGAATAGAGTGTAGGGTATAGAGTGTACTGATTACAGTGTAGGGTATAGAGTGTAGGGTATAGAATGTATGGAATAGAGTGTAGGGTATAGAGTATAGAGTGTAGGGTATAGAGTGTAGGGTATAGAGCGTAGGGTGTAGGGTATAGAGTGCAGGGTATAGAGTGTAGGGTATAGAGTGTAGAGTGTAGGGTATAGAGTGTATGGTATAGAGTGTAGAGTGTAGAGTGTAGGGTATAGAGTGTAGGGTATAGAGTGTAGAGTGTAGGGTATAGAGTGTAGGGTATAGAGTGTATGGTATATAGAGTAGAGTATAGAGTGTAGAGTGTAGGGTATAGAGTGGAGGGTATGGAGTGTACGGTATAGAGTGTAGAGTGTAGGGTATAGAGTGTAGGGTATAGAGTGTAAGGTATAGAGTGTAGAGTATAGAGTGTAGGGTATAGAGTGTAGGGTATAGAGTGTAGAGTGTAGGGTATAGAGTGTATAGTATAGAGTGTAGGGTATAGAGTGTAGGGTATAGAGTGTAGAGTGTAGGGTATAGAGTGTAGGGTATAGAGTGTAGGGTATAGGGTGTAGAGTATAGAGTGTAGGGTATAGAGTGTAGGGTATAGAGTGTAGGGTATAGAGTGTAGGTTATAGAGTGTAGGGTATAGAGTGTAGAGTGTAGGGTATAGAGTGTATGGTATAGAGTGTAGGGTATAGAGTGTAGAGTGTAGGGTATAGAGTGTAGGGTATAGAGTGTAGGGTATAGAGTGTAGGGTATAGAGTGTAGGGTATAGAGTGTAGAGTGTAGGGTATAGAGTGTAGGGTATAGAATGTAGGGTATAGAGTGTAGGGTATAGAGTGTAGGGTATAGAGTGTAGAGTGTAGGGTATAGAGTGTAGGGTATGGAGTGTAGAGTGTAGGGATTAGAGTGTATGGTATAGAGTGTAGGGTATAGAGTGTAGACTATAGGGTATAGAGTGTAGAGTATGGAGTGTAGAGTATAGAGTGTAGGATATAGAGTGTAGAGTGTAGGGATTAGAGTGTAGGGCATAGAGTGTAGGGCATAGAGTGTAGAGTGTAGGGTATAGAGTGTAGGGTATAGAGTATAGAGTGTAGGGTATAGAGTGTAGGGTATAGAGTGTAGAGTGTAGGGTATAGAGTGTAGAGTGTAGGGTATAGAGTGTAGGGAATAGAGTGCATGGAATAGAGTGTAGAGTGTAGGGTATAAAGTGTAGGGTATAGAGTGTAGGGTATAGAGTGTAGAGTGTAGGGATTAGAGTGTAGGGTATAGAGTGTAGGGTATAGAATGTATGGAATAGAGTATAGGGTATAGAGTATAGAGTGTAGGGTATAGAGTGTAGGGTATAGAGCGTAGGGTGTACGGTATAGAGTGTAGGGTATAGAGTGTAGGGTATAGAGTGTAGAGTGTAGGGTATAGAGTGTATGGTATAGAGTGTAGGGTATGAAGTGTAGGGTATAGAGTGTAGAGTGTAGGGTATAGGGTGTATGGTATAGAGTGTATGGTGTAGAGTGTATGGTATAGAGTGTAGGGTATAGAGTGTATGGTATAGAGTGTAGGGTATAGAGTGTAGAGTGTAGGGTATAGAGTGTATTGTATAGAGTGTAGGGCATAGAGTGTAGGGTATAGATTGTAGGGTATAGAGTGTATAGTGTAGGGTATAGAGTGTAGGGTTTAGAGTGTATGGTATAGAGTGTAGGGAATAGAGTGTAGAGTGTATGGTATAGAGTGTAGGGTATAGAGTGTAGAGTGTAGGGTATAAAGTGTAGGGTATAGAGTGTAGGGTATAGAGTGTAGAGAGTAGGGTATAGAGTGTAGGGTATAAAGTGTAGGGTATAGAGTGTAGAGTGTAGGGATTAGAGTGTAGGGTATAGAGTGTAGGGTATAGAGTGTAGAATGTACGGTATAGAGTGTAGGTTATAGAGTATAGAGTGTAGGGTATAGAGTGTAGGGTATAGAGTGTAAAGTGTAGAGTGTAGGGTATAGAGTGTAGAGTGTAGGGTATAGAGTGTAGGGTATAGAGTGTATGGAATAGAGTGTAGGGTATAGTGTGTAGAGTGTAGGGTACAGAGTATAGGGTATAGAGCGTAGGGTGTAGGGTATAGAGTGTAGGGTATAGAGTGTAGGGTATAGAGTGTAGAGTGTACGGTATAGAGTGTATGGTATAGAGTGTAGGGTGTAGAGTGTAGGGTATAGAGTGTAGAGTGTAGGGTATAGAGTGTAGAGTGTAGGGTATAGAGTGTAGGGTATAGAGTGTAGAGTGTAGGGTATAGAGTGTATGGTATAGAGTGTATGGTATAGAGTGTAGGGTGTAGGGTATAGAGTGTAGGGTATAGAGTGTAGGGTATAGAGTGTAGAGTGTAGGGTATAGAGTGTATGGTATAGAGTGTATGGTATAGAGTGTAGGGTATAGAGTGTAGAGTGTAGGGTATAGAGTGTACGGTATAGAGTGTAGGGTATAGAGTGTAGAGTGTAGGGTATAGAGTGTAGGGTATAGAGTGTAGGGTATAGAGTGTAGAGTGTAGGGTATAGATTGTAGGGTATAGAGTCTAGGGTATAGAGTGTAGAGTGTAGGGTATAGAGTGTAGGGTATAGAATGTAGGGTTTAGAGTGTAGGGTATAGAGTGTAGGGTGTAGAGTGTAGAGTGTAGGGTATAGAGTGTAGGGTATGGATTGTATGGTATAGAGTGTAGGGTATAGAGTGTAGGGTATAGAGTGTAGAGTGTACTGATTACAGTGTAGGGTATAGAGTGTAGGGTATAGAATGTATGGAATAGAGTGTAGGGCATAGAGTATAGAGTGTAGGGTATAGAGTGTAGGGTATAGAGCGTAGGGTGTAGGGTATAGAGTGTAGAGTGTAGGGTATAGAGTGTACAGTGTAGGGTATAGAGTGTAGGGTATAGAGTGTAGAGTGTAGGGTATAGAGTGTAGAGTATAGAGTGTAGAGTGTAGGGTATAGAGTGGAGGGTATGGAGTGTACGGTATAGAGTGTAGAGTGTAGGGTATAGAGTGTAGGGTATAGAGTGTAGAGTGTAGGGTATAGAGTGTATAGTATAGAGTGTAGGGTATAGAGTGTAGGGTATAGAGTGTAGAGTGTAGGGTATAGAGTGTAGGGTATAGAGTGTAGGGTATAGGGTGTAGAGTATAGAGTGTAGGGTATAGAGTGTAGGGTACAGAGTGTAGGGTATAGAGTGTAGGTTATAGAGTGTAGGGTATAGAGTGTAGAGTGTAGGGTATAGAGTGTATGGTATAGAGTGTAGGGTATAGAGTGTAGAGTGTAGGGTATAGAGTGTAGGGTATAGAGTGTAGGGTATAGAGTGTAGGGTATAGAGTGTAGGGTATAGAGTGTAGAGTGTAGGGTATAGAGTGTAGGGTATAGAATGTAGGGTATAGAGTGTAGGGTATAGAGTGTAGGGTATAGAGTGTAGAGTGTAGGGTATAGAGTGTAGGGTATGGAGTGTAGAGTGTAGGGATTAGAGTGTATGGTATAGAGTGTAGGGTATAGAGTGTAGACTATAGGGTATAGAGTGTAGAGTATGGAGTGTAGAGTATAGAGTGTAGGATATAGAGTGTAGAGTGTAGGGATTAGAGTGTAGGGCATAGAGTGTAGGGCATAGAGTGTAGAGTGTAGGGTATAGAGTGTAAAGTGTAGAGTGTAGGGTATAGAGTGTAGAGTGTAGGGTATAGAGTGTAGGGTATAGAGTGTATGGAATAGAGTGTAGGGTATAGTGTGTAGAGTGTAGGGTATAGAGTATAGGGTATAGAGCGTAGGGTGTAGGGTATAGAGTGTAGGGTATAGAGTGTAGGGTATAGAGTGTAGAGTGAGGGTATAGAGTGTATGGTATAGAGTGTAGGGTGTAGAGTGTAGGGTATAGAGTGTAGAGTGTAGGGTATAGAGTGTAGAGTGTAGGGTATAGAGTGTAGAGTGTATGGGATAGAGTGTAGAAGATAGAGTGTATGGTATAGAGTGTATGGTAAAGAGTGTAGGGTATAGAGTGTAGGGTATAGAGTGTAGAGTGTAGGGTATAGAGTGTAGGGTATAGAGTGTAGAGTGTAGGGTATAGAGTGTAGGGTATAGAGTGTAGAGTGTATGGTATAGAGTGTATGGTATAGAGTGTATGTTATAGATTGTAGGGTATAGAGTGTAGGGTATATAGTGTAGAGTGTAGGGTATAGAGTGTAGAGTGTAGGGTATAGAGTGTAGGGTATAGAGTTTAGAGTGTAGGGTATACAGTGTAGGGTATAGAGTATAGAGTGTATGGTATAGAGTGTAGGGGATAGAGTATATGGTATAGAGTGTATGGTATAGAGTGTAGGGTATAGAGTGTAGGGTGTAGAGTGTAGGGTATAGAGTGTAGGGTATAGAGTGTAGGGTGTAGAGTGTAGGGTATAGAGTGTAGGGTATAGGGTGTAGGGTATGGAGTGTAGGGTGTAGAATGTAGGGTATAGAGTGTAGGGTATAGAGTGTAGGGTATAGAGTGTAGGGTATAGCGTGTCGGGTATAGAGTGTAGGGTGTAGAGTGTAGGGTATAGAGTGTAGGGGTTAAAGTGTAGAGTGTAGGGTATAGAGTGTAGGGTATAGAGTGTAGAGTATAGAGTGTAAAGTGTAGAGTGTAGGGTGTAGAGTGTAGGGTATAGAGTGTAGAGTGTAGGGTATAAAGTGTAGGGTATAGAGTGTATGGTATAGAGTGTAGGGTATAGAGTGTAGAGTGTATGGTATATAGTGTAGGGTATAATGTGTAGAGTGTAGGGTATAGAGTGTAAGGTATAGAGGGTAGGGTATAGAGTGTATGGTGTAGAGTGTAGAGTGTAGGGTATAGAGTGTAGGGTATAGAGTGAATGGTATAGAGTGTAGGGTTTAGAGTGTAAGCTATAAAGTGTAGGGTGAAGAGTGTAGGGTATAGAGTGTAGGGTATAGAGTGTAGGGTATAGAGTGTAGGGTAAAGAGTGTAGAGTGTAGGGTATAGAGTGTAGGGTATAGAGTGTAGAGTGTAGGGTATAGAGTGTAGGGTTTAGAGAGTAGGGTATAGAGTGTAGAGTGTAGGGTATAGAGTGTAGAGTGTAGGGTATAGAGTGTAGGGTATAGAGTGTAGAGTATAGAGTGTAGGGTATAGAGTGTAGAGTGTAGGGTATAAAGTGTAGAGAGTAGGGTATAGAGTGTAGGGTATAGAGTGTAGGTTATAGAGTGTAGGGTATAGAGTGTAGAGTGTAGGGTGTAGAGTGTAGGGTATAGAGTGTAGGGTATAGAGTGTAGAGTGTAGGGTATAAAGTGTAGAGAGTAGGGTATAGAGTGTAGGGTATAGAGTGTAGGTTATAGAGTGTAGGGTATTGAGTGTAGAGTGTAGGGTGTAGATTGTAGGTTATAGAGTGTAGAGTGGAGGGTATAAAGTGTAGAGAGTAGGGTATAGAGTGTAGGGTATAGAGTGTAGGTTATAGAGTGTAGGGTATAGAGTGTAGAGTGTACGGTGTAGAGTGTAGGGTATAGAGTGTAGGGTATAGATTGTAGGGTATAGAGTGTAGAGAGTAGGGTATAGAGTGTATGTTATAGAGTGTAGAGTGTAGGGTATAGAGTGTATATTGTAGGGTAAAGAGTGTAGGGTATAGAGAGTATGGTATAGAGAGTAGGGAATAGAGTGTAGAGTGTAGGGTATAGAGTGTAGAGTGTAGGGTATAGAGTGTAGGGTATAGAGTGTAGAGTGTAGGGTATAGAGTGTAGGGTATGGATTGTATGGTATAGAGTGTAGGGTATAGAGTGTAGGGTATAGAGTGTAGGGTATAGAGTGTAGAGTGTAGGGTATAGAGTGTACGGTATAGAGTGTAGGGTATAGAGTGTAGAGTGTAGGGTATAGAGTGTAGGGTATAGAGTGTAGGGTATAGAGTGTAGAGTGTAGGGTATAGATTGTAGGGTATAGAGTGTAGGGTATAGAGTGTAGAGTGTAGGGTATAGAGTGTAGGGTATAGAATGTCGGGTTTAGAGTGTAGGGTATAGAGTGTAGGGTATAGAGTGTAGAGTGTAGGGTATAGAGTGTAGGGTATGGATTGTATGGTATAGAGTGTAGGGTATAGAGTGTAGGGTATAGAGTGTAGAGTGTACTGATTACAGTGTAGGGTATAGAGTGTAGGGTATAGAATGTATGGAATAGAGTGTAGGGTATAGAGTATAGAGTGTAGGGTATAGAGTGTAGGGTATAGAGCGTAGGGTGTAGGGTGTAGAGTGCAGGGTATAGAGTGTAGAGTGTAGAGTGTAGGGTATAGAGTGTAGAGTGTAGGGTATAGAGTGTAGGGTATAGAGTGCATGGAATAGAGTGTAGAGTGTAGGGATTAGAGTGTAGGGTATAGAGTGTATGGTATAGAGTGTAGGGAATAGAGTGTAGGGTATAGAGTGTACTGATTACAGTGTAGGGTATAGAGTGTGGGGTATAGAATGTATGGAATAGAGTGTAGGGTATAGAGTATAGAGTGTAGGGTATAGAGTGTAGGGTATAGAGCGTAGGGTGTAGGGTATAGAGTGCAGGGTATAGAGTGTAGGGTATAGAGTGTAGAGTGTAGGGTATAGAGTGTATGGTATAGAGTGTAGAGTGTAGAGTGTAGGGTATAGAGTGTAGGGTATAGAGTGTAGAGTGTAGGGTATAGAGTGTATGGTATATAGAGTAGAGTATAGAGTGTAGAGTGTAGGGTATAGAGTGGAGGGTATGGAGTGTACGGTATAGAGTGTAGAGTGTAGGGTATATAGTGTAGGGTATAGAGTGTAAGGTATAGAGTGTAGAGTATAGAGTGTAGGGTATAGAGTGTAGGGTATAGAGTGTAGAGTGTAGGGTATAGAGTGTATAGTATAGAGTGTAGGGTATAGAGTGTAGGGTATAGAGTGTAGAGTGTAGGGTATAGAGTGTAGGGTATAGAGTGTAGGGTATAGGGTGTAGAGTATAGAGTGTAGGGTATAGAGTGTAGGGTATAGAGTGTAGGGCATAGAGTGTAGGTTATAGAGTGTAGGGTATAGAGTGTAGAGTGTAGGGTATAGAGTGTATGGTATAGAGTGTAGGGTATAGAGTGTAGAGTGTAGGGTATAGAGTGTAGGGTATAGAGTGTAGGGTATAGAGTGTAGGGTATAGAGTGTAGGGTATAGAGTGTAGAGTGTAGGGTATAGAGTGTAGGGTATAGAATGTAGGGTATAGAGTGTAGGGTATAGAGTGTAGGGTATAGAGTGTAGAGTGTAGGGTATAGAGTGTAGGGTATGGAGTGTAGAGTGTAGGGATTAGAGTGTATGGTATAGAGTGTAGGGTATAGAGTGTAGACTATAGGGTATAGAGTGTAGAGTATGGAGTGTAGAGTATAGAGTGTAGGATATAGAGTGTAGAGTGTAGGGATTAGAGTGTAGGGCATAGAGTGTAGGGCATAGAGTGTAGAGTGTAGGGTATAGAGTGTAGGGTATAGAGTATAGAGTGTAGGGTATAGAGTGTAGGGTATAGAGTGTAGAGTGTAGGGTATAGAGTGTAGAGTGTAGGGTATAGAGTGTAGGGTATAGAGTGCATGGAATGGAGTGTAGAGTGTAGGGTATAAAGTGTATGGTATAGAGTGTAGGGTATAGAGTGTAGGGTATAGAGTGTAGAGTGTAGGGATTAGAGTGTAGGGTATAGAGTGTAGGGTATAGAATGTATGGAATAGAGTATAGGGTATAGAGTATAGAGTGTAGGGTATAGAGTGTAGGGTATAGAGCGTAGGGTGTACGGTATAGAGTGTAGGGTATAGAGTGTAGGGTATAGAGTGTAGAGTGTAGGGTATAGAGTGTATGGTATAGAGTGTAGGGTATGAAGTGTAGGGTATAGAGTGTAGAGTGTAGGGTATAGAGTGTATGGTATAGAGTGTATGGTGTAGAGTGTATGGTATAGAGTGTAGGGTATAGAGTGTATGGTATAGAGTGTAGGGTATAGAGTGTAGAGTGTAGGGTATAGAGTGTATTGTATAGAGTGTAGGGCATAGAGTGTAGGGTATAGATTGTAGGGTATAGAGTGTATAGTGTAGGGTATAGAGTGTAGGGTTTAGAGTGTATGGTATAGAGTGTAGGGAATAGAGTGTAGAGTGTATGGTATAGAGTGTAGGGTATAGAGTGTAGAGTGTAGGGTAAAAAGTGTAGGGTATAGAGTGTAGGGTATAGAGTGTAGAGAGTAGGGTATAGAGTGTAGGGTATAAAGTGTAGGGTATAGAGTGTAGAGTGTAGGGATTAGAGTGTAGGGTATAGAGTGTAGGGTATAGAGTGTAGAATGTACGGTATAGAGTGTAGGGTATAGAGTATAGAGTGTAGGGTATAGAGTGTAGGGTATAGAGTGTAAAGTGTAGAGTGTAGGGTATAGAGTGTAGAGTGTAGGGTATAGAGTGTAGGGTATAGAGTGTATGGAATAGAGTGTAGGGTATAGTGTGTAGAGTGTAGGGTATAGAGTATAGGGTATAGAGCGTAGGGTGTAGGGTATAGAGTGTAGGGTATAGAGTGTAGGGTATAGAGTGTAGAGTGTAGGGTATAGAGTGTATGGTATAGAGTGTAGAGTGTAGGGTATAGAGTGTAGAGTGTAGGGTATAGAGTGTAGGGTATAGAGTGTAGAGTGTAGGGTATAGAGTGTATGGTATAGAGTGTATGGTATAGAGTGTAGGGTGTAGGGTATAGAATGTAGGGTATAGAGTGTCGGGTATAGAGTGTAGAGTGTAGGGTATAGAGTGTATGGTATAGAGTGTATGGTATAGAGTGTAGGGTATACAGTGTAGAGTGTAGGGTATAGAGTGTACGGTATAGAGTGTAGGGTATAGAGTGTAGAGTGTAGGGTATAGAGTGTAGGGTATAGAGTGTAGGGTATAGAGTGTAGAGTGTAGGGTATAGATTGTAGGGTATAGAGTCTAGGGTATAGAGTGTAGAGTGTAGGGTATAGAGTGTAGGGTATAGAATGTAGGGTTTAGAGTGTAGGGTATAGAGTGTAGGGTATAGAGTGTAGAGTGTAGGGTATAGAGTGTAGGGTATGGATTGTATGGTATAGAGTGTAGGGTATAGAGTGTAGGGTATAGAGTGTAGAGTGTACTGATTACAGTGTAGGGTATAGAGTGTAGGGTATAGAATGTATGGAATAGAGTGTAGGGTATAAAGTATAGAGTGTAGGGTATAGAGTGTAGGGTATAGAGCGTAGGGTGTAGGGTATAGAGTGTAGAGTGTAGGGTATAGAGTGTAGAGTGTAGGGTATAGAGTGTAGGGTATAGAGTGCATGGAATAGAGTGTAGAGTGTAGGGATTAGAGTGTAGGGTATAGAGTGTATGGTATTGAGTGTAGGGAATAGAGTGTAGGGTATAGAGTGTACTGATTACAGTGTAGGGTATAGAGTGTAGGGTATAGAATGTATGGAATAGAGTGTAGGGTATAGAGTATAGAGTGTAGGGTATAGAGTGTAGGGTATAGAGCGTAGGGTGTAGGGTATAGAGTGCAGGGTATAGAGTGTAGGGTATAGAGTGTAGAGTGTAGGGTATAGAGTGTATGGTATAGAGTGTAGAGTGTAGAGTGTAGGGTATAGAGTGTAGGGTATAGAGTGTAGAGTGTAGGGTATAGAGTGCAGGGTATAGAGTGTATGGTATATAGAGTAGAGTATAGAGTGTAGAGTGTAGGGTATAGAGTGGAGGGTATGGAGTGTACGGTATAGAGTGTAGAGTGTAGGGTATAGAGTGTAGGGTATAGAGTGTAAGGTATAGAGTGTAGAGTATAGAGTGTAGGGTATAGAGTGTAGGGTATAGAGTGTAGAGTGTAGGGTATAGAGTGTATAGTATAGAGTGTAGGGTATAGAGTGTAGGGTATAGAGTGTAGAGTGTAGGGTATAGAGTGTAGGGTATAGAGTGTAGGGTATAGGGTGTAGAGTATAGAGTGTAGGGTATAGAGTGTAGGGTATAGAGTGTAGGGTATAGAGTGTAGGTTATAGAGTGTAGGGTATAGAGTGTAGAGTGTAGGGTATAGAGTGTATGGTATAGAGTGTAGGGTATAGAGTGTAGAGTGTAGGGTATAGAGTGTAGGGTATAGAGTGTAGGGTATAGAGTGTAGGGTATAGAGTGTAGGGTATAGAGTGTAGAGTGTAGGGTATAGAGTGTAGGGTATAGAATGTAGGGTATAGAGTGTAGGGTATAGAGTGTAGGGTATAGAGTGTAAAGTGTAGGGTATAGAGTGTAGGGTATGGAGTGTAGAGTGTAGGGATTAGAGTGTATGGTATAGAGTGTAGGGTATAGAGTGTAGACTATAGGGTATAGAGTGTAGAGTATGGAGTGTAGAGTATAGAGTGTAGGATATAGAGTGTAGAGTGTAGGGATTAGAGTGTAGGGCATAGAGTGTAGGGCATAGAGTGTAGAGTGTAGGGTATAGAGTGTAGGGTATAGAGTGTATGGAATAGAGTGTAGGGTATAGTGTGTAGAGTGTAGGGTATAGAGTATAGGGTATAGAGCGTAGGGTGTAGGGTATAGAGTGTAGGGTATAGAGTGTAGGGTATAGAGTGTAGAGTGTAGGGTATAGAGTGTATGGTATAGAGTGTAGGGTGTAGAGTGTAGGGTATAGAGTGTAGAGTGTAGGGTATAGAGTGTAGAGTGTAGGGTATAGAGTGTAGAGTGTATGGGATAGAGTGTAGGGGATAGAGTGTATGGTATAGAGTATATGGTAAAGAGTGTAGGGTATAGAGTGTAGGGTATAGAGTGTAGAGTGTAGGGTATAGAGTGTAGGGTATAGAGTGTAGAGTGTAGGGTATAGAGTGTAGGGTATAGAGTGTAGAGTGTATGGTATAGAGTGTATGGTATAGAGTGTATGTTATAGATTGTAGGGTATAGAGTGTAGGGTATATAGTGTAGAGTGTAGGGTATAGAGTGTAGAGTGTAGAGTATAGAGTGTAGGGTATAGAGTTTAGAGTGTAGGGTATACAGTGTAGGGTATAGAGTATAGAGTGTATGGTATAGAGTGTAGGGGATAGAGTGTATGGTATAGAGTGTATGGTATAGAGTGTAGGGTATAGAGTGTAGGGTATAGAGTGTAGGGTATAGAGTGTAGGGTATAGAGTGTAGGGTGTAGAGTGTAGGGTATAGAGTGTAGGGTATAGGGTGTAGGGTATGGAGTGTAGGGTGTAGAATGTAGGGTATAGAGTGTAGGGTATAGAGTGTAGGGTATAGAGTGTAGGGTATAGCGTGTCGGGTATAGAGTGTAGGGTATAGAGTGTAGGGTATAGAGTGTAGGGTATAGAGTGTAGGGCATAGAGTGTAGGGTATAGAGTGTAGGGTGTAGAGTGTAGGGTATAGAGTGTAGGGTATAGGGTGTAGGGTATGGAGTGTAGGGTGTAGAATGTAGGGTATAGAGTGTAGGGTATAGAGTGTAGGGTATAGAGTGTAGGGTATAGCGTGTCGGGTATAGAGTGTAGGGTGTAGAGTGTAGGGTATAGAGTGTAGGGGTTAAAGTGTAGAGTGTAGGGTATAGAGTGTAGGGTATAGAGTGTAGAGTATAGAGTGTAAAGTGTAGAGTGTAGGGTGTAGAGTGTAGGGTATAGAGTGTAGAGTGTAGGGTATAAAGTGTAGGGTATAGAGTGTATGGTATAGAGTGTAGGGTATAGAGTGTAGAGTGTATGGTATATAGTGTAGGGTATAATGTGTAGAGTGTAGGGTATAGAGTGTAAGGTATAGAGGGTAGGGTATAGAGTGTATGGTGTAGAGTGTAGAGTGTAGGGTATAGAGTGTAGGGTATAGAGTGAATGGTATAGAGTGTAGGGTTTAGAGTGTAAGCTATAAAGTGTAGGGTGAAGAGTGTAGGGTATAGAGTGTAGGGTATAGAGTGTAGGGTATAGAGTGTAGGGTATAGAGTGTAGAGTGTAGGGTATAGAGTGTAGGGTATAGAGTGTAGAGTGTAGGGTATAGAGTGTAGGGTTTAGAGAGTAGGGTATAGAGTGTAGAGTGTAGGGTATAGAGTGTATAGTGTAGGGCATAGAGTGTAGGGCATAGAGTGTAGAGTGTAGGGCATAGAGTGTAGGGTATAGAGTATAGAGTGTAGGGTATAGAGTGTAGGGTATAGAGTGTAGAGTGTAGGGTATAGAGTGTAGAGTGTAGGGTATAGAGTGTAGGGTATAGAGTGCATAGAATAGAGTGTAGAGTGTAGGGTATAAAGTGTATGGTATAGAGTGTAGGGTATAGAGTGTAGGGTATAGAGTGTAGAGTGTAGGGATTAGAGTGTAGGGTATAGAGTGTAGGGTATAGAATGTATGGAATAGAGTATAGGGTATAGAGTATAGAGTGTAGGGTATAGAGTGTAGGGTATAGAGCGTAGGGTGTACGGTATAGAGTGTAGGGTATAGAGTGTAGAGTGTAGGGTATAGAGTGTATGGTATAGAGTGTATGGTGTAGAGTGTATGGTATAGAGTGTAGGGTATAGAGTGTATGGTATAGAGTGTAGGGTATAGAGTGTAGGGTATAGATTGTAGGGTATAGAGTGTATAGTGTAGGGTATAGAGTGTAGGGTTTAGAGTGTATGGTATAGAGTGTAGGGAATAGAGTGTAGAGTGTATGGTATAGAGTGTAGGGTATAGAGTGTAGAGTGTAGGGTATAAAGTGTAGGGTATAGAGTGTAGGGTATAGAGTGTAGAGAGTAGGGTATAGAGTGTAGGGTATAAAGTGTAGGGTATAGAGTGTAGAGTGTAGGGATTAGAGTGTAGGGTATAGAGTGTAGGGTATAGAGTGTAGAATGTACGGTATAGAGTGTAGGGTATAGAGTATAGAGTGTAGGGTATAGAGTGTAGCGTATAGAGTGTAAAGTGTAGAGTGTAGGGTATAGAGTGTAGAGTGTAGGGTATAGAGTGTAGGGTATAGAGTGTATGGAAGAGAGTGTAGGGTATAGTGTGTAGAGTGTAGGGTATAGAGTATAGGGTATAGAGCATAGGGTGTAGGGTATAGAGTGTAGGGTATAGAGTGTAGGGTATAGAGTGTAGAGTGTAGGGTATAGAGTGTATGGTATAGAGTGTAGGGTGTAGAGTGTAGGGTATAGAGTGTAGAGTGTAGGGTATAGAGTGTAGAGTGTAGGGTATAGAGTGTAGAGTGTATGGGATAGAGTGTAGGGGATAGAGTGTATGGTATAGAGTATATGGTAAAGAGTGTAGGGTATAGAGTGTAGGGTATAGAGTGTAGAGTGTAGGGTATAGAGTGTAGGGTATAGAGTGTAGAGTGTAGGGTATAGAGTGTAGGGTATAGAGTGTAGAGTGTATGGTATAGAGTGTATGGTATAGAGTGTATGTTATAGATTGTAGGGTATAGAGTGTAGGGTATATAGTGTAGAGTGTAGGGTATAGAGTGTAGAGTGTAGGGTATAGAGTGTAGGGTATAGAGTTTAGAGTGTAGGGTATACAGTGTAGGGTATAGAGTATAGAGTGTATGGTATAGAGTGTAGGGGATAGAGTGTATGGTATAGAGTGTATGGTATAGAGTGTAGGGTATAGAGTGTAGGGTATAGAGTGTAGGGTATAGAGTGTAGGGTATAGAGTGTAGGGTGTAGAGTGTAGGGTATAGAGTGTAGGGTATAGGGTGTAGGGTATGGAGTGTAGGGTGTAGAATGTAGGGTATAGAGTGTAGGGTATAGAGTGTAGGGTATAGAGTGTAGGGTATAGCGTGTCGGGTATAGAGTGTAGGGTATAGAGTGTAGGGTATAGAGTGTAGGGTATAGAGTGTAGGGTATAGAGTGTAGGGTATAGAGTGTAGGGTGTAGAGTGTAGGGTATAGAGTGTAGGGTATAGGGTGTAGGGTATGGAGTGTAGGGTGTAGAATGTAGGGTATAGAGTGTAGGGTATAGAGTGTAGGGTATAGAGTGAAGGGTATAGCGTGTCGGGTATAGAGTGTAGGGTGTAGAGTGTAGGGTATAGAGTGTAGGGGTTAAAGTGTAGAGTGTAGGGTATAGAGTGTAGGGTATAGAGTGTAGAGTATAGAGTGTAAAGTGTAGAGTGTAGGGTGTAGAGTGTAGGGTATAGAGTGTAGAGTGTAGGGTATAAAGTGTAGGGTATAGAGTGTATGGTATAGAGTGTAGGGTATAGAGTGTAGAGTGTATGGTATATAGTGTAGGGTATAATGTGTAGAGTGTAGGGTATAGAGTGTAAGGTATAGAGGGTAGGGTATAGAGTGTATGGTGTAGAGTGTAGAGTGTAGGGTATAGAGTGTAGGGTATAGAGTGAATGGTATAGAGTGTAGGGTTTAGAGTGTAAGCTATAAAGTGTAGGGTGAAGAGTGTAGGGTATAGAGTGTAGGGTATAGAGTGTAGGGTATAGAGTGTAGGGTATAGAGTGTAGAGTGTAGGGTATAGAGTGTAGGGTATAGAGTGTAGAGTGTAGGGTATAGAGTGTAGGGTTTAGAGAGTAGGGTATAGAGTGTAGAGTGTAGGGTATAGAGTGTATAGTGTAGGGTATAGAGTGTAGGGTATAGAGTGTAGAGTGTAGGGTATAGAGTGTAGGGTATAGAGTGTAGAGTGTAGGGTATAAAGTGTAGAGAGTAGGGTATAGAGTGTAGGGTATAGAGTGTAGGTTATAGAGTGTAGGGTATAGAGTGTAGAGTGTAGGGTGTAGAGTGTAGGGTATAGAGTGTAGGGTATAGAGTGTAGAGTGTAGGGTATAAAGTGTAGAGAGTAGGGTATAGAGTGTAGGGTATAGAGTGTAGGTTATAGAGTGTAGGGTATTGAGTGTAGAGTGTAGGGTGTAGATTGTAGGTTATAGAGTGTAGAGTGGAGGGTATAAAGTGTAGAGAGTAGGGTATAGAGTGTAGGGTATAGAGTGTAGGTTATAGAGTGTAGGGTATAGAGTGTAGAGTGTAGGGTGTAGAGTGTAGGGTATAGAGTGTAGGGTTTAGAGTGTATGGTATAGAGTGTAGGGTATAGATTGTAGGGTATAGAGTGTAGAGAGTAGGGTATAGAGTGTATGTTATAGAGTGTAGAGTGTAGGGTATAGAGTGTATATTGTAGGGTAAAGAGTGTAGGGTATAGAGAGTATGGTATAGAGAGTAGGGAATAGAGTGTAGAGTGTAGGGTATAGAGTGTAGAGTGTAGGGTATAGAGTGTAGGGTATAGAGTGTAGAGTGTAGGGTATAGAGTGTAGGGTATGGATTGTATGGTATAGAGTGTAGGGTATAGAGTGTAGGGTATAGAGTGTAGGGTATAGAGTGTAGAGTGTAGGGTATAGAGTGTACGGTATAGAGTGTAGGGTATAGAGTGTAGAGTGTAGGGTATAGAGTGTAGGGTATAGAGTGTAGGGTATAGAGTGTAGAGTGTAGGGTATAGATTGTAGGGTATAGAGTGTAGGGTATAGAGTGTAGAGTGTAGGTTATAGAGTGTAGGGTATAGAATGTAGGGTTTAGAGTGTAGGGTATAGAGTGTAGGGTATAGAGTGTAGAGTGTAGGGTATAGAGTGTAGGGTATGGATTGTATGGTATAGAGTGTAGGGTATAGAGTGTAGGGTATAGAGTGTAGAGTGTACTGATTACAGTGTAGGGTATAGAGTGTAGGGTATAGAATGTATGGAATAGAGTGTAGGGTATAGAGTATAGAGTGTAGGGTATAGAGTGTAGGGTATAGAGCGTAGGGTGTAGGGTATAGAGTGCAGGGTATAGAGTGTAGAGTGTAGAGTGTAGGGTATAGAGTGTAGAGTGTAGGGTATAGAGTGTAGGGTATAGAGTGCATGGAATAGAGTGTAGAGTGTAGGGATTAGAGTGTAGGGTATAGAGTGTATGGTATAGAGTGTAGGGAATAGAGTGTAGGGTATAGAGTGTACTGATTACAGTGTAGGGTATAGAGTGTGGGGTATAGAATGTATGGAATAGAGTGTAGGGTATAGAGTATAGAGTGTAGGGTATAGAGTGTAGGGTATAGAGCGTAGGGTGTAGGGTATAGAGTGCAGGGTATAGAGTGTAGGGTATAGAGTGTAGAGTGTAGGGTATAGAGTGTATGGTATAGAGTGTAGAGTGTAGAGTGTAGGGTATAGAGTGTAGGGTATAGAGTGTAGAGTGTAGGGTATAGAGTGTATGGTATATAGAGTAGAGTATAGAGTGTAGAGTGTAGGGTATAGAGTGGAGGGTATGGAGTGTACGGTATAGAGTGTAGAGTGTAGGGTATAGAGTGTAGGGTATAGAGTGTAAGGTATAGAGTGTAGAGTATAGAGTGTAGGGTATAGAGTGTAGGGTATAGAGTGTAGAGTGTAGGGTATAGAGTGTATAGTATAGAGTGTAGGGTATAGAGTGTAGGGTATAGAGTGTAGAGTGTAGGGTATAGAGTGTAGGGTATAGAGTGTAGGGTATAGGGTGTAGAGTATAGAGTGTAGGGTATAGAGTGTAGGGTATAGAGTGTAGGGCATAGAGTGTAGGTTATAGAGTGTAGGGTATAGAGTGTAGAGTGTAGGGTATAGAGTGTATGGTATAGAGTGTAGGGTATAGAGTGTAGAGTGTAGGGTATAGAGTGTAGGGTATAGAGTGTAGGGTATAGAGTGTAGGGTATAGAGTGTAGGGTATGGAGTGTAGAGTGTAGGGATTAGAGTGTATGGTATAGAGTGTAGGGTATAGAGTGTAAACTATAGGGTATAGAGTGTAGAGTATGGAGTGTAGAGTATAGAGTGTAGGATATAGAGTGTAGAGTGTAGGGATTAGAGTGTAGGGCATAGAGTGTAGGGCATAGAGTGTAGAGTGTAGGGTATAGAGTGTAGGGTATAGAGTATAGAGTGTAGGGTATAGAGTGTAGGGTATAGAGTGTAGAGTGTAGGGTATAGAGTGTAGAGTGTAGGGTATAGAGTGTAGGGTATAGAGTGCATGGAATAGAGTGTAGAGTGTAGGGTATAAAGTGTATGGTATAGAGTGTAGGGTATAGAGTGTAGGGTATAGAGTGTAGAGTGTAGGGATTAGAGTGTAGGGTATAGAGTGTAGGGTATAGAATGTATGGAATAGAGTATAGGGTATAGAGTATAGAGTGTAGGGTATAGAGTGTAGGGTATAGAGCGTAGGGTGTACGGTATAGAGTGTAGGGTATAGAGTGTAGGGTATAGAGTGTAGAGTGTAGGGTATAGAGTTTATGGTATAGAGTGTAGGGTATGAAGTGTAGGGTATAGAGTGTAGAGTGTAGGGTATAGAGTGTATGGTATAGAGTGTATGGTGTAGAGTGTATGGTATAGAGTGTAGGGTATAGAGTGTATGGTATAGAGTGTAGGGTATAGAGTGTAGAGTGTAGAGTATAGAGTGTATTGTATAGAGTGTAGGGCATAGAGTGTAGGGTATAGATTGTAGGGTATAGAGTGTATATTGTAGGGTATAGAGTGTAGGGTTTAGAGTGTATGGTATAGAGTGTAGGGAATAGAGTGTAGAGTGTATGGTATAGAGTGTAGGGTATAGAGTGTAGAGTGTAGGGTATAAAGTGTAGGGTATAGAGTGTAGGGTATAGAGTGTAGAGAGTAGGGTATAGAGTGTAGGGTATAAAGTGTAGGGTATAGAGTGTAGAGTGTAGGGATTAGAGTGTAGGGTATAGAGTGTAGGGTATAGAGTGTAGAATGTACGGTATAGAGTGTAGGGTATAGAGTATAGAGTGTAGGGTATAGAGTGTAGGGTATAGAGTGTAAAGTGTAGAGTGTAGGGTATAGAGTGTAGGGTATAGAGTGTAGGGTATAGAGTGTATGGAATAGAGTGTAGGGTATAGTGTGTAGAGTGTAGGGTATAGAGTGTATGGTATAGAGTGTAGAGTGTAGGGTATAGAGTGTAGAATGTAGGGTATAGAGTGTAGGGTATAGAGTATAGAGTGTAGGGTATAGAGTATAGGGTATAGAGCGTAGGGTGTAGGGTATAGAGTGTAGGGTATAGAGTGTAGAATGTACGGTATAGAGTGTAGGGTATAGAGTATAGAGTGTAGGGTATAGAGTATAGGGTATAGAGCGTAGGGTGTAGGGTATAGAGTGTAGGGTATAGAGTGTAGGGTATAGAGTGTAGAGTGTAGGGTATAGAGTGTATGGTATAGAGTGTAGAGTGTAGGGTATAGAGTGTAGAATGTAGGGTATAGAGTGTAGGGTATAGAGTGTAGAGTGTAGGGTATAGAGTGTATGGTATAGAGTGTATGGTATAGAGTGTAGGGTGTAGGGTATAGAGTGTAGGGTATAGAGTGTCGGGTATAGAGTGTAGAGTGTAGGGTATAGAGTGTATGGTATAGAGTGTATGGTATAGAGTGTAGGGTATAGAGTGTAGAGTGTAGGGTATAGAGTGTATGGTATAGAGTGTAGGGTATAGAGTGTAGAGTGTAGGGTATAGAGTGTAGGGTATAGAGTGTAGGGTATAGAGTGTAGAGTGTAGGGTATAGATTGTAGGGTATAGAGTCTAGGGTATAGAGTGTAGAGTGTAGGGTATAGAGTGTAGGGTATAGAATGTAGGGTTTAGAGTGTAGGGTATAGAGTGTAGGGTATAGAGTGTAGAGTGTAGGGTATAGAGTGTAGGGTATGGATTGTATGGTATAGAGTGTAGGGTATAGAGTGTAGGGTATAGAGTGTAGAGTGTACTGATTACAGTGTAGGGTATAGAGTGTAGGGTATAGAATGTATGGAATAGAGTGTAGGGTATAAAGTATAGAGTGTAGGGTATAGAGTGTAGGGTATAGAGCGTAGGGTGTAGGGTATAGAGTGTAGAGTGTAGGGTATAGAGTGTAGAGTGTAGGGTATAGAGTGTAGGGTATAGAGTGCATGGAATAGAGTGTAGAGTGTA
Source organism: Ranitomeya imitator (assembly GCF_032444005.1). NCBI lineage: Eukaryota > Metazoa > Chordata > Amphibia > Anura > Dendrobatidae > Ranitomeya > Ranitomeya imitator. The sequence continues at coordinate 205,744 of NW_027193601.1, forward strand.
GGGATTAGAGTGTAGGGTATAGAGTGTATGGTATAGAGTGTAGGGAATAGAGTGTAGGGTATAGAGTGTACTGATTACAGTGTAGGGTATAGAGTGTAGGGTATAGAATGTATGGAATAGAGTGTAGGGTATAGAGTATAGAGTGTAGGGTATAGAGTGTAGGGTATAGAGCGTAGGGTGTAGGGTATAGAGTGTAGGGTATAGAGTGTAGAGTGTAGGGTATAGAGTGTATGGTATAGAGTGTAGAGTGTAGAGTGTAGGGTATAGAGTGTAGGGTATAGAGTGTAGAGTGTAGGGTATAGAGTGCAGGGTATAGAGTGTATGGTATATAGAGTAGAGTATAGAGTGTAGAGTGTAGGGTATAGAGTGGAGGGTATGGAGTGTACGGTATAGAGTGTAGAGTGTAGGGTATAGAGTGTAGGGTATAGAGTGTAAAGTATAGAGTGTAGAGTATAGAGTGTAGGGTATAGAGTGTAGGGTATAGAGTGTAGAGTGTAGGGTATAGAGTGTATAGTATAGAGTGTAGGGTATAGAGTGTAGGGTATAGAGTGTAGAGTGTAGGGTATAGAGTGTAGGGTATAGAGTGTAGGGTATAGGGTGTAGAGTATAGAGTGTAGGGTATAGAGTGTAGGGTATAGAGTGTAGGGTATAGAGTGTAGGTTATAGAGTGTAGGGTATAGAGTGTAGAGTGTAGGGTATAGAGTGTATGGTATAGAGTGTAGGGTATAGAGTGTAGAGTGTAGGGTATAGAGTGTAGGGTATAGAGTGTAGGGTATAGAGTGTAGGGTATAGAGTGTAGGGTATAGAGTGTAGAGTGTAGGGTATAGAGTGTAGGGTATAGAATGTAGGGTATAGAGTGTAGGGTATAGAGTGTAGGGTATAGAGTGTAAAGTGTAGGGTATAGAGTGTAGGGTATGGAGTGTAGAGTGTAGGGATTAGAGTGTATGGTATAGAGTGTAGGGTATAGAGTGTAGACTATAGGGTATAGAGTGTAGAGTATGGAGTGTAGAGTATAGAGTGTAGGATATAGAGTGTAGAGTGTAGGGATTAGAGTGTAGGGCATAGAGTGTAGGGCATAGAGTGTAGAGTGTAGGGCATAGAGTGTAGGGTATAGAGTATAGAGTGTAGGGTATAGAGTGTAGGGTATAGAGTGTAGAGTGTAGGGTATAGAGTGTAGAGTGTAGGGTATAGAGTGTAGGGTATAGAGTGCATAGAATAGAGTGTAGAGTGTAGGGTATAAAGTGTATGGTATAGAGTGTAGGGTATAGAGTGTAGGGTATAGAGTGTAGAGTGTAGGGATTAGAGTGTAGGGTATAGAGTGTAGGGTATAGAATGTATGGAATAGAGTATAGGGTATAGAGTATAGAGTGTAGGGTATAGAGTGTAGGGTATAGAGCGTAGGGTGTACGGTATAGAGTGTAGGGTATAGAGTGTAGAGTGTAGGGTATAGAGTGTATGGTATAGAGTGTATGGTGTAGAGTGTATGGTATAGAGTGTAGGGTATAGAGTGTATGGTATAGAGTGTAGGGTATAGAGTGTAGGGTATAGATTGTAGGGTATAGAGTGTATAGTGTAGGGTATAGAGTGTAGGGTTTAGAGTGTATGGTATAGAGTGTAGGGAATAGAGTGTAGAGTGTATGGTATAGAGTGTAGGGTATAGAGTGTAGAGTGTAGGGTATAAAGTGTAGGGTATAGAGTGTAGGGTATAGAGTGTAGAGAGTAGGGTATAGAGTGTAGGGTATAAAGTGTAGGGTGTAGAGTGTAGGGATTAGAGTGTAGGGTATAGAGTGTAGGGTATAGAGTGTAGAATGTACGGTATAGAGTGTAGGGTATAGAGTATAGAGTGTAGGGTATAGAGTGTAGGGTATAGAGTGTAAAGTGTAGAGTGTAGGGTATAGAGTGTAGAGTGTAGGGTATAGAGTGTAGGGTATAGAGTGTATGGAATAGAGTGTAGGGTATAGTGTGTAGAGTGTAGGGTATAGAGTATAGGGTATAGAGCGTAGGGTGTAGGGTATAGAGTGTAGGGTATAGAGTGTAGGGTATAGAGTGTAGAGTGTAGGGTATAGAGTGTATGGTATAGAGTGTAGGGTGTAGAGTGTAGGGTATAGAGTGTAGAGTGTAGGGTATAGAGTGTAGAGTGTAGGGTATAGAGTGTAGAGTGTATGGCATAGAGTGTAGGGGATAGAGTGTATGGTATAGAGTATATGGTAAAGAGTGTAGGGTATAGAGTGTAGGGTATAGAGTGTAGAGTGTAGGGTATAGAGTGTAGGGTATAGAGTGTAGAGTGTAGGGTATAGAGTGTAGGGTATAGAGTGTAGAGTGTATGGTATAGAGTGTATGGTATAGAGTGTATGTTATAGATTGTAGGGTATAGAGTGTAGGGTATATAGTGTAGAGTGTAGGGTATAGAGTGTAGAGTGTAGGGTATAGAGTGTAGGGTATAGAGTTTAGAGTGTAGGGTATACAGTGTAGGGTATAGAGTATAGAGTGTATGGTATAGAGTGTAGGGGATAGAGTGTATGGTATAGAGTGTATGGTATAGAGTGTAGGGTATAGAGTGTAGGGTATAGAGTGTAGGGTATAGAGTGTAGGGTATAGAGTGTAGGGTATAGAGTGTAGGGTGTAGAGTGTAGGGTATAGAGTGTAGGGTATAGGGTGTAGGGTATGGAGTGTAGGGTGTAGAATGTAGGGTATAGAGTGTAGGGTATAGAGTGTAGGGTATAGAGTGTAGGGCATAGCGTGTCGGGTATAGAGTGTAGGGTATAGAGTGTAGGGTATAGAGTGTAGGGGTTAAAGTGTAGAGTGTAGGGTATAGAGTGTAGGGTATAGAGTGTAGAGTATAGAGTGTAAAGTGTAGAGTGTAGGGTGTAGAGTGTAGAGTGTAGGGTATAGATTGTAGAGTGTAGGGTATAAAGTGTAGGGTATAGAGTGTATGGTATAGAGTGTAGGGTATAGAGTGTAGAGTGTATGGTATATAGTGTAGGGTATAATGTGTAGAGTGTAGGGTATAGAGTGTAAGGTATAGAGGGTAGGGTATAGAGTGTATGGTGTAGAGTGTAGAGTGTAGGGTATAGAGTGTAGGGTATAGAGTGAATGGTATAGAGTGTAGGGTATAGAGTGTAAGCTATAAAGTGTAGGGTGAAGATTGTAGGGTATAGAGTGTAGGGTATAGAGTGTAGGGTATAGAGTGTAGGGTATAGAGTGTAGGGTATAGAGTGTAGAGTGTAGGGTATAGAGTGTAGGGTTTAGAGAGTAGGGTATAGAGTGTAGAGTGTAGGGTATAGAGTGTAGGGTATAGAGTGTAGAGTGTAGGGTATAGAGTGTAGGGTATAGAGTGTAGAGTGTAGGGTATAAAGTGTAGAGAGTAGGGTATAGTGTGTAGGGTATAGAGTGTAGGTTACAGAGTGTAGGGTATAGAGTGTAGAGTGTAGGGTGTAGAGTGTAGGGTATAGAGTGTAGGGTATAGAGTGTAGAGTGTAGGGTATAAAGTGTAGAGAGTAGGGTATAGAGTGTAGGGTATAGAGTGTAGGTTATAGAGTGTAGGGTATAGAGTGTAGAGTGTAGGGTGTAGATTGTAGGTTATAGAGTGTAGAGTGGAGGGTATAAAGTGTAGAGAGTAGGGTATAGAGTGTAGGGTATAGAGTGTAGGTTATAGAGTGTAGGGTATAGAGTGTAGAGTGTAGGGTGTAGAGTGTAGGGTATAGAGTGTAGGGTTTAGAGTGTATGGTATAGAGTGTAGGGTATAGATTGTAGGGTATAGAGTGTAGAGAGTAGGGTATAGAGTGTATGGTATAGAGTGTAGAGTGTAGGGTATAGAGTGTATATTGTAGGGTAAAGAGTGTAGGGTATAGAGAGTATGGTATAGAGAGTAGGGAATAGAGTGTAGAGTGTAGGGTATAGAGTGTAGAGTGTAGGGTATAGAGTGTAGGGTATAGAGTGTAGAGTGTAGGGTATAAAGTGTAGAGAGTAGGGTAAAGAGTGTAGGGTATAGAGTGTAGGTTATAGAGTGTAGGGTATAGAGTGTAGAGTGTAGGGTGTAGAGTGTAGGGTATAGAGTGTAAGGTATAGAGTGTAGGGTATAAAGTGTATGTTATAGAGTGTAGGTTATAGAGTGTAGAGCGTAGGGTATAGAGTGTAGGGTATAAAGTGTAGGGTATAGAGTGTAGGGTATAGATTGTAGGGTATAGAGTGTAGATTGTAGGGTATAGAGTCTATGGTATAGAGTGTAGAGTGTAGGGTATAGAGTGTATAGTGTAGGGTAAAGAGTGTAGGGTATAGAGTGTATGGTATAGAGTGTAGGGAATAGAGTGTAGAGTGAGTAGAGAGTAGAGTGTAGAGTTTAGGGTATAGAGTGTAGGGTATAGAGTGTAGGGTTTAGAGTGTATGGTATAGAGTGTAGGGTATAGAGTGTAGAGTGTAGGGTATAGAGTGTAGGATATAGAGTGTAGGGTATAGAGTGTATGGTATAGAGTGTACGGTATAGAGTGTACAGTGTAGGGTATAGAGTGTAGGGTATATATTGTAGGGTATAGAGTGTATTGTATAGGGTATAGAGTGTATGGTGTAGAGTGTAGGGTATAGAGTGTATAGTGTAGGGTATAGAGTGTAGGGTATAGAGTGTATGGTATAGAGTGAAGGGTATATAGTGTATGGTATAGAGTGTAGGGTATAGAGTGTAGAGTGTAGGGTATAGAGTGTAGGGTATAGAGTGTAGAGTGTAGGGTATAGAGTTTAGGGTATAGAGTGTATGGTGTAGAGTGTAGGGAATAGAGTGTAGAGTGTAGGGTATAGAGTATATGGTATAGAGTGTAGGGTATAGAGTATAGAGTGTAGGGTATAGAGTGTAGGGTATAGAGTGTAGGGTATAGAGTGTATGGTATAGAGTGTAGGGATTAGAGTGTAGAGTGTAGGGTATAGAGTGTATGGTATAGAGTGTAGGGTATAGAGTGTAGAGGGTAGAGTGTAGGGTATAGAGTGTAGGGTATAGAGTGTAGGGTATAGAGTGTAGAGTGTAGGGTATAGAGTGTAGGGTATAGAGTGTAGGGTGTAGAGTGTAGGGTATAGAGTGTAGGGTATAGAGTGTAGAGTGTAGGGTATAAAGTGTAGGGTATAGAGTGTAGGGTGTAGAGTGTAAGGTATAGAGTGTAGAGTGTAGGGTATAGAGTGTATGGTATAATGTGTAGGGTATAGAGTGTAGGGTGTAGAGTGTAGGGTACAGAGTGTAGGGTATAGAGTGTAGGGTATAGAGTGTAGAGTGTAGGGTATATAGTGTAGGGTATAGAGTATAGAGTGTAGGGTATAGAGTGTAGGGTATAGAGTGTAGAGTGTAGGGTATAGAGTGTAGAGTGTAGGGTATAGAGTGTAGGGTATAGAGTGTATGGTATAGAGTAGGGTATAGAGTGTAGGGTACAGAGTGTAGAGTGTAGGGTATAGAGTGTAGAGTGTAGGTTATAGAGTGTAGGGTATAAAGAGTAGAGTGTAGGGTATAGAGTGTAGAGTGTAGGGTATGGAGTGTATGGTATAGAGTGTAGGGTATAGAGTGTAGAGTATAGAGTGTTGGGTATAGAGTGTAGAGTGTAGGGTATAGAGTGTAGGGTATATAGTGTAGGGTATAGAGTGTAGGGTATATAGTGTAGGGTATAGTGTGTATGGTATACAGCATAGAGTGTAGGGTATAGAGTGTATGGTATAGAGTGCAGGGTATAGAGTGTTGGGTATAGATTGTAGGGTATAGAATGTAGAGTGTAGTGTATAGAGTATAGGGTATAGAGTGTATGGTGTAGAGTGTAGGGTATAGAGTGTAGAGTGTAGGGTATAGAGTGTAGAGTGTAGGGTATAGAGTGTAGGGTATAAAGAGTAGAGTGTAGGGTATAGAGTGTAGAGTGTAGGGTATGGAGTGTATGGTATAGAGTGTAGGGTACAGAGTGTAGAGTATAGAGTGTTGGGTATAGAGTGTAGAGTGTAGGGTATAGAGTGTAGGGTATATAGTGTAGGGTATAGAGTGTAGGGTATATAGTGTAGGGTATAGAGTGTATGGTATACAGTATAGAGTGTAGGGTATAGAGTGTAGGGTATAGAGTGTATGGTATAGAGTGTAGGGTATAGAGTGTTGGGTATAGATTGTAGGGTATAGAATGTAGAGTGTAGTGTATAGAGTATAGGGTATAGAGTGTATGGTGTAGAGTGCAGGGTATAGAGTGTATGGAATAGAGTGTATGGAATATAGTGTACGGTATAGAGTGTAGAGAGTAGGGTATAGAGTGTAGGGTATAGAGCGTAGGGTGTAGGGTATAGATTGTAGGGTATAGAGTGTACAGTATAGAGTGTGTGGTGTAGAGTGTAGGGTATAGAGTGTATGGTATAGAGTGTACAGTATAGAGTGTGTGGTGTAGAGTGTAGGGTATAGAGTGTATGGTATAGAGTGTAGGGTGTAGAGTGTATAGTATAGAGTGTAGGGTACAGAGTGTAGAGTGTAGGGTATAGAGTGTAGAGTGTAGGGTATAGAGTGTATGGTATAGAGTGTAGGGTGTAGAGTGTATAGTATAGAGTGTAGGGTACAGAGTGTAGAGTGTAGGGTATAGAGTGTAGAGTGTAGGGTATAGAGTGTAGGGTATAGAGTGTAGGGTATAGAGTGTAGAGTGTAGGATATAGAGTGTAGAGTGTAGGGTATAAAGTGTAGGGTATATAGTGTAGGGTATAGAGTGTAGGGTATAGAGTGTAGGGTATAGAGTGTATGGTATAGAGTGTAGAGTGTAGGGTATAGAGTGTAGAAAGTAGGGTATAGTGTGTAGGGTATAGAGTGTAGAGTGTAGGGTATAGAGTGTAGGGTATAGATTGTAGATTGTATGGTATAGAGTGTAGGGTATAGAGTGTATAGTGTAGGGTATAGAGTGTAGGGTATAGAGTGTAGGGTATAGAGTGTTGGGATATAGAGTGTAGGGTATAGAGTGTCGGGTATAGAGTGTAGGGTATAGATTGTAGGGTATAGAGTGTAGGGTATAGAGTATATAGTATAGGGTATAGAGTGTAGGGTATAGAGTGTAGAGTGTAGGGTATAGAGTGTAGGGTATAGAGTGTAGGGTGTAGAGTGTAGGGTATAGAGTGTAGAGTGTAGGGTATAGAGTGTATGGTATAATGTGTAGGGTATAGAGTGTAGGGTGTAGAGTGTAGGGTACAGAGTGTAGGGTATAGAGTGTAGGGTATAGAGTGTAGAGTGTAGGGTATATAGTGTAGGGTATAGAGTATAGAGTGTAGGGTATAGAGTGTAGGGTATAGAGTGTAGAGTGTAGAGTGTAGGGTATAGAGTGTAGAGTGTAGGGTATAGAGTGTAGAGTGTAGGGTATAGAGTGTAGGGTATAAAGAGTAGAGTGTAGGGTATAGAGTGTAGAGTGTAGGGTATGGAGTGTATGGTATAGAGTGTAGGGTATAGAGTGTAGAGTATAGAGTGTTGGGTATAGAGTGTAGAGTGCAGGGTATAGAGTGTAGGGTATATAGTGTAGGGTATAGACTGTAGGGTATATAGTGTAGGGTATAGAGTGTATGGTATACAGTATAGAGTGTAGGGTATAGAGTGTAGGGTATAGAGTGTATGGTATAGAGTGTAGGGTATAGAGTGTTGGGTATAGATTGTAGGGTATAGAATGTAGAGTGTAGTGTATAGAGTATAGGGTATAGAGTGTATGGTGTAGAGTGTAGGGTATAGAGTGTATAGTGTAGGGTATAGAGTGCAGGGTATAGAGTGTATGGAATAGAGTGTATGGAATATAGTGTACGGTATAGAATGTAGAGAGTAGGGTATAGAGTGTAGGGTATAGAGCGTAGGGTGTAGGGTATAGATTGTAGGGTATAGAGTGTAGGGTATAGAGTGTAGAGTGTAGGGTATAGAGTGCATGGTATAGAGTGTAGGGTGTAGAGTGTATGGTATAGAGTGTACAGTATAGAGTGTATGGTATAGAGTGTAGAGTGTAGGGTATAGAGTGTAGGGTATAGAGTGTAGGGTATAGAGTGTAGAGTGTAGAGTGTAGGGTATAGAGTGTAGAGTGTAGGGTATAGAGTGTAGAGTGTAGGGTATAGAGTGTAGGGTATAAAGAGTAGAGTGTAGGGTATAGAGTGTAGAGTGAGTAGAGAGTAGAGTGTAGAGTTTAGGGTATAGAGTGTAGGGTATAGAGTGTAGGGTTTAGAGTGTATGGTATAGAGTGTAGGGTATAGAGTGTAGAGTGAGTAGAGAGTAGAGTGTAGAGTTTAGGGTATAGAGTGTAGGGTATAGAGTGTAGGGTTTAGAGTGTATGGTATAGAGTGTAGGGTATAGAGTGTAGAGTGTAGGGTATAGAGTGTAGGATATAGAGTGTAGGGTATAGAGTGTATGGTATAGAGTGTACGGTATAGAGTGTACAGTGTAGGGTATAGAGTGTAGGGTATATATTGTAGGGTATAGAGTGTATTGTATAGGGTATAGAGTGTATGGTGTAGAGTGTAGGGTATAGAGTGTATAGTGTAGGGTATAGAGTGTAGGGTATAGAGTGTATGGTATAGAGTGAAGGGTATATAGTGTATGGTATAGAGTGTAGGGTATAGAGTGTAGAGTGTAGGGTATAGAGTGTAGGGTATAGAGTGTAGAGTGTAGGGTATAGAGTTTAGGGTATAGAGTGTATGGTGTAGAGTGTAGGGAATAGAGTGTAGAGTGTAGGGTATAGAGTATATGGTATAGAGTGTAGGGTATAGAGTATAGAGTGTAGGGTATAGAGTGTAGGGTATAGAGTGTAGGGTATAGAGTGTATGGTATAGAGTGTAGGGATTAGAGTGTAGAGTGTAGGGTATAGAGTGTATGGTATAGAGTGTAGGGTATAGAGTGTAGAGGGTAGAGTGTAGGGTATAGAGTGTAGGGTATAGAGTGTAGGGTATAGAGTGTAGAGTGTAGGGTATAGAGTGTAGGGTATAGAGTGTAGGGTGTAGAGTGTAGGGTATAGAGTGTAGGGTATAGAGTGTAGAGTGTAGGGTATAAAGTGTAGGGTATAGAGTGTAGGGTGTAGAGTGTAAGGTATAGAGTGTAGAGTGTAGGGTATAGAGTGTATGGTATAATGTGTAGGGTATAGAGTGTAGGGTGTAGAGTGTAGGGTACAGAGTGTAGGGTATAGAGTGTAGGGTATAGAGTGTAGAGTGTAGGGTATATAGTGTAGGGTATAGAGTATAGAGTGTAGGGTATAGAGTGTAGGGTATAGAGTGTAGAGTGTAGGGTATAGAGTGTAGAGTGTAGGGTATAGAGTGTAGGGTATAGAGTGTATGGTATAGAGTAGGGTATAGAGTGTAGGGTACAGAGTGTAGAGTGTAGGGTATAGAGTGTAGAGTGTAGGTTATAGAGTGTAGGGTATAAAGAGTAGAGTGTAGGGTATAGAGTGTAGAGTGTAGGGTATGGAGTGTATGGTATAGAGTGTAGGGTATAGAGTGTAGAGTATAGAGTGTTGGGTATAGAGTGTAGAGTGTAGGGTATAGAGTGTAGGGTATATAGTGTAGGGTATAGAGTGTAGGGTATATAGTGTAGGGTATAGTGTGTATGGTATACAGCATAGAGTGTAGGGTATAGAGTGTATGGTATAGAGTGCAGGGTATAGAGTGTTGGGTATAGATTGTAGGGTATAGAATGTAGAGTGTAGTGTATAGAGTATAGGGTATAGAGTGTATGGTGTAGAGTGTAGGGTATAGAGTGTAGAGTGTAGGGTATAGAGTGTAGAGTGTAGGGTATAGAGTGTAGGGTATAAAGAGTAGAGTGTAGGGTATAGAGTGTAGAGTGTAGGGTATGGAGTGTATGGTATAGAGTGTAGGGTACAGAGTGTAGAGTATAGAGTGTTGGGTATAGAGTGTAGAGTGTAGGGTATAGAGTGTAGGGTATATAGTGTAGGGTATAGAGTGTAGGGTATATAGTGTAGGGTATAGAGTGTATGGTATACAGTATAGAGTGTAGGGTATAGAGTGTAGGGTATAGAGTGTATGGTATAGAGTGTAGGGTATAGAGTGTTGGGTATAGATTGTAGGGTATAGAATGTAGAGTGTAGTGTATAGAGTATAGGGTATAGAGTGTATGGTGTAGAGTGCAGGGTATAGAGTGTATGGAATAGAGTGTATGGAATATAGTGTACGGTATAGAGTGTAGAGAGTAGGGTATAGAGTGTAGGGTATAGAGCGTAGGGTGTAGGGTATAGATTGTAGGGTATAGAGTGTACAGTATAGAGTGTGTGGTGTAGAGTGTAGGGTATAGAGTGTATGGTATAGAGTGTACAGTATAGAGTGTGTGGTGTAGAGTGTAGGGTATAGAGTGTATGGTATAGAGTGTAGGGTGTAGAGTGTATAGTATAGAGTGTAGGGTACAGAGTGTAGAGTGTAGGGTATAGAGTGTAGAGTGTAGGGTATAGAGTGTATGGTATAGAGTGTAGGGTGTAGAGTGTATAGTATAGAGTGTAGGGTACAGAGTGTAGAGTGTAGGGTATAGAGTGTAGAGTGTAGGGTATAGAGTGTAGGGTATAGAGTGTAGGGTATAGAGTGTAGAGTGTAGGATATAGAGTGTAGAGTGTAGGGTATAAAGTGTAGGGTATATAGTGTAGGGTATAGAGTGTAGGGTATAGAGTGTAGGGTATAGAGTGTATGGTATAGAGTGTAGAGTGTAGGGTATAGAGTGTAGAAAGTAGGGTATAGTGTGTAGGGTATAGAGTGTAGAGTGTAGGGTATAGAGTGTAGGGTATAGATTGTAGATTGTATGGTATAGAGTGTAGGGTATAGAGTGTATAGTGTAGGGTATAGAGTGTAGGGTATAGAGTGTAGGGTATAGAGTGTTGGGATATAGAGTGTAGGGTATAGAGTGTCGGGTATAGAGTGTAGGGTATAGATTGTAGGGTATAGAGTGTAGGGTATAGAGTATATAGTATAGGGTATAGAGTGTAGGGTATAGAGTGTAGAGTGTAGGGTATAGAGTGTAGGGTATAGAGTGTAGGGTGTAGAGTGTAGGGTATAGAGTGTAGAGTGTAGGGTATAGAGTGTATGGTATAATGTGTAGGGTATAGAGTGTAGGGTGTAGAGTGTAGGGTACAGAGTGTAGGGTATAGAGTGTAGGGTATAGAGTGTAGAGTGTAGGGTATATAGTGTAGGGTATAGAGTATAGAGTGTAGGGTATAGAGTGTAGGGTATAGAGTGTAGAGTGTAGAGTGTAGGGTATAGAGTGTAGAGTGTAGGGTATAGAGTGTAGAGTGTAGGGTATAGAGTGTAGGGTATAAAGAGTAGAGTGTAGGGTATAGAGTGTAGAGTGTAGGGTACGGAGTGTATGGTATAGAGTGTAGGGTATAGACTGTAGAGTATAGAGTGTTGGGTATAGAGTGTAGAGTGCAGGGTATAGAGTGTAGGGTATATAGTGTAGGGTATAGACTGTAGGGTATATAGTGTAGGGTATAGAGTGTATGGTATACAGTATAGAGTGTAGGGTATAGAGTGTAGGGTATAGAGTGTATGGTATAGAGTGTAGGGTATAGAGTGTTGGGTATAGATTGTAGGGTATAGAATGTAGAGTGTAGTGTATAGAGTATAGGGTATAGAGTGTATGGTGTAGAGTGTAGGGTATAGAGTGTATAGTGTAGGGTATAGAGTGCAGGGTATAGAGTGTATGGAATAGAGTGTATGGAATATAGTGTACGGTATAGAATGTAGAGAGTAGGGTATAGAGTGTAGGGTATAGAGCGTAGGGTGTAGGGTATAGATTGTAGGGTATAGAGTGTAGGGTATAGAGTGTAGAGTGTAGGGTATAGAGTGCATGGTATAGAGTGTAGGGTGTAGAGTGTATGGTATAGAGTGTACAGTATAGAGTGTATGGTATAGAGTGTAGAGTGTAGGGTATAGAGTGTAGGGTATAGAGTGTAGGGTATAGAGTGTAGAGTGTAGAGTGTAGGGTATAGAGTGTAGAGTGTAGGGTATAGAGTGTAGAGTGTAGGGTATAGAGTGTAGGGTATAAAGAGTAGAGTGTAGGGTATAGAGTGTAGAGTGTAGGGTATGGAGTGTATGGTATAGAGTGTAGGGTATAGAGTGTAGAGTATAGAGTGTTGGGTATAGAGTGTAGAGTGCAGGGTATAGAGTGTAGGGTATATAGTGTAGGGTATAGACTGTAGGGTATATAGTGTAGGGTATAGAGTGTATGGTATACAGTATAGAGTGTAGGGTATAGAGTGTAGGGTATAGAGTGTATGGTATAGAGTGTAGGGTATAGAGTGTTGGGTATAGATTGTAGGGTATAGAATGTAGAGTGTAGTGTATAGAGTATAGGGTATAGAGTGTATGGTGTAGAGTGTAGGGTATAGAGTGTATAGTGTAGGGTATAGAGTGCAGGGTATAGAGTGTATGGAATAGAGTGTATGGAATATAGTGTACGGTATAGAATGTAGAGAGTAGGGTATAGAGTGTAGGGTATAGAGCGTAGGGTGTAGGGTATAGATTGTAGGGTATAGAGTGTAGGGTATAGAGTGTAGAGTGTAGGGTATAGAGTGCATGGTATAGAGTGTAGGGTGTAGAGTGTATGGTATAGAGTGTACAGTATAGAGTGTATGGTATAGAGTGTAGAGTGTAGGGTATAGAGTGTATGGTATAGAATGTAGGGTGTAGAGTGTATAGTATAGAGTGTAGGGTACAGAGTGTAGAGTGTAGGGTATAGAGTGTAGAGTGTAGGGTATAGAGTGTATGGTATAGAGTGTAGGGTGTAGAGTGTATAGTATAGAGTGTAGGGTACAGAGTGTAGAGTGTAGGGTATAGAGTGTAGAGTGTAGGGTATAGAGTGTAGGGTATAGAGTGTAGGGTATAGAGTGTAGAGTGTAGGATATAGAGTGTAGAGTGTAGGGTATAAAGTGTAGGGTATATAGTGTAGGGCATAGAGTGTAGGGTATAGAGTGTAGGGTATAGAGTGTATGGTATAGAGTGTAGAGTGTAGGGTATAGAGTGTAGGGTATAGAGTGTAGATTGTATGGTATAGAGTGTAGGGTATAGAGTGTATAGTGTAGGGTATAGAGTGTAGAGTGTAGGGTATAGAGTGTAGGGTATAGAGTGTTGGGATATAGAGTGTAGGGTATAGAGTGTCGGGTATAGAGTGTAGGGTATAGATTGTAGGGTATAGAGTGTAGGGTATAGAGTATATAGTATAGGGTATAGAGTGTAGGGTATATAGTGTAGAGTGTAGGGTATAGAGTGTAGGGTATAGAGTGTAGGGTATAGAGTGTAGGGTATATAGTGTAGAGTGTAGGGTATAGAGTGTAGGGTATAGAGTGTAGAGTGTAGGGTGTAGAGTGTAGGGTATAGAGTGTGTGGTATAGAGTGTATGGTATAGATTGTAGGGTATAGAGTGTAGGGTATAGAGTGTAGAGTGTAGGGTATAGAGTGTAGGGTATAGAGTGTAGATTGTATGGTATAGAGTGTAGGGTATGGAGTGTATAGTGTAGGGTGTAGAGTGTAGGGTATAGAGTGTAGGGTATAGAGTGTTGGGATATAGAGTGTAGGGTATAGAGTGTAGGGTATAGAGTGTAGGGTATAGATTGTAGGGTATAGAGTATAGGGTATAGAGTGTAGGGTATAGAGTATATAGTGTAGGGTATAGTGTGTAGGGTATAGAGTGTAGAGTGTAGGGTATAGAGTGTAGGGTATAGAGTGTAGGGTATAGAGTGTAGGGTATAAAGTGTAGAGTGTAGGGTATAGAGTGTAGGGTATAGAATGTAGGGTATAGAGTGTAGGGTATAGAGTGTAGAGTGTAGGGTATAGAGTGTAGAGTGTAGGGTATAGAGTGTAGGGTATAGAGTGTATGGTATAGAGTGTAGGGTATAGAGTGTAGGGTAAAGAGTGTAGAGTGTAGGGATTAGAGTGTAGGGTATAGAGTGTAGGGTATAGAGTGTAGAGTGTAGGGTATAGAGTGTAGGGTATAGAGTGTACGGTATAGATTGTTGGGCTATAGAGTGTAGGGTATAGAGTGTAGGGTATACAGTGTAGGGTATAAAATGTAGAGTGTAGGGTATAGAGTGTAGGGTATAGAGTGTAGGGTATAGAGTGTAGGGTATTGAGTGTAGAGTGTAGAGTGTAGGGTATAGAGTGTAGAGTTTAGGGTATAGAGTGTAGGGTATAGAGAGTAGGGTTTAGAGTGTATGGTATAGAGTGTAGGGTATAGAGTGTAGAGTGTAGGGTATAGAGTGTAGGGTATAGAGTGTAGGGTATAGAGTGTATGGTATAGAGTGTACGGTATAGAGTGTAGAGTGTAGGGTATAGAGTGTAGGGTATAAAGTGTAGGGTATAGATTGTAGGGTATAGAGTGTAGAATGTAGGGTATAGGGTATAGAGTGTATGGTGTAGAGTGTAGGGTATAGAGTGTATAGTGTAGGGTATAGATTGTAGGGTTTAGAGTGTAGGGTATAGAGTGTAGGGTATAGAGTGTAGAGTGTAGGGTATAGAGTGTATGGTATAGAGTGTAGGGTATAGAGTGTAGGGTATAGAGTGTAGGGTATAGAGTGTAGGGTATAGAGTGTAGAGTGTAGGGTATAGAGTTTAGGGTATAGAGTGTATGGTATAGAGTGTAGAGTGTAGGGTATAGAGTGTATAGTGTAGGGTATAGAGTGTAGGGTATAGAGTGTAGGGTATAGAGCGTATGGTATAGAGTGTAGGGAATAGAGTGTAGAGTGTAGGGTATAGAGTGTATGGTATAGAGTGTAGGGTATAGAGTGTATAGTGTAGGGTATAGAGTGCAGGGTATAGAGTGTATGGAATAGAGTGTATGGAATATAGTGTACGGTATAGAGTGTAGAGTGTAGGGTATAGAGTGTAGGGTATTGAGCGTAGGGTGTAGGGTATAGATTGTGGGGTATAGAGTGTAGGGTATAGAGTGTAGAGTGTAGGGTATAGAGTGCATGATATAGAGTGTAGGGTGTAGAGTGTATGGTATAGAGTGTACAGTATAGAGTGTATGGTATAGAGTGTAGAGTGTAGGGTATAGAGTGTATGGTATAGAGTGTAGGGTGTAGAGTGTATAGTATAGAGTGTAGGGTACAGAGTGTAGAGTGTAGGGTATAGAGTGTAGGGTATAGGGTGTAGGTTATAGAGTGTAGGGTATAGAGTGTAGGGTATAGAGTATAGAGTGCAGGGTATAGAGTGTAGGGTATATAGTGTAGAGTATAGAGTGTAGGGTATAGAGTGCAGGGTGTAGAGTGTAGGGTATAGAGTGTAGGGTATAGAGTGTAGGGTATAGAGTGTAGGGTATAGAGTGTAGGGTATAGAGTGTATAGTGTAGGGTATAGAGTGTAGGGTATAGAGTGTATGGTATAGAGTGTAGGGTATAGAGTGTATTGTATAGAGTGTAGGGTATAGAGTGTAGAGTGTAGGGTATAGAGTGTAGGGTATAGAGTGTAGAGTGTAGGGTATAGAGTGTATGGTGTAGAGTGTAGGGAATAGAGTGTAGAGTGTAGGGTATAGAGTATATGGTATAGAGTGTAGGGTATAGAGTATAGAGTGTAGGGTATAGAGTGTAGGGTATAGAGTGTAGGGTATAGAGTGTATGGTATAGAGTGTAGGGAATAGAGTGTAGAGTGTAGGGTATAGAGTGTATGGTATAGAGTGTAGGGTATAGAGTGTAGAGGGTAGAGTGTAGGGTATAGAGTGTAGGGTATAGAGTGTAGGGTATAGAGTGTAGAGTGTAGGGTATAGAGTGTAGGGTATAGAGTGTAGGGTGTAGAGTGTAGGGTGTAGAGTGTAGGGTATAGAGTGTAGGGTATAGAGTGTAGAGTGTAGGGTATAAAGTGTAGGGTATAGAGTGTAGGGTGTAGAGTGTAGGGTGTAGAGTGTAGAGTGTAGGGTATAGAGTGTATGGTATAATGTGTAGGGTATAGAGTGTAGGGTGTAGAGTGTAGGGTACAGAGTGTAGGGTATAGAGTGTAGGGTATAGAGTGTAGGGTATATAGTGTAGGGTATAGAGTATAGAGTGTAGGGTATAGAGTGTAGGGTATAGAGTGTAGAGTGTAGAGTGTAGGGTATAGAGTGTAGAGTGTAGGGTATAGGGTGTAGGGTATAGAGTGTATGGTATAGAGTAGGGTATAGAGTGTAGGGTATAGAGTGTAGAGTGTAGGGTATAGAGTGTAGAGTGTAGGTAATAGAGTGTAGGGTATAAAGAGTAGAGTGTAGGGTATAGAGTGTAGAGTGTAGGGTATGGAGTGTATGGTATAGAGTGTAGGGTATAGAGTGTAGAGTATAGAGTGTTGGGTATAGAGTGTAGAGTGTAGGGTATAGAGTGTAGGGTATATAGTGTAGGGTATAGAGTGTAGGGTATATAGTGTAGGGTATAGAGTGTATGGTATACAGTATAGAGTGTAGGGTATAGAGTGTAGGGTATAGAGTGTATGGTATAGAGTGTAGGGTATAGAGTGTTGGGTATAGATTGTAGGGTATAGAATGTAGAGTGTAGTGTATAGAGTATAGGGTATAGAGTGTATGGTGTAGAGTGTAGGGTATAGAGTGTAGAGTGTAGGGTGTAGAGTGTAGGGTATAGAGTGTAGGGTATAAAGAGTAGAGTGTAGGGTATAGAGTGTAGAGTGTAGGGTATGGAGTGTATGGTATAGAGTGTAGGGTACAGAGTGTAGAGTATAGAGTGTTGGGTATAGAGTGTAGAGTGTAGGGTATAGAGTGTAGGGTATATAGTGTAGGGTATAGAGTGTAGGGTATATAGTGTAGGGTATAGAGTGTATGGTATACAGTATAGAGTGTAGGGTATAGAGTGTAGGGTATAGAGTGTATGGTATAGAGTGTAGGGTATAGAGTGTTGGGTATAGATTGTAGGGTATAGAATGTAGAGTGTAGTGTATAGAGTATAGGGTATAGAGTGTATGGTGTAGAGTGCAGGGTACAGAGTGTATGGAATAGAGTGTATGGAATATAGTGTACGGTATAGAGTGTAGAGAGTAGGGTATAGAGTGTAGGGTATAGAGCGTAGGGTGTAGGGTATAGATTGTAGGGTATAGAGTGTAGGGTATAGAGTGTAGAGTGTAGGGTATAGAGTGCATGGTATAGAGTGTAGGGTGTAGAGTGTATGGTATAGAGTGTACAGTATAGAGTGTATGGTGTAGAGTGTAGGGTATAGAGTGTATGGTATAGAGTGTAGGGTGTAGAGTGTATAGTATAGAGTGTAGGGTACAGAGTGTAGAGTGTAGGGTATAGAGTGTAGAGTGTAGGGTATAGAGTGTATGGTATAGAGTGTAGGGTGTAGAGTGTATAGTATAGAGTGTAGGGTACAGAGTGTAGAGTGTAGGGTATAGAGTGTAGAGTGTAGGGTATAGAGTGTAGGGTATAGAGTGTAGGGTATATAGTGTAAAGTGTAGGATATAGAGTGTAGAGTGTAGGGTATAAAGTGTAGGGTATATAGTGTAGGGTATAGAGTGTAGGGTATAGAGTGTAGGGTATAGAGTGTATGTTATAGAGTGTAGAGTGTAGGGTATAGAGTGTAGAAAGTAGGGTATAGTGTGTAGGGTATAGAGTGTAGAGTGTAGGGTATAGAGTGTAGGGTATAGAGTGTAGATTGTATGGTATAGAGTGTAGGGTATAGAGTGTATAGTGTAGGGTATAGAGTGTAGGGTATAGAGTGTAGGGTATAGAGTGTTGGGATATAGAGTGTAGGGTATAGAGTGTCGGGTATAGAGTGTAGGGTATAGATTGTAGGGTATAGAGTGTAGGGTATAGAGTATATAGTATAGGGTATAGAGTGTAGGGTATAGAGTGTAGGGTATAAAGTGTAGGGTATAGATTGTAGGGTATAGAGTGTAGAATGTAGGGTATAGGGTATAGAGTGTATGGTGTAGAGTGTAGGGTATAGAGTGTATAGTGTAGGGTATAGATTGTAGGGTTTAGAGTGTAGGGTATAGAGTGTAGGGTATAGAGTGTAGAGTGTAGGGTATAGAGTGTATGGTATAGAGTGTAGGGTATAGAGTGTAGGGTATAGAGTGTAGGGTATAGAGTGTAGGGTATAGAGTGTAGAGTGTAGGGTATAGAGTTTAGGGTATAGAGTGTATGGTATAGAGTGTAGAGTGTAGGGTATAGAGTGTATAGTGTAGGGTATAGAGTGTAGGGTATAGAGTGTAGGGTATAGAGCGTATGGTATAGAGTGTAGGGAATAGAGTGTAGAGTGTAGGGTATAGAGTGTATGGTATAGAGTGTAGGGTATAGAGTGTATAGTGTAGGGTATAGAGTGCAGGGTATAGAGTGTATGGAATAGAGTGTATGGAATATAGTGTACGGTATAGAGTGTAGAGTGTAGGGTATAGAGTGTAGGGTATTGAGCGTAGGGTGTAGGGTATAGATTGTGGGGTATAGAGTGTAGGGTATAGAGTGTAGAGTGTAGGGTATAGAGTGCATGATATAGAGTGTAGGGTGTAGAGTGTATGGTATAGAGTGTACAGTATAGAGTGAATGGTATAGAGTGTAGAGTGTAGGGTATAGAGTGTATGGTATAGAGTGTCGGGTGTAGAGTGTATAGTATAGAGTGTAGGGTACAGAGTGTAGAGTGTAGGGTATAGAGTGTAGGGTATAGGGTGTAGGTTATAGAGTGTAGGGTATAGAGTGTAGGGTATAGAGTATAGAGTGCAGGGTATAGAGTGTAGGGTATATAGTGTAGAGTATAGAGTGTAGGGTATAGAGTGTAGGGTGTAGAGTGTAGGGTATAGAGTGTAGGGTATAGAGTGTAGGGTATAGAGTGTAGGGTATAGAGTGTAGGGTATAGAGTGTATAGTGTAGGGTATAGAGTGTAGGGTATAGAGTGTATGGTATAGAGTGTAGGGTATAGAGTGTATTGTATAGAGTGTAGGGTATAGAGTGTAGAGTGTAGGGTATAGAGTGTAGGGTATAGAGTGTAGAGTGTAGGGTATAGAGTGTATGGTGTAGAGTGTAGGGAATAGAGTGTAGAGTGTAGGGTATAGAGTATATGGTATAGAGTGTAGGGTATAGAGTATAGAGTGTAGGGTATAGAGTGTAGGGTATAGAGTGTAGGGTATAGAGTGTATGGTATAGAGTGTAGGGAATAGAGTGTAGAGTGTAGGGTATAGAGTGTATGGTATAGAGTGTAGGGTATAGAGTGTAGAGGGTAGAGTGTAGGGTATAGAGTGTAGGGTATAGAGTGTAGGGTATAGAGTGTAGAGTGTAGGGTATAGAGTGTAGGGTATAGAGTGTAGGGTGTAGAGTGTAGGGTATAGAGTGTAGGGTATAGAGTGTAGAGTGTAGGGTATAAAGTGTAGGGTATAGAGTGTAGGGTGTAGAGTGTAGGGTATAGAGTGTAGAGTGTAGGGTATAGAGTGTATGGTATAATGTGTAGGGTATAGAGTGTAGGGTGTAGAGTGTAGGGTACAGAGTGTAGGGTATAGAGTGTAGGGTATAGAGTGTAGGGTATATAGTGTAGGGTATAGAGTATAGAGTGTAGGGTATAGAGTGTAGGGTATAGAGTGTAGAGTGTAGAGTGTAGGGTATAGAGTGTAGAGTGTAGGGTATAGAGTGTAGGGTATAGAGTGTATGGTATAGAGTAGGGTATAGAGTGTAGGGTATAGAGTGTAGAGTGTAGGGTATAGAGTGTAGAGTGTAGGTTATAGAGTGTAGGGTATAAAGAGTAGAGTGTAGGGTATAGAGTGTAGAGTGTAGGGTATGGAGTGTATGGTATAGAGTGTAGGGTATAGAGTGTAGAGTATAGAGTGTTGGGTATAGAGTGTAGAGTGTAGGGTATAGAGTGTAGGGTATATAGTGTAGGGTATAGAGTGTAGGGTATATAGTGTAGGGTATAGAGTGTATGGTATACAGTATAGAGTGTAGGGTATAGAGTGTAGGGTATAGAGTGTATGGTATACAGTATAGAGTGTAGGGTATAGAGTGTAGGGTATAGAGTGTATGGTATAGAGTGTAGGGTATAGAGTGTTGGGTATAGATTGTAGGGTATAGAATGTAGAGTGTAGTGTATAGAGTATAGGGTATAGAGTGTATGGTGTAGGGTGTAGAGTGTAGGGTATAGAGTGTAGGGTATAAAGAGTAGAGTGTAGGGTATAGAGTGTAGAGTGTAGGGTATGGAGTGTATGGTATAGAGTGTAGGGTACAGAGTGTAGAGTATAGAGTGTTGGGTATAGAGTGTAGAGTGTAGGGTATAGAGTGTAGGGTATATAGTGTAGGGTATAGAGTGTAGGGTATATAGTGTAGGGTATAGAGTGTATGGTATACAGTATAGAGTGTAGGGTATAGAGTGTAGGGTATAGAGTGTATGGTATAGAGTGTAGGGTATAGAGTGTTGGGTATAGATTGTAGGGTATAGAATGTAGAGTGTAGTGTATAGAGTATAGGGTATAGAGTGTATGGTGTAGAGTGCAGGGTATAGAGTGTATGGAATAGAGTGTATGGAATATAGTGTACGGTATAGAGTGTAGAGAGTAGGGTATAGAGTGTAGGGTATAGAGTGTAGAGTGTAGGGTATAGAGTGCATGGTATAGAGTGTAGGGTGTAGAGTGTATGGTATAGAGTGTACAGTATAGAGTGTATGGTGTAGAGTGTAGGGTATAGAGTGTATGGTATAGAGTGTAGGGTGTAGAGTGTATAGTATAGAGTGTAGGGTACAGAGTGTAGAGTGTAGGGTATAGAGTGTAGAGTGTAGGGTATAGAGTGTATGGTATAGAGTGTAGGGTGTAGAGTGTATAGTATAGAGTGTAGGGTACAGAGTGTAGAGTGTAGGGTATAGAGTGTAGGGTATAGAGTGTAGGGTATATAGTGTAAAGTGTAGGATATAGAGTGTAGAGTGTAGGGTATAAAGTGTAGGGTATATAGTGTAGGGTATAGAGTGTAGGGTATAGAGTGTAGGGTATAGAGTGTATGTTATAGAGTGTAGAGTGTAGGGTATAGAGTGTAGAAAGTAGGGTATAGTGTGTAGGGTATAGAGTGTAGAGTGTAGGGTATAGAGTGTAGGGTATAGAGTGTAGATTGTATGGTATAGAGTGTAGGGTATAGAGTGTATAGTGTAGGGTATAGAGTGTAGGGTATAGAGAGTAGGGTATAGAGTGTTGGGATATAGAGTGTAGGGTATAGAGTGTCGGGTATAGAGTGTAGGGTATAGATTGTAGGGTATAGAGTGTAGGGTATAGAGTATATAGTATAGGGTATAGAGTGTAGGGTATAGAGTGTAGAGTGTAGGGTATAGAGTGTAGGGTATAGAGTGTAGGGTGTAGAGTGTAGGGTATAGAGTGTAGAGTGTAGGGTATAGAGTGTATGGTATAATGTGTAGGGTATAGAGTGTAGGGTGTAGAGTGTAGGGTACAGAGTGTAGGGTATAGAGTGTAGGGTATAGAGTGTAGAGTGTAGGGTATATAGTGTAGCGTATAGAGTATAGAGTGTAGGGTATAGAGTGTAGGGTATAGAGTGTAGAGTGTAGAGTGTAGGGTATAGTGTGTAGAGTGTAGGGTATAGAGTGTAGGGTATAGAGTGTATGGTATAGAGTAGGGTATAGAGTGTAGGGTATAGAGTGTAGAGTGTAGGGTATAGAGTGTAGGGTATAGAGTGTAGGGTATAAAGAGTAGAGTGTAGGGTATAGAGTGTAGAGTGTAGGGTATGGAGTGTATGGTATAGAGTGTAGGGTATAGAGTGTAGAGTATAGAGTGTTGGGTATAGACTGTAGAGTGTAGGGTATAGAGTGTAGGGTATATAGTGTAGGGTATAGACTGTAGGGTATATAGTGTAGGGTATAGAGTGTATGGTATACAGTATAGAGTGTAGGGTATAGAGTGTAGGGTATAGAGTGTATGGTATAGAGTGTAGGGTATAGAGTGTTGGGTATAGATTGTAGGGTATAGAATGTAGAGTGTAGTGTATAGAGTATAGGGTATAGAGTGTATGGTGTAGAGTGTAGGGTATAGAGTGTATAGTGTAGGGTATAGAGTGCAGGGTATAGAGTGTATGGAATAGAGTGTATGGAATATAGTGTACGGTATAGAATGTAGAGAGTAGGGTATAGAGTGTAGGGTATAGAGCGTAGGGTGTAGGGTATAGATTGTAGGGTATAGAGTGTAGGGTATAGAGTGTAGAGTGTAGGGTATAGAGTGCATGGTATAGAGTGTAGGGTGTAGAGTGTATGGTATAGAGTGTACAGTATAGAGTGTATGGTATAGAGTGTAGAGTGTAGGGTATAGAGTGTATGGTATAGAATGTAGGGTGTAGAGTGTATAGTATAGAGTGTAGGGTACAGAGTGTAGAGTGTAGGGTATAGAGTGTAGAGTGTAGGGTATAGAGTGTATGGTATAGAGTGTAGGGTGTAGAGTGTATAGTATAGAGTGTAGGGTACAGAGTGTAGAGTGTAGGGTATAGAGTGTAGAGTGTAGGGTATAGAGTGTAGGGTATAGAGTGTAGGGTATAGAGTGTAGAGTGTAGGATATAGAGTGTAGAGTGTAGGGTATAAAGTGTAGGGTATATAGTGTAGGGCATAGAGTGTAGGGTATAGAGTGTAGGGTATAGAGTGTATGGTATAGAGTGTAGAGTGTAGGGTATAGAGTGTAGAAAGTAGGGTATAGTGTGTAGGGTATAGAGTGTAAAGCGTAGGGTATAGAGTGTAGGGTATAGAGTGTAGATTGTATGGTATAGAGTGTAGGGTATAGAGTGTATAGTGTAGGGTATAGAGTGTAGAGTGTAGGGTATAGAGTGTAGGGTATAGAGTGTTGGGATATAGAGTGTAGGGTATAGAGTGTCGGGTATAGAGTGTAGGGTATAGATTGTAGGGTATAGAGTGTAGGGTATAGAGTATATAGTATAGGGTATAGAGTGTAGGGTATAGAGTGTAGAGTGTAGGGTATAGAGTGTAGGGTATAGAGTGTAGGGTATAGAGTGTAGGGTATATAGTGTAGAGTGTAGGGTATAGAGTGTAGGGTATAGAGTGTAGAGTGTAGGGTGTAGAGTGTAGGGTATAGAGTGTGTGGTATAGAGTGTATGGTATAGATTGTAGGGTATAGAGTGTAGGGTATAGAGTGTAGAGTGTAGCGTATAGAGTGTAGGGTATAGAGTGTAGATTGTATGGTATAGAGTGTAGGGTATGGAGTGTATAGTGTAGGGTGTAGAGTGTAGGGTATAGAGTGTAGGGTATAGAGTGTTGGGATATAGAGTGAAGGGTATAGAGTGTAGGGTATAGAGTGTAGGGTATAGATTGTAGGGTATAGAGTATAGGGTATAGAGTGTAGGGTATAGAGTATATAGTGTAGGGTATAGTGTGTAGGGTATAGAGTGTAGAGTGTAGGGTATAGAGTGTAGGGTATAGAGTGTAGGGTATAAAGTGTAGAGTGTAGGGTATAGAGTGTAGGGTATAGAATGTAGGGTATAGAGTGTAGGGTATAGAGTGTAGAGTGTAGGATATAGAGTGTAGAGTATGGAGTGTAGAGTGTAGGGTATAGAGTGTAGAGTGTAGGGTATAGAGTGTAGGGTATAGAGTGTATGGTATAGAGTGTAGGGTATAGAGTGTAGGGTAAAGAGTGTAGAGTGTAGGGATTAGAGTGTAGGGTATAGAGTGTAGGGTATAGAGTGTAGAGTGTAGGGTATAGAGTGTAGGGTATAGAGTGTACGGTATAGATTGTTGGGCTATAGAGTGTAGGGTATAGAGTGTAGGGTATACAGTGTAGGGTATAAAATGTAGAGTGTAGGGTATAGAGTGTAGGGTATAGAGTGTAGGGTATAGAGTGTAGGGTATTGAGTGTAGAGTGTAGAGTGTAGGGTATAGAGTGTAGAGTTTAGGGTATAGAGTGTAGGGTATAGAGAGTAGGGTTTAGAGTGTATGGTATAGAGTGTAGGGTATAGAGTGTAGAGTGTAGGGTATAGAGTGTAGGGTATAGAGTGTAGGGTATAGAGTGTATGGTATAGAGTGTACGGTATAGAGTGTAGAGTGTAGAGTATAGAGTGTAGGGTATAAAGTGTAGGGTATAGAGTGTAGAATGTAGGGTATAGGGTATAGAGTGTATGGTGTAGAGTGTAGGGTATAGAGTGTATAGTGTAGGGTATAGATTGTATGGTATAGAGTGTAGGGTATAGAGTGTAGGGTATAGAGTGTAGGGTATAGAGTGTAGGGTATAGAGTGTAGAGTGTAGGGTATAGAGTTTAGGGTATAGAGTGTATGGTATAGAGTGTAGAGTGTAGGGTATAGAGTGTATAGTGTAGGGTATAGAGTGTAGGGTATAGAGTGTAGGGTATAGAGCGTATGGTATAGAGTGTAGGGAATAGAGTGTAGAGTGTAGGGTATAGAGTGTATGGTATAGAGTGTAGGGTATAGAGTGTATAGTGTAGGGTATAGAGTGCAGGGTATAGAGTGTATGGAATAGAGTGTATGGAATATAGTGTACGGTATAGAGTGTAGAGTGTAGGGTATAGAGT
Source organism: Ranitomeya imitator (assembly GCF_032444005.1). Lineage (NCBI taxonomy): Eukaryota > Metazoa > Chordata > Amphibia > Anura > Dendrobatidae > Ranitomeya > Ranitomeya imitator. The sequence continues at coordinate 230,149 of NW_027193601.1, forward strand.
GTAGGGTATTGAGCGTAGGGTGTAGGGTATAGATTGTGGGTTATAGAGTGTAGGGTATAGAGTGTAGAGTGTAGGGTATAGAGTGCATGATATAGAGTGTAGGGTGTAGAGTGTATGGTATAGAGTGTACAGTATAGAGTGTATGGTATAGAGTGTACAGTGTAGGGTATAGAGTGTATGGTATAGAGTGTAGGGTGTAGAGTGTATAGTATAGAGTGTAGGGTACAGAGTGTAGAGTGTAGGGTATAGAGTGTAGGGTATAGGGTGTAGGTTATAGAGTGTAGGGTATAGAGTGTAGGGTATAGAGTATAGAGTGCAGGGTATAGAGTGTAGGGTATATAGTGTAGAGTATAGAGTGTAGGGTATAGAGTGTAGGGTGTAGAGTGTAGGGTATAGAGTGTAGGGTATAGAGTGTAGGGTATAGAGTGTAGGGTATAGAGTGTAGGGTATAGAGTGTATAGTGTAGGGTATAGAGTGTAGGGTATAGAGTGTATGGTATAGAGTGTAGGGTATAGAGTGTATGGTATAGAGTGTAGGGTATAGAGTGTAGAGTGTAGGGTATAGAGTGTAGGGTATAGAGTGTAGAGTGTAGGGTATAGAGTTTAGGGTATAGAGTGTATGGTGTAGAGTGTAGGGAATAGAGTGTAGAGTGTAGGGTATAGAGTATATGGTATAGAGTGTAGGGTATAGAGTATAGAGTGTAGGGTATAGAGTGTAGGGTATAGAGTGTAGGGTATAGAGTGTATGGTATAGAGTGTAGGGAATAGAGTGTAGAGTGTAGGGTATAGAGTGTATGGTATAGAGTGTAGGGTATAGAGTGTAGAGGGTAGAGTGTAGGGTATAGAGTGTAGGGTATAGAGTGTAGGGTATAGAGTGTAGAGTGTAGGGTATAGAGTGTAGGGTATAGAGTGTAGAGTGTAGAGTGTAGGGTATAGAGTGTAGGGTATAGAGTGTAGAGTGTAGGGTATAAAGTGTAGGGTATAGAGTGTAGGGTGTAGAGTGTAGGGTATAGAGTGTAGAGTGTAGGGTATAGAGTGTATGTATAATGTGTAGGGTATAGAGTGTAGGGTGTAGAGTGTAGGGTACAGAGTGTAGGGTATAGAGTGTAGGGTATAGAGTGTAGGGTATATAGTGTAGGGTATAGAGTATAGAGTGTAGGGTATAGAGTGTAGGGTATAGAGTGTAGAGTGTAGGGTATAGAGTGTAGAGTGTAGGGTATAGAGTGTAGGGTATAGAGTGTATGGTATAGAGTAGGGTATAGAGTGTAGGGTATAGAGTGTAGAGTGTAGGGTATAGAGTGTAGAGTGTAGGTTATAGAGTGTAGGGTATAAAGAGTAGAGTGTAGGGTATAGAGTGTAGAGTGTAGGGTATGGAGTGTATGGTATAGAGTGTAGGGTATAGAGTGTAGAGTATAGAGTGTTGGGTATAGAGTGTAGAGTGTAGGGTATAGAGTGTAGGGTATATAGTGTAGGGTATAGAGTGTAGGGTATATAGTGTAGGGTATAGAGTGTATGGTATACAGTATAGAGTGTAGGGTATAGAGTGTAGGGTATAGAGTGTATGGTATAGAGTGTAGGGTATAGAGTGTTGGGTATAGATTGTAGGGTATAGAATGTAGAGTGTAGTGTATAGAGTATAGGGTATAGAGTGTATGGTGTAGAGTGTAGGGTATAGAGTGTAGAGTGTAGGGTATAGAGTGTAGAGTGTAGGGTATAGAGTGTAGGGTATAAAGAGTAGAGTGTAGGGTATAGAGTGTAGAGTGTAGGGTATGGAGTGTATGGTATAGAGTGTAGGGTACAGAGTGTAGAGTATAGAGTGTTGGGTATAGAGTGTAGAGTGTAGGGTATAGAGTGTAGGGTATATAGTGTAGGGTATAGAGTGTAGGGTATATAGTGTAGGGTATAGAGTGTATGGTATACAGTATAGAGTGTAGGGTATAGAGTGTAGGGTATAGAGTGTATGGTATAGAGTGTAGGGTATAGAGTGTTGGGTATAGATTGTAGGGTATAGAATGTAGAGTGTAGTGTATAGAGTATAGGGTATAGAGTGTATGGTGTAGAGTGCAGGGTATAGAGTGTATGGAATAGAGTGTATGGAATATAGTGTACGGTATAGAGTGTAGAGAGTAGGGTATAGAGTGTAGGGTATAGAGCGTAGGGTGTAGGGTATAGATTGTAGGGTATAGAGTGTAGGGTATAGAGTGTAGAGTGTAGGGTATAGAGTGCATGGTATAGAGTGTAGGGTGTAGAGTGTATGGTATAGAGTGTACAGTATAGAGTGTATGGTGTAGAGTGTAGGGTATAGAGTGTATGGTATAGAGTGTAGGGTGTAGAGTGTATAGTATAGAGTGTAGGGTACAGAGTGTAGAGTGTAGGGTATAGAGTGTAGAGTGTAGGGTATAGAGTGTATGGTATAGAGTGTAGGGTGTAGAGTGTATAGTATAGAGTGTAGGGTACAGAGTGTAGAGTGTAGGGTATAGAGTGTAGAGTGTAGGGTATAGAGTGTAGGGTATAGAGTGTAGGGTATAGAGTGTAGAGTGTAGGATATGGAGTGTAGAGTGTAGGGTATAAAGTGTAGGGTATATAGTGTAGGGTATAGAGTGTAGGGTATAGAGTGTAGGGTATAGAGTGTATGGTATAGAGTGTAGAGTGTAGGGTATAGAGTGTAGAAAGTAGGGTATAGTGTGTAGGGTATAGAGTGTAGAGTGTAGGGTATAGAGTGTAGGGTATAGAGTGTAGATTGTATGGTATAGAGTGTAGGGTATAGAGTGTATAGTGTAGGGTATAGAGTGTAGGGTATAGAGTGTAGGGCATAGAGTGTTGGGATATAGAGTGTAGGGTATAGAGTGTCGGGTATAGAGTGTAGGGTATAGATTGTAGGGTATAGAGTGTAGGGTATAGAGTATATAGTATAGGGTATAGAGTGTAGGGTATAGAGTGTAGAGTGTAGGGTATAGAGTGTAGGGTATAGAGTGTAGGGTGTAGAGTGTAGGGTATAGAGTGTAGAGTGTAGGGTATAGAGTGTATGGTATAATGTGTAGGGTATAGAGTGTAGGGTGTAGAGTGTAGGGTACAGAGTGTAGGGTATAGAGTGTAGGGTATAGAGTGTAGAGTGTAGGGTATATAGTGCAGGGTATAGAGTATAGAGTGTAGGGTATAGAGTGTAGGGTATAGAGTGTAGAGTGTAGAGTGTAGGGTATAGTGTGTAGAGTGTAGGGTATAGAGTGTAGGGTATAGAGTGTATGGTATAGAGTAGGGTATAGAGTGTAGGGTATAGAGTGTAGAGTGTAGGGTATAGAGTGTAGGGTATAGAGTGTAGGGTATAAAGAGTAGAGTGTAGGGTATAGAGTGTAGAGTGTAGGGTATGGAGTGTATGGTATAGAGTGTAGGGTATAGAGTGTAGAGTATAGAGTGTTGGGTATAGAGTGTAGAGTGTAGGGTATAGAGTGTAGGGTATATAGTGTAGGGTATAGACTGTAGGGTATATAGTGTAGGGTATAGAGTGTATGGTATACAGTATAGAGTGTAGGGTATAGAGTGTAGGGTATAGAGTGTATGGTATAGAGTGTAGGGTATAGAGTGTTGGGTATAGATTGTAGGGTATAGAATGTAGAGTGTAGTGTATAGAGTATAGGGTATAGAGTGTATGGTGTAGAGTGTAGGGTATAGAGTGTATAGTGTAGGGTATAGAGTGCAGGGTATAGAGTGTATGGAATAGAGTGTATGGAATATAGTGTACGGTATAGAATGTAGAGAGTAGGGTATAGAGTGTAGGGTATAGAGCGTAGGGTGTAGGGTATAGATTGTAGGGTATAGAGTGTAGGGTATAGAGTGTAGAGTGTAGGGTATAGAGTGCATGGTATAGAGTGTAGGGTGTAGAGTGTATGGTATAGAGTGTACAGTATAGAGTGTATGGTATAGAGTGTAGAGTGTAGGGTATAGAGTGTATGGTATAGAATGTAGGGTGTAGAGTGTATAGTATAGAGTGTAGGGTACAGAGTGTAGAGTGTAGGGTATAGAGTGTAGAGTGTAGGGTATAGAGTGTATGGTATAGAGTGTAGGGTGTAGAGTGTATAGTATAGAGTGTAGGGTACAGAGTGTAGAGTGTAGGGTATAGAGTGTAGAGTGTAGGGTATAGAGTGTAGGGTATAGAGTGTAGGGTATAGAGTGTAGAGTGTAGGATATAGAGTGTAGAGTGTAGGGTATAAAGTGTAGGGTATATAGTGTAGGGCATAGAGTGTAGGGTATAGAGTGTAGGGTATAGAGTGTATGGTATAGAGTGTAGAGTGTAGGGTATAGAGTGTAGAAAGTAGGGTATAGTGTGTAGGGTATAGAGTGTAGAGTGTAGGGTATAGAGTGTAGGGTATAGAGTGTAGATTATATGGTATAGAGTGTAGGGTATAGAGTGTATAGTGTAGGGTATAGAGTGTAGAGTGTAGGGTATAGAGTGTAGGGTATAGAGTGTTGGGATATAGAGTGTAGGGTATAGAGTGTCGGGTATAGAGTGTAGGGTATAGATTGTAGGGTATAGAGTGTAGGGTATAGAGTATATAGTATAGGGTATAGAGTGTAGGGTATAGAGTATAGAGTGTAGGGTATAGAGTGTAGGGTATAGAGTGTAGGGTATAGAGTGTAGGGTATATAGTGTAGAGTGTAGGGTATAGAGTGTAGGGTATAGAGTGTAGAGTGTAGGGTGTAGAGTGTAGGGTATAGAGTGTGTGGTATAGAGTGTATGGTATAGATTGTAGGGTATAGAGTGTAGGGTATAGAGTGTAGAGTGTAGCGTATAGAGTGTAGGGTATAGAGTGTAGATTGTATGGTATAGAGTGTAGGGTATGGAGTGTATAGTGTAGGGTGTAGAGTGTAGGGTATAGAGTGTAGGGTATAGAGTGTTGGGATATAGAGTGTAGGGTATAGAGTGTAGGGTATAGAGTGTAGGGTATAGATTGTAGGGTATAGAGTATAGGGTATAGAGTGTAGGGTATAGAGTATATAGTGTAGGGTATAGTGTGTAGGGTATAGAGTGTAGAGTGTAGGGTATAGAGTGTAGGGTATAGAGTGTAGGGTATAGAGCGTAGGGTATAAAGTGTAGAGTGTAGGGTATAGAGTGTAGGGTATAGAATGTAGGGTATAGAGTGTAGGGTATAGAGTGTAGAGTGTAGGATATAGAGTGTAGAGTATAGAGTGTAGAGTGTAGGGTATAGAGTGTAGAGTGTAGGGTATAGAGTGTAGGGTATAGAGTGTATGGTATAGAGTGTAGGGTATAGAGTGTAGGGTAAAGAGTGTAGAGTGTAGGGATTAGAGTGTAGGGTATAGAGTGTAGGGTATAGAGTGTAGAGTGTAGGGTATAGAGTGTAGGGTATAGAGTGTACGGTATAGATTGTTGGGCTATAGAGTGTAGGGTATAGAGTGTAGGGTATACAGTGTAGGGTATAAAATGTAGAGTGTAGGGTATAGAGTGTAGGGTATAGAGTGTAGGGTATAGAGTGTAGGGTATAGAGTGTAGGGTATTGAGTGTAGAGTGTAGAGTGTAGGGTATAGAGTGTAGAGTTTAGGGTATAGAGTGTAGGGTATAGAGAGTAGGGTTTAGAGTGTATGGTATAGAGTGTAGGGTATAGAGTGTAGAGTGTAGGGTATAGAGTGTAGGGTATAGAGTGTAGGGTATAGAGTGTATGGTATAGAGTGTACGGTATAGAGTGTAGAGTGTAGGGTATAGAGTGTAGGGTATAAAGTGTAGGGTATAGATTGTAGGGTATAGAGTGTAGAATGTAGGGTATAGGGTATAGAGTGTATGGTGTAGAGTGTAGGGTATAGAGTGTATAGTGTAGGGTATAGAGTGTAGGGTTTAGAGTGTAGGGTATAGAGTGTAGGGTATAGAGTGTAGAGTGTAGGGTATAGAGTGTATGGTATAGAGTGTAGGGTATAGAGTGTAGGGTATAGAGTGTAGGGTATAGAGTGTAGAGTGTAGGGTATAGAGTTTAGGGTATAGAGTGTATGGTATAGAGTGTAGAGTGTAGGGTATAGAGTGTATAGTGTAGGGTATAGAGTGTAGGGTATAGAGTGTAGGGTATAGAGCGTATGGTATAGAGTGTAGGGAATAGAGTGTAGAGTGTAGGGTATAGAGTGTATGGTATAGAGTGTAGGGTATAGAGTGTATAGTGTAGGGTATAGAGTGCAGGGTATAGAGTGTATGGAATAGAGTGTATGGAATATAGTGTACGGTATAGAGTGTAGAGTGTAGGGTATAGAGTGTAGGGTATTGAGCGTAGGGTGTAGGGTATAGATTGTGGGGTATAGAGTGTAGGGTATAGAGTGTAGAGTGTAGGGTATAGAGTGCATGATATAGAGTGTAGGGTGTAGAGTGTATGGTATAGAGTGTACAGTATAGAGTGTATGGTATAGAGTGTAGAGTGTAGGGTATAGAGTGTATGGTATAGAGTGTAGGGTGTAGAGTGTATAGTATAGAGTGTAGGGTACAGAGTGTAGAGTGTAGGGTATAGAGTGTAGGGTATAGGGTGTAGGTTATAGAGTGTAGGGTATAGAGTGTAGGGTATAGAGTATAGAGTGCAGGGTATAGAGTGTAGGGTATATAGTGTAGAGTATAGAGTGTAGGGTATAGAGTGTAGGGTGTAGAGTGTAGGGTATAGAGTGTAGGGTATAGAGTGTAGGGTATAGAGTGTAGGGTATAGAGTGTAGGGTATAGAGTGTAGAGTGTAGGGTATAGAGTGTAGAGTGTAGGGTATAGAGTGTAGGGTATAGAGTGTAGGGTATAGAGTGTAGAGTGTAGGGTATAGAGTGTAGGGTATAGAGTGTAGGGTATATAGTGTAGGGTATAGAGTGTAGGGTATAGAGTGTAGGGTATAGAGTGTATGGAATAGAGTTTAGAGTGTAGGGTATAGAGTGTAGGGTATAGAGTGTATGGAATAGAGTTTAGAGTGTAGAGTGTAGGGTATAGAGTGTAGGGTATAGAGTGTATGGTATAGAGTGTAGGGTATAGAGGGTGGGGTATAGAGTGTAGGGTATAGACTGTAGAGTGTAGGGATTAGAGTGTAGGGTATAGAGTGTAGGATATAGAGTGTATGGAATAGAGTGTAGGGTATAGAGTGAAGAGTGTAGGGTATAGAGTGTAGGGTATAGAGCGTAGGGTGTAGGGTATAGAGTGTAGGGTATAGAGTGTAGGGTATAGAGTGTATGGTATAGAGTGTAGGGTGTACAGTGTAAGGTATAGAGTGTAGGTTATAGAGTGTAGAGTGTAGGGCATAGAGTGTATGGTATAGAGTGTAGGGTGTAGAGTGTATAGTATAGAGTGTAGGGTATAGATTGTATGGTATAGAGTTTAGAGTGTAGGGTATAGAGTGTAGAATATAGAGTGTAGAGTGTAGGGTATAGAGTGTAGGGTATAGAGTGTACGGTATAGAGCGTATGATATAGAGTGTATGTTATATAGTGTAGGGTATAGAGTGTTTGGTATAGAGTGTAGGGTATAGAGTGTAGGGTATTGAGTGTAGAGTGTAGAGTGTAGGGTATAGAGTGTAGAGTTTAGGGTATAGAGTGTAGAGTATAGAGAGTAGGGTTTAGAGTGTATGGTATAGAGTGTAGGGTATAGAGTGTAGAGTGTAGGGTATAGAGTGTAGGGTATAGAGTGTAGGGTATAGAGTGTATGGTATAGAGTGTACGGTATAGAGTGTAGAGTATAGAGTGTAGGGTATAAAGTGTAGGGTATAGATTGTAGGGTATAGAGTGTAGAATGTAGGGTATAGGGTATAGAGTGTATGGTGTAGAGTGTAGGGTATAGAGTGTATAGTGTAGGGTATAGAGTGTAGGGTTTAGAGTGTAGGGTATAGAGTGTAGGGTATAGAGTGTAGAGTGTAGGGTATAGAGTGTATGGTATAGAGTGTAGGGTATAGAGTGTAGGGTATAGAGTGTAGGGTATAGAGTGTAGGGTATAGAGTGTAGAGTGTAGGGTATAGAGTTTAGGGTATAGAGTGTATGGTATACAGTGTAGAGTGTAGGGTATAGAGTGTATAGTGTAGGGTATAGAGTGTAGGGTATAGAGTGTAGGGTATAGAGCGTATGGTATAGAGTGTAGGGAATAGAGTGTAGAGTGTAGGGTATAGAGTGTATGGTATAGAGTGTAGGGTATAGAGTGTATAGTGTAGGGTATAGAGTGCAGGGTATAGAGTGTATGGAATAGAGTGTATGGAATATAGTGTACGGTATAGAGTGTAGAGTGTAGGGTATAGAGTGTAGGGTATTGAGTGTAGGGTGTAGGGTATAGATTGTGGGGTATAGAGTGTAGGGTATAGAGTGTAGAGTGTAGGGTATAGAGTGCATGATATAGAGTGTAGGGTGTAGAGTGTATGGTATAGAGTGTACAGTATAGAGTGTATGGTATAGAGTGTAGAGTGTAGGGTATAGAGTGTATGGTATAGAGTGTAGGGTGTAGAGTGTATAGTATAGAGTGTAGGGTACAGAGTGTAGAGTGTAGGGTATAGAGTGTAGGGTATAGGGTGTAGGTTATAGAGTGTAGGGTATAGAGTGTAGGGTATAGAGTATAGAGTGCAGGGTATAGAGTGTAGGGTATATAGTGTAGAGTATAGAGTGTAGGGTATAGAGTGTAGGGTGTAGAGTGTAGGGTATAGAGTGTAGGGTATAGAGTGTAGGGTATAGAGTGTAGGGTATAGAGTGTAGGGTATAGAGTGTAGAGTGTAGGGTATAGAGTGTAGGGTATAGAGTGTAGGGTATAGAGTGTAGAGTGTAGGGTATAGAGTGTAGGGTATAGAGTGTAGGGTATATAGTGTAGGGTATAGAGTGTAGGGTATAGAGTGTAGGGTATAGAGTGTATGGAATAGAGTTTAGAGTGTAGGGTATAGAGTGTAGGGTATAGAGTGTATGGAATAGAGTTTAGAGTGTAGAGTGTAGGGTATAGAGTGTAGGGTATAGAGTGTATGGTATAGAGTGTAGGGTATAGAGCGTAGGGTGTAGGGTATAGAGTGTAGGGTATAGAGTGTAGGGTATAGAGTGTATGGTATAGAGTGTAGGGTGTACAGTGTAAGGTATAGAGTGTAGGTTATAGAGTGTAGAGTGTAGGGCATAGAGTGTATGGTATAGAGTGTAGGGTGTAGAGTGTATAGTATAGAGTGTAGGGTATAGATTGTATGGTATAGAGTTTAGAGTGTAGGGTATAGAGTGTAGAATATAGAGTGTAGAGTGTAGGGTATAGAGTGTAGGGTATAGAGTGTACGGTATAGAGCGTATGATATAGAGTGTATGTTATATAGTGTAGGGTATAGAGTGTTTGGTATAGAGTGTAGGGTATAGAGTGTAGGGTATTGAGTGTAGAGTGTAGAGTGTAGGGTATAGAGTGTAGAGTTTAGGGTATAGAGTGTAGGGTATAGAGAGTAGGGTTTAGAGTGTATGGTATAGAGTGTAGGGTATAGAGTGTAGAGTGTAGGGTATAGAGTGTAGGGTATAGAGTGTAGGGTATAGAGTGTATGGTATAGAGTGTACGGTATAGAGTGTAGAGTATAGAGTGTAGGGTATAAAGTGTAGGGTATAGATTGTAGGGTATAGAGTGTAGAATGTAGGGTATAGGGTATAGAGTGTATGGTGTAGAGTGTAGGGTATAGAGTGTATAGTGTAGGGTATAGAGTGTAGGGTTTAGAGTGTAGGGTATAGAGTGTAGGGTATAGAGTGTAGAGTGTAGGGTATAGAGTGTATGGTATAGAGTGTAGGGTATAGAGTGTAGGGTATAGAGTGTAGGGTATAGAGTGTAGGGTATAGAGTGTAGAGTGTAGGGTATAGAGTTTAGGGTATAGAGTGTATGGTATACAGTGTAGAGTGTAGGGTATAGAGTGTATAGTGTAGGGTATAGAGTGTAGGGTATAGAGTGTAGGGTATAGAGCGTATGGTATAGAGTGTAGGGAATAGAGTGTAGAGTGTAGGGTATAGAGTGTATGGTATAGAGTGTAGGGTATAGAGTGTATAGTGTAGGGTATAGAGTGCAGGGTATAGAGTGTATGGAATAGAGTGTATGGAATATAGTGTACGGTATAGAGTGTAGAGTGTAGGGTATAGAGTGTAGGGTATTGAGCGTAGGGTGTAGGGTATAGATTGTGGGGTATAGAGTGTAGAGTATAGAGTGTAGAGTGTAGGGTATAGAGTGCATGATATAGAGTGTAGGGTGTAGAGTGTATGGTATAGAGTGTACAGTATAGAGTGTATGGTATAGAGTGTAGAGTGTAGGGTATAGAGTGTATGGTATAGAGTGTAGGGTGTAGAGTGTATAGTATAGAGTGTAGGGTACAGAGTGTAGAGTGTAGGGTATAGAGTGTAGGGTATAGGGTGTAGGTTATAGAGTGTAGGGTATAGAGTGTAGGGTATAGAGTATAGAGTGCAGGGTATAGAGTGTAGGGTATATAGTGTAGAGTATAGAGTGTAGGGTATAGAGTGTAGGGTGTAGAGTGTAGGGTATAGAGTGTAGGGTATAGAGTGTAGGGTATAGAGTGTAGGGTATAGAGTGTAGAGTGTAGGGTATAGAGTGTAGAGTGTAGGGTATAGAGTGTAGGGTATAGAGTGTAGGGTATAGAGTGTAGAGTGTAGGGTATAGAGTGTAGGGTATAGAGTGTAGGGTATATAGTGTAGAGTATAGAGTGTAGGGTATAGAGTGTAGGGTATAGAGTGTATGGAATAGAGTTTAGAGTGTAGGGTATAGAGTGTAGGGTATAGAGTGTATGGAATAGAGTTTAGAGTGTAGAGTGTAGGGTATAGAGTGTAGGGTATAGAGTGTATGGTATAGAGTGTAGGGTATAGAGCGTAGGGTGTAGGGTATAGAGTGTAGGGTATAGAGTGTAGGGTATAGAGTGTATGGTATAGAGTGTAGGGTGTACAATGTAAGGTATAGAGTGTAGGTTATAGAGTGTAGAGTGTAGGGCATAGAGTGTATGGTATAGAGTGTAGGGTGTAGAGTGTATAGTATAGAGTGTAGGGTATAGATTGTATGGTATAGAGTTTAGAGTGTAGGGTATAGAGTGTAGAATATAGAGTGTAGAGTGTAGGGTATAGAGTGTAGGGTATAGAGTGTACGGTATAGAGCGTATGATATAGAGTGTATGTTATATAGTGTAGGGTATAGAGTGTTTGGTATAGAGTGTAGGGTATAGAGTGTAGGGTATTGAGTGTAGAGTGTAGAGTGTAGGGTATAGAGTGTAGAGTTTAGGGTATAGAGTGTAGGGTATAGAGAGTAGGGTTTAGAGTGTATGGTATAGAGTGTAGGGTATAGAGTGTAGAGTGTAGGGTATAGAGTGTAGGGTATAGAGTGTAGGGTATAGAGTGTATGGTATAGAGTGTACGGTATAGAGTGTAGAGTATAGAGTGTAGGGTATAAAGTGTAGGGTATAGATTGTAGGGTATAGAGTGTAGAATGTAGGGTATAGGGTATAGAGTGTATGGTGTAGAGTGTAGGGTATAGAGTGTATAGTGTAGGGTATAGAGTGTAGGGTTTAGAGTGTAGGGTATAGAGTGTAGGGTATAGAGTGTAGAGTGTAGGGTATAGAGTGTATGGTATAGAGTGTAGGGTATAGAGTGTAGGGTATAGAGTGTAGGGTATAGAGTGTAGGGTATAGAGTGTAGAGTGTAGGGTATAGAGTTTAGGGTATAGAGTGTATGGTATACAGTGTAGAGTGTAGGGTATAGAGTGTATAGTGTAGGGTATAGAGTGTAGGGTATAGAGTGTAGGGTATAGAGCGTATGGTATAGAGTGTAGGGAATAGAGTGTAGAGTGTAGGGTATAGAGTGTATGGTATAGAGTGTAGGGTATAGAGTGTATAGTGTAGGGTATAGAGTGCAGGGTATAGAGTGTATGGAATAGAGTGTATGGAATATAGTGTACGGTATAGAGTGTAGAGTGTAGGGTATAGAGTGTAGGGTATTGAGCGTAGGGTGTAGGGTATAGATTGTGGGGTATAGAGTGTAGGGTATAGAATGTAGAGTGTAGGGTATAGAGTGCATGATATAGAGTGTAGGGTGTAGAGTGTATGGTATAGAGTGTACAGTATAGAGTGTATGGTATAGAGTGTAGAGTGTAGGGTATAGAGTGTATGGTATAGAGTGTAGGGTGTAGAGTGTATAGTATAGAGTGTAGGGTACAGAGTGTAGAGTGTAGGGTATAGAGTGTAGGGTATAGGGTGTAGGTTATAGAGTGTAGGGTATAGAGTGTAGGGTATAGAGTATAGAGTGCAGGGTATAGAGTGTAGGGTATATAGTGTAGAGTATAGAGTGTAGGGTATAGAGTGTAGGGTATAGAGTGTAGGGTATAGAGTGTAGGGTATAGAGTGTATGGAATAGAGTTTAGAGTGTACACTCTAAACCCTACACTCTATACCCTACACTCTACACTCTATATTCTACACTCTATACCCTACACTCTAAACTCTATACCATACAATCTATACCCTACACTCTATACTATACACTCTACACCCTACACTCTATACCATACACTCTATGCCCTACACTCTACACTCTATAACCTACACTCTATACCTTACACTGTACACCCTACACTCTATACCATACACTCTATACCCTACACTCTAAACCCTACACTCTATACCCTACACCCTACGCTCTATACCCTACACTCTATACCATACACTCTATACCCTACACTCTATACCCTACACTCTACACTCTAAACTCTATTCCATACACTCTATACCCTACACTCTATACCCTACACTCTAAACTCTATTCCATACACTCTATACCCTACACTCTATACCCTACACTCTATACCCTACACTATATACCCTACACTCTATACCCTACACTCTATACCCTACACTCTACACTCTATACCCTACACTCTATACCCTACACTCTATACCCTACACTCTACACTCTATACCCTACACTCTACACTCTATACCCTACACTCTATACCCTACACTCTATACCCTACACTCTATACCCTACACTCTACACCCTACACTCTATACCCTACACTCTATACTCTACACTATATACCCTACACTCTATACCCTGCACTCTATACTCTATACCCTACACTCTATACCCTACACTCTATAACCTACACCCTATACCCTACACTCTATACCCTACACTCTACACTCTGTACCCTACACTCTATACTATACACTCTACACCCTACACTCTATACCATACACTCTATACCCTACACTCTACACTCTATACCATACACTCTATACTGTACACTCTATACCATACACTCTACACCCTACACTCTATATCATGCACTCTATACCCTACACTCTACACTCTATACTCTACACTCTATACCCCACAATCTATACCCTACACCCTACGCTCAATACCCTACACTCTATACCCTACACTCTACACTCTATACCGTACACTATATTCCATACACTCTATTCCATACACTCTATACCCTGCACTCTATACCCTACACTATACACTCTATACCCTACACTCTATACCATACACTCTATACCCTACACTCTACACTCTATTCCCTACACTCTATACCATACGCTCTATACCCTACACTCTATACCCTACACTCTATACCCTACACTATACACTCTATACCCTACACTCTACACTGTATACCATACACTCTATACCCTAAACTCTATACCCTACACTCTACACTCTATACCCTACACTCTATACCCTACACTCTATACCCTACACTCTATACCCTACACTCTATACCATACACTCTATACCCTACACTCTACACTCTATACCCTACACTCTATACCCTACACTCTAAACCCTACACTCTATACCCTACACTATACACTCTATACCCTACACTCTACACCATACACTCTATACCCTATACCCTACATTCTACACTCTATACCCTACAATCTATACCCTACACTTTATACCCTACACTCTATACTCTACACTCTATACCGTACACTCTATACCATACACTCTATACCCTACACTCTATACCCTACACTCTATACCCTACACTCTACACTCTATACCCTACACTCTATACCATACACTCTAAACCCTACTCTCTATACCCTACACTCTATACCCTAAACTCTACACTCTATACCCTACACTCTACACTCTACACTCAATACCCTACACTCTATACCCTACACTCTATACCAAACACTCTATACCCTACACTATATAACATACACTCTATATCATACGCTCTATACCGTACACTCTATACCCTACACTCTATACCCTACACTCTACACTCTATATTCTACACTCTATACCCTACACTCTAAACTCTATACCATACAATCTATACCCTACACTCTATACTATACACTCTACACCCTACACTCTATACCATACACTCTATGCCCTACACTCTACACTCTATAACCTACACTCTATACCTTACACTGTACACCCTACACTCTATACCATACACTCTATACCCTACACTCTATACCCTACACTCTATACCCTACACCCTACGCTCTATACCCTACACTCTATACCATACACTCTATACCCTACACTCTATACCCTACACTCTACACTCTAAACTCTATTCCATACACTCTATACCCTACACTCTATACCCTACACTCTAAACTCTATTCCATACACTCTATACCCTACACTCTATACCCTACACTCTATACCCTACACTATATACCCTACACTCTATACCCTACACTCTATACCCTACACTCTACACTCTATACCCTACACTCTATACCCTACACTCTATACCCTACACTCTACACTCTATACCCTACACTCTACACTCTATACCCTACACTCTATACCCTACACTCTATACCCTACACTCTATACCCTACACTCTATACCCTACACTCTACACCCTACACTCTATACCCTACACTCTATACTCTACACTATATACCCTACACTCTATACCCTGCACTCTATACTCTATACCCTACACTCTATACCCTACACTCTATAACCTACACCCTATACCCTACACTCTATACCCTACACTCTACACTCTGTACCCTACACTCTATACTATACACTCTACACCCTACACTCTATACCATACACTCTATACCCTACACTCTACACTCTATACCATACACTCTATACTGTACACTCTATACCATACACTCTACACCCTACACTCTATATCATGCACTCTATACCCTACACTCTACACTCTATACCCTACACTCTATACCCCACAATCTATACCCTACACCCTACACTCAATACCCTACACTCTATACCCTACACTCTACACTCTATACCGTACACTATATTCCATACACTCTATTCCATACACTCTATACCCTGCACTCTATACCCTACACTATACACTCTATACCCTACACTCTATACCATACACTCTATACCCTACACTCTACACTCTATTCCCTACACTCTATACCATACGCTCTATACCCTACACTCTATACCCTACACTCTATACCCTACACTATACACTCTATACCCTACACTCTACACTGTATACCATACACTCTATACCCTAAACTCTATACCCTACACTCTACACTCTATACCCTACACTCTATACCCTACACTCTATACCCTACACTCTATACCCTACACTCTATACCATACACTCTATACCCTACACTCTACACTCTATACCCTACACTCTATACCCTACACTCTAAACCCTACACTCTATACCCTACACTATACACTCTATACCCTACACTCTACACCATACACTCTATACCCTATACCCTACATTCTACACTCTATACCCTACAATCTATACCCTACACTTTATACCCTACACTCTATACTCTACACTCTATACCGTACACTCTATACCATACACTCTATACCCTACACTCTATACCCTACACTCTATACCCTACACTCTACACTCTATACCCTACACTCTATACCCTACACTCTAAACCCTACTCTCTATACTCTACACTCTATACCCTAAACTCTACACTCTATACCCTACACTCTACACTCTACACTCAATACCCTACACTCTATACCCTACACTCTATACCAAACACTCTATACCCTACACTATATAACATACACTCTATATCATACGCTCTATACCGTACACTCTATACCCTACACTCTATACCCTACACTCTACACTCTATATTCTACACTCTATACCCTACACTCTAAACTCTATACCATACAATCTATACCCTACACTCTATACTATACACTCTACACCCTACACTCTATACCATACACTCTATGCCCTACACTCTACACTCTATAACCTACACTCTATACCTTACACTGTACACCCTACACTCTATACCATACACTCTATACCCTACACTCTATACCCTACACTCTATACCCTACACCCTACGCTCTATACCCTACACTCTATACCCTACACTCTTCACTCTATACCCTACACTCTATTCCATACACTCCATATCCTACACTCTATACCCTACACTCTAATCCCTACACTCTACAGTCTATACCCTACACTCTATACCCCACCCTCTATACCCTACACTCTATACCATACACTCTATACCCTACACTCTATACCCTACACTCTACACTCTAAACTCTATTCCATACACTCTATACCCTACACTCTATACCCTACACTCTAAACTCTATTCCATACACTCTATACCCTACACTCTATACCCTACACTCTATACCCTACACTATATACCCTACACTCTATACCCTACACTCTATACCCTACACTCTACACTCTATACCCTACACTCTATACCCTACACTCTATACCATACACTCTACACTCTATACCCTACACTCTACACTCTATACCCTACACTCTATACCCTACACTCTATACCCTACACTCTATACCCTACACTCTATACCCTACACTCTACACCCTACACTCTATACCCTACACTCTATACTCTACACTATATACCCTACACTCTATACCCTGCACTCTATACTCTATACCCTACACTCTATACCCTACACTCTATAACCTACACCCTATACCCTACACTCTATACCCTACACTCTACACTCTGTACCCTACACTCTATACTATACACTCTACACCCTACACTCTATACCATACACTCTATACCCTACACTCTACACTCTATACCATACACTCTATACTGTACACTCTATACCATACACTCTACACCCTACACTCTATATCATGCACTCTATACCCTACACTCTACACTCTATACCCTACACGCTATACCCCACAATCTATACCCTACACCCTACGCTCAATACCCTACACTCTATACCCTACACTCTACACTCTATACCGTACACTATATTCCATACACTCTATTCCATACACTCTATACCCTGCACTCTATACCCTACACTATACACTCTATACCCTACACTCTATACCATACACTCTATACCCTACACTCTACACTCTATTCCCTACACTCTATACCATACGCTCTATACCCTACACTCTATACCCTACACTCTATACCCTACACTATACACTCTATACCCTACACTCTACACTCTATACCATACACTCTATACCCTAAACTCTATACCCTACACTCTACACTCTATACCCTACACTCTATACCCTACACTCTATACCCTACACTCTATACCCTACACTCTATACCATACACTCTATACCCTACACTCTACACTCTATACCCTACACTCTATACCCTACACTCTAAACCCTACACTCTATACCCTACACTATACACTCTATACCCTACACTCTACACCATACACTCTATACCCTATACCCTACATTCTACACTCTATACCCTACAATCTATACCCTACACTTTATACCCTACACTCTATACCCTACACTCTACACTCTATACCGTACACTCTATACCATACACTCTATACCCTACACTCTATACCCTACACTCTATACCCTACACTCTACACTCTATACCCTACACTCTATACCATACACTCTAAACCCTACTCTCTATACCCTACACTCTATACCCTAAACTCTACACTCTATACCCTACACTCTACACTCTACACTCAATACCCTACACTCTATACCCTACACTCTATACCCTACACTCTATACCCTACACTCTATACCCTACACTCTACATTTTATACCCTACACTGTATACCCTACACTCTATACCCTACACTCTATAGCCCAACAATCTATACCGTACACTCTATACCCTACACTCTATACCCTACACTCTACACTCTATACCCTACACTCTATACCCTACACTCTAATCCCTACACTCTACACTCTTTACCCTACACTCTATACCCTACACTCTATACCATACACTCTATACCCTACACTCTATACCCTACACTCTACACTCTATACCCTACACTCTACACTCTACACTCTATATCCTACACTCTACACTCTATACCCTACACTCTATACCCTACATTCTATACCCTACACTCTATACCCTACACTCTACACTTTATACCCTACGCTCTATACCCTACACTCTATACCCTACACTCTATACCCTACACTCTACACTCTATACCCTACACACTATACCCTACACTATATACTCTATACCCTACACTCTATACCCTATACTCTATACCCTACAATCTATACCCTACACTCTATACCCTACACTCTATACCCTACACTCTACACTCTATACCCTACACTCTATACCATACACTCTAAACCCTACTCTCTATACCCTACACTCTATACCCTAAACTCTACACTCTATACCCTACACTCTACACTCTACACTCAATACCCTACACTCTATACCCTACACTCTATACCCTACACTCTATACCCTACACTCTATACCCTACACTCTACATTTTATACCCTACACTGTATACCCTACACTCTATACCCTACACTCTATAGCCCAACAATCTATACCGTACACTCTATACCCTACACTCTATACCCTACACTCTACACTCTATACCCTACACTCTATACCCTACACTCTAATTACTACACTCTACACTCTTTACCCTACACTCTATACCCTACACTCTATACCATACACTCTATACCCTACACTCTATACCCTACACTCTACACTCTATACCCTACACTCTACACTCTACACTCTATATCCTACACTCTACACTCTATACCCTACACTCTATACCCTACATTCTATACCCTACACTCTATACCCTACACTCTACACTTTATACCCTACGCTCTATACCCTACACTCTATACCCTACACTCTATACCCTACACTCTACACTCTATACCCTACACACTATACCCTACACTATATACTCTATACCCTACACTCTATACCCTATACTCTATACCCTACAATCTATACCCTACACTCTATACCCTACACTCTATACCCTACACTCTATATCCCAACACTCTATACCCTACACTCTATACCCTACACTCTACACCCTACACTATACACTCCATACCCTACACTCTATACCATACAATCTACACTCTATACCCTACACTCTATACGCTACACTCTACACTCTATACCCTACACTCTATACCCTACAATCTATACCATACACTCTATACCACACACTCTATACCCTACACTCTACACCCTACACTCTACACTCTATACCCTACACTCTATACCCTACACTCTACACTATATACCCTACACTCTATACCCTACACTCTATACCCTACACTCTACACTCTATACCCTACACTCTATACCCTATACTATATACTCTATACCCTACACTCTATACCCTACAATCTATACCCTACACTCTATACCCGACACTCTATACCCTACACTCTATATCCCAACACTCTATACCCTACACTCTATACCCTACACTCTACACTCTATACCCTACACTATACACTCTATACCCTACACTCTATACCATACAATCTACACTCTATACCCTACACTCTATACCCTACACTCTACACTCTATACCCTACACACTATACCCTACTTTCTACACTCTATACCCTACACTCTACACTCTATACCATACACTCTATACCCTACACTCTATACCCTACACTCTATGCCCTACACTATATACCCTACACTTTATACCCTACACTCTACACTCTATATCCTACACTCTACACTCTATACCCTACACTCTATACCCTACACTCTATACCCTACACTCTACACTCTATACCCTACACTCTACACTCTGTACCCTACACTCTATACTATACACTCTACACCCTACACTCTGTACCATACACTCTATACCCTACACTCTACACTCTATACCCTACACTCTACACTCTGTACCCTACACTCTATACTATACACTCTACACCCTACATTCTATACCATACACTCTATACCCTACACTCTACACTCTATACCATACACTCTATACTGTACACTCTATACCATACACTCTACACCCTACACTCTATACCATGCACTCTATACCCTACACTCTACACTCTATACCCTACACTCTATACCCTACAATCTATACCCTACACCCTACGCTCTATACCCTACACTCTATACCCTACTCTCTACATTCTATACCGTACACTATATTCCATACACTCTATTCCATACACTCTATACCCTGCACTCTATACCCTACACTATACACTCTATACCCTACACTCTACACCATACACTCTATACCCTATACTCTATACACTACACTCTACATTCTATACCCTACAATCTATACCCAACACTCTATACCCTACACTCTATACCATACACTCTATACCCTACACTCTATACCCTACACTCTATACTGTATACCATACACTCTATACCCTACACTATATACCCTACAGTCTATACCCTACACTATATACCCTACACTCTATACCCTACACTCTACACTCTATACCCAACACTCTATACTCTACACTCTATACCCTACACTCTATACCATACACTCCATACCCTACACTCTACACTCTATACCCTACACTCTACTCTTTATACCCTACACTCTATACCCTACACTCTATACCCTACACTCTACACTCTATACCCTACACTCTATACCCTACTCTATACCATACACTCTATACCCTACACTCTATACCCTACACTCTACACACTATACCCTACACTCTACACTCTACACTCTATACCCTACACTCTATACCCTACACTCTATACTCTATACCCTACACTATATACCCTACACTCTACACTCTATACCCTACACTCTATACCCTACACTCTGTACCCTACACTCTACACCCTACACTCTATACCCTACACATTATACCATACACTCTATACCCTACACTCTACACTCTATACCCTACACTCTACACCCTACACTCTACACCCTACACTCTATACCCTACACTCTATACCCTACACTCTACACTCTATACCCTACACTCTATACCCTATACTATATACTCTATACCCTACACTCTATACCCTACAATCTATACCCTACACTCTATACCCGACACTCTATACCCTACACTCTATATCCCAACACTCTATACCCTACACTCTATACCCTACACTCTATACCCTACACTATACACTCTATACCCTACACTCTATACCATACAATCTACACTCTATACCCTACACTCTATACCCTACACTCTACACTCTATACCCTACACACTATACCCTACTTTCTACACTCTATACCCTACACTCTACACTCTATACCATACACTCTATACCCTACACTCTATACCCTACACTCTATACCCTACACTATATACCCTACACTTTATACCCTACACTCTACACTCCATATCCTACACTCTACACTCTATACCCTACACTCTATACCCTACACTCTATACCCTACACTCTACACTCTATACCCTACACTCTACACTCTGTACCCTACACTCTATACTATACACTCTACACCCTACACTCTATACCATACACTCTATACCCTACACTCTACACTCTATACCCTACACTCTACACTCTGTACCCTACACTCTATACTATACACTCTACACCCTACACTCTATACCATACACTCTATACCCTACACTCTACACCATACACTCTATACTGTACACTCTATACCATACACTCTACACCCTACACTCTATACCATGCACTCTATACCCTACACTCTACACTCTATACCCTACACTCTATACCCTACAATCTATACCCTACACCCTACGCTCTATACCCTACACTCTATACCCTACTCTCTACACTCTATACCGTACACTATATTCCATACACTCTATTCCATACACTCTATACCCTGCACTCTACACCATACACTCTATACCCTATACTCTATACACTACACTCTACATTCTATACCCTACAATCTATACCCAACACTCTATACCCTACACTCTATACCATACACTCTATACCCTACACTCTATACCCTACACTCTATACTGTATACCATACACTCTATACCCTACACTATATACCCTACACTCTATACCCTACACTATATACCCTACACTCTATACCCTACACTCTACACTCTATACCCAACACTCTATACTCTACACTCTGTACCCTACACTCTATACCATACACTCCATACCCTACACTCTACACTCTATACCCTACACTCTACTCTTTATACCCTACACTCTATACCCTACACTCTACACTCTATACCCTACACTCTACACTCTATACCCTACACTCTACACCATACACTCTATACCCTATACTCTATACACTACACTCTACATTCTATACCCTACAATCTATACCCAACACTCTATACCCTACACTCTATACCATACACTCTATACCCTACACTCTATACCCTACACTCTATACTGTATACCATACACTCTATACCCTACACTATATACCCTACACTCTATACCCTACACTATATACCCTACACTCTATACCCTACACTCTACACTCTATACCCAACACTCTATACTCTACACTCTATACCCTACACTCTATACCATACACTCCATACCCTACACTCTACACTCTATACCCTACACTCTACTCTTTATACCCTACACTCTATAACCTACACTCTACACTCTATACCCTACACTCTACACTCTATACCCTACACTCTATACCCTACTCTATACCATACACTCTATACCCTACACTCTATACCCTACACTCTACACTCTATACCCTACACTCTACACTCTACACTCTATACCCTACACTCTATACCCTACACTCTATACTCTATACCCTACACTATATACCCTACACTCTATACCCTACACTCTATACCCTACACTCTGTACCCTACACTCTACACCCTACACTCTATACCCTACACATTATACCATACACTCTATACCCTACACTCTACACTCTATACCCTACACTCTACACCCTACACTCTATACCCTACACTTTATACCCTACACTCTACACTCTATACCCTACACTCTATACCCTACACTCTACACTCTACACTCTATACCCTACACTCTATACCCTACACTCTACACTCTATACCCTACACTCTATACCCTACACTCTATACCCTACACTCTACCCTCTACACTCTATACCCTACACTCTATACCATACACTCTATACCCTACACTCTACACTCTATTCCCTACACTCTATACCATACACTCTATACCCTACACTCTATACCCTACACTCTATACCCTACACTCTATACTCTATACCCTACACTCTATACCATATACTCTATACCCTACACTCTACACTCTATTCCCTACACTCTACACCATACACTCTATACCCTAAACTCTATACCCTACACTCTACACTCTATACCCTACACTCTATACCCTACACTCTACACTCTATACCCTACACTCTATACCATACACTCTATACCCTACACTCTATACCATACACTCTATACCCTACACTCTATACCCTACACTATACACTCTATACCCTACACTCTATACCCTACACTCTATACCCTACACTCTATACCCTACACTCTATACCCTACACTCTACACCCTACACTCTATACCCTACACTCTATACTCTACACTATATACCCTACACTCTATACCCTGCACTCTATACTCTATACCCTACACTCTATACCCTACACTCTATAACCTACACCCTATACCCTACACTCTATACCCTACACTCTACACTCTGTACCCTACACTCTATACTATACACTCTACACCCTACACTCTATACCATACACTCTATACCCTACACTGTACACTCTATACCATACACTCTATACTGTACACTCTATACCATACACTCTACACCCTACACTCTATATCATGCACTCTATACCCTACACTCTACACTCTATACCCTACACTCTATAACCCACAATCTATACCCTACACCCTACGCTCAATACCCTACACTCTATACCCTACACTCTACACTCTATACCGTACACTATATTCCATACACTCTATTCCATACACTCTATACCCTGCACTCTATACCCTACACTATACACTCTATACCCTACACTCTATACCATACACTCTATACCCTACACTCTACACTCTATTCCCTACACTCTATACCATACGCTCTATACCCTACACTCTATACCCTACACTCTATACCCTACACTATACACTCTATACCCTACACTCTACACTCTATACCATACACTCTATACCCTAAACTCTATACCCTACACTCTACACTCTATACCCTACACTCTATACCCTACACTCTATACCCTACACTCTATACCCTACACTCTATACCATACACTCTATACCCTACACTCTACACTCTATACCCTACACTCTATACCCTACACTCTAAACCCTACAATCTATACCCTACACTATACACTCTATACCCTACACTCTACACCATACACTCTATACCCTATACCCTACATTCTACACTCTATACCCTACAATCTATACCCTACACTTTATACCCTACACTCTATACTCTACACTCTACACTCTATACCGTACACTCTATACCATACACTCTATACCCTACACTCTATACCCTACACTCTATACCCTACACTCTACACTCTATACCCTACACTCTATACCATACACTCTAAACCCTACTCTCTATACCCTACACTCTATACCCTAAACTCTACACTCTATACCCTACACTCTACACTCTACACTCAATACCCTACACTCTATACCCTACACTCTATACCCTACACTCTATACCCTACACTCTACATTTTATACCCTACACTGTATACCCTACACTCTATACCCTACACTCTATAGCCCAACAATCTATACCGTACACTCTATACCCTACACTCTATACCCTACACTCTACACTCTATACCCTACACTCTATACCCTACACTCTAATCCCTACACTCTACACTCTTTACCCTACACTCTATACCCTACACTCTATACCATACACTCTATACCCTACACTCTATACCCTACACTCTACACTCTATACCCTACACTCTACACTCCATACTCTACACTCTATATCCTACACTCTACACTCTATACCCTACACTCTATACCCTACATTCTATACCCTACACTCTATACCCTACACTCTACACTTTATACCCTACACTCTATACCCTACACTCTATACCCTACACTCTACACTCTATACCCTACACACTATACCCTACACTATATACTCTATACCCTACACTCTATACCCTATACTCTATACCCTACAATCTATACCCTACACTCTATACCCTACACTCTATACCCTTCACTCTATATCCCAACACTCTATACCCTACACTCTATACCCTACACTCTACACCCTACACTATACACTCCATACCCTACACTCTATACCATACAATCTACACTCTATACCCTACACTCTATACGCTACACTCTACACTCTATACCCTACACTCTATACCCTACAATCTATACCATACACTCTATACCACACACTCTATACCCTACACTCTACACCCTACACTCTACACTCTATACCCTACACTCTATACCCTACACTCTACACTATATACCCTACACTCTATACCCTACACTCTATACCCTACACTCTATACCCTACACTCTACACTCTATACCCTACACTCTATACCCTATACTATATACTCTATACCCTACACTCTATACCCTACAATCTATACCCTACACTCTATACCCGACACTCTATACCCTACACTCTATATCCCAACACTCTATACCCTACACTCTATACCCTACACTCTACACTCTATACCCTACACTATACACTCTATACCCTACACTCTATACCATACAATCTACACTCTATACCCTACACTCTATACCCTACGCTTTACACTCTATACCCTACACACTATACCCTACTTTCTACACTCTATACCCTACACTCTACACTCTATACCATACACTCTATACCCTACACTCTATACCCTACACTCTATGCCCTACACTATATACCCTACACTTTATACCCTACACTCTACACTCTATATCCTACACTCTACACTCTATACCCTACACTCTATACCCTACACTCTATACCCTACACTCTACACTCTATACCCTACACTCTACACTCTGTACCCTACACTCTATACTATACACTCTACACCCTACACTCTATACCATACACTCTATAACCTACACTCTACACTCTATACCCTACACTCTACACTCTGTACCCTACACTCTATACTATACACTCTACACCCTACATTCTATACCATACACTCTATACCCTACACTCTACACTCTATACCATACACTCTATACTGTACACTCTATACCATACACTCTACACCCTACACTCTATACCATGCACTCTATACCCTACACTCTACACTCTATACCCTACACTCTATACCCTACAATCTATACCCTACACCCTACGCTCTATACCCTACACTCTATACCCTACTCTCTACATTCTATACCGTACACTATATTCCATACACTCTATTCCATACACTCTATACCCTGCACTCTATACCCTACACTATACACTCTATACCCTACACTCTACACCATACACTCTATACCCTATACTCTATACACTACACTCTACATTCTATACCCTACAATCTATACCCAACACTCTATACCCTACACTCTATACCATACACTCTATACCCTACACTCTATACCCTACACTCTATACTGTATACCATACACTCTATACCCTACACTATATACCCTACACTCTATACCCTACACTATATACCCTACACTCTATACCCTACACTCTACACTCTATACCCAACACTCTATACTCTACACTCTATACCCTACACTCTATACCATACACTCCATACCCTACACTCTACACTCTATACCCTACACTCTACTCTTTATACCCTACACTCTATAACCTACACTCTACACTCTATACCCTACACTCTACACTCTATACCCTACACTCTATACCCTACTCTATACCATACACTCTATACCCTACACTCTATACCCTACACTCTACACTCTATACCCTACACTCTACACTCTACACTCTATACCCTACACTCTATACCCTACACTCTATACTCTATACCCTACACTATATACCCTACACTCTATACCCTACACTCTATACCCTACACTCTGTACCCTACACTCTACACCCTACACTCTATACCCTACACATTATACCATACACTCTATACCCTACACTCTACACTCTATACCCTACACTCTACACCCTACACTCTATACCCTACACTTTATACCCTACACTCTACACTCTATACCCTACACTCTATACCCTACACTCTACACTCTACACTCTATACCCTACACTCTATACCCTACACTCTACACTCTATACCCTACACTCTATACCCTACACTCTATACCCTACACTCTACCCTCTACACTCTATACCCTACACTCTATACCATACACTCTATACCCTACACTCTACACTCTATTCCCTACACTCTATACCATACACTCTATACCCTACACTCTATACCCTACACTCTATACCCTACACTCTATACTCTATACCCTACACTCTATACCATATACTCTATACCCTACACTCTACACTCTATTCCCTACACTCTACACCATACACTCTATACCCTAAACTCTATACCCTACACTCTACACTCTATACCCTACACTCTATACCCTACACTCTACACTCTATACCCTACACTCTATACCATACACTCTATACCCTACACTCTATACCATACACTCTATACCCTACACTCTATACCCTACACTATACACTCTATACCCTACACTCTATACCCTACACTCTATACCCTACACTCTATACCCTACACTCTATACCCTACACTCTACACCCTACACTCTATACCCTACACTCTATACTCTACACTATATACCCTACACTCTATACCCTGCACTCTATACTCTATACCCTACACTCTATACCCTACACTCTATAACCTACACCCTATACCCTACACTCTATACCCTACACTCTACACTCTGTACCCTACACTCTATACTATACACTCTACACCCTACACTCTATACCATACACTCTATACCCTACACTGTACACTCTATACCATACACTCTATACTGTACACTCTATACCATACACTCTACACCCTACACTCTATATCATGCACTCTATACCCTACACTCTACACTCTATACCCTACACTCTATAACCCACAATCTATACCCTACACCCTACGCTCAATACCCTACACTCTATACCCTACACTCTACACTCTATACCGTACACTATATTCCATACACTCTATTCCATACACTCTATACCCTGCACTCTATACCCTACACTATACACTCTATACCCTACACTCTATACCATACACTCTATACCCTACACTCTACACTCTATTCCCTACACTCTATACCATACGCTCTATACCCTACACTCTATACCCTACACTCTATACCCTACACTATACACTCTATACCCTACACTCTACACTCTATACCATACACTCTATACCCTAAACTCTATACCCTACACTCTACACTCTATACCCTACACTCTATACCCTACACTCTATACCCTACACTCTATACCCTACACTCTATACCATACACTCTATACCCTACACTCTACACTCTATACCCTACACTCTATACCCTACACTCTAAACCCTACAATCTATACCCTACACTATACACTCTATACCCTACACTCTACACCATACACTCTATACCCTATACCCTACATTCTACACTCTATACCCTACAATCTATACCCTACACTTTATACCCTACACTCTATACTCTACACTCTACACTCTATACCGTACACTCTATACCATACACTCTATACCCTACACTCTATACCCTACACTCTATACCCTACACTCTACACTCTATACCCTACACTCTATACCATACACTCTAAACCCTACTCTCTATACCCTACACTCTATACCCTAAACTCTACACTCTATACCCTACACTCTACACTCTACACTCAATACCCTACACTCTATACCCTACACTCTATACCCTACACTCTATACCCTACACTCTACATTTTATACCCTACACTGTATACCCTACACTCTATACCCTACACTCTATAGCCCAACAATCTATACCGTACACTCTATACCCTACACTCTATACCCTACACTCTACACTCTATACCCTACACTCTATACCCTACACTCTAATCCCTACACTCTACACTCTTTACCCTACACTCTATACCCTACACTCTATACCATACACTCTATACCCTACACTCTATACCCTACACTCTACACTCTATACCCTACACTCTACACTCCATACTCTACACTCTATATCCTACACTCTACACTCTATACCCTACACTCTATACCCTACATTCTATACCCTACACTCTATACCCTACACTCTACACTTTATACCCTACACTCTATACCCTACACTCTATACCCTACACTCTACACTCTATACCCTACACACTATACCCTACACTATATACTCTATACCCTACACTCTATACCCTATACTCTATACCCTACAATCTATACCCTACACTCTATACCCTACACTCTATACCCTTCACTCTATATCCCAACACTCTATACCCTACACTCTATACCCTACACTCTACACCCTACACTATACACTCCATACCCTACACTCTATACCATACAATCTACACTCTATACCCTACACTCTATACGCTACACTCTACACTCTATACCCTACACTCTATACCCTACAATCTATACCATACACTCTATACCACACACTCTATACCCTACACTCTACACCCTACACTCTACACTCTATACCCTACACTCTATACCCTACACTCTACACTATATACCCTACACTCTATACCCTACACTCTATACCCTACACTCTATACCCTACACTCTACACTCTATACCCTACACTCTATACCCTATACTATATACTCTATACCCTACACTCTATACCCTACAATCTATACCCTACACTCTATACCCGACACTCTATACCCTACACTCTATATCCCAACACTCTATACCCTACACTCTATACCCTACACTCTACACTCTATACCCTACACTATACACTCTATACCCTACACTCTATACCATACAATCTACACTCTATACCCTACACTCTATACCCTACGCTTTACACTCTATAACCTACACACTATACCCTACTTTCTACACTCTATACCCTACACTCTACACTCTATACCATACACTCTATACCCTACACTCTATACCCTACACTCTATGCCCTACACTATATACCCTACACTTTATACCCTACACTCTACACTCTATATCCTACACTCTACACTCTATACCCTACACTCTATACCCTACACTCTATACCCTACACTCTACACTCTATACCCTACACTCTACACTCTGTACCCTACACTCTATACTATACACTCTACACCCTACACTCTATACCATACACTCTATACCCTACACTCTACACTCTATACCCTACACTCTACACTCTGTACCCTACACTCTATACTATACACTCTACACCCTACATTCTATACCATACACTCTATACCCTACACTCTACACTCTATACCATACACTCTATACTGTACACTCTATACCATACACTCTACACCCTACACTCTATACCATGCACTCTATACCCTACACTCTACACTCTATACCCTACACTCTATACCCTACAATCTATACCCTACACCCTACGCTCTATACCCTACACTCTATACCCTACTCTCTACATTCTATACCGTACACTATATTCCATACACTCTATTCCATACACTCTATACCCTGCACTCTATACCCTACACTATACACTCTATACCCTACACTCTACACCATACACTCTATACCCTATACTCTATACACTACACTCTACATTCTATACCCTACAATCTATACCCAACACTCTATACCCTACACTCTATACCATACACTCTATACCCTACACTCTATACCCTACACTCTATACTGTATACCATACACTCTATACCCTACACTATATACCCTACAGTCTATACCCTACACTATATACCCTACACTCTATACCCTACACTCTACAGTCTATACCCAACACTCTATACTCTACACTCTATACCCTACACTCTATACCATACACTCCATACCCTACACTCTACACTCTATACCCTACACTCTACTCTTTATACCCTACACTCTATACCCTACACTCTATACCCTACACTCTACACTCTATACCCTACACTCTATACCCTACTCTATACCATACACTCTATACCCTACACTCTATACCCTACACTCTACACACTATACCCTACACTCTACACTCTACACTCTATACCCTACACTCTATACCCTACACTCTATACTCTATACGCTACACTATATACCCTACACTCTACACTCTATACCCTACACTCTATACCCTACACTCTGTACCCTACACTCTACACCCTACACTCTATACCCTACACATTATACCATACACTCTATACCCTACACTCTACACTCTATACCCTACACTCTACACCCTACACTCTATACCCTACACTCTATACCCTACACTCTACACTCTATACCCTACACTCTATACCCTATACTATATACTCTATACCCTACACTCTATACCCTACAATCTATACCCTACACTCTATACCCGACACTCTATACCCTACACTCTATATCCCAACACTCTATACCCTACACTCTATACCCTACACTCTATACCCTACACTATACACTCTATACCCTACACTCTATACCATACAATCTACACTCTATACCCTACACTCTATACCCTACACTCTACACTCTATACCCTACACACTATACCCTACTTTCTACACTCTATACCCTACACTCTACACTCTATAACATACACTCTATACCCTACACTCTATACCCTACACTCTATACCCTACACTATATACCCTACACTTTATACCCTACACTCTACACTCTATATCCTACACTTTACACTATATACCCTACACTCTATACCCTACACTCTATACCCTACACTCTACACTCTGTACCCTACACTCTATACTATACACTCTACACCCTACACTCTATACCATACACTCTATACCCTACACTCTACACTCTATACCCTACACTCTACACTCTGTACCCTACACTCTATACTATACACTCTACACCCTACACTCTATACCATACACTCTATACCCTACACTCTACACCATACACTCTATACTGTACACTCTATACCATACACTCTACACCCTACACTCTATACCATGCACTCTATACCCTACACTCTACACTCTATACCCTACACTCTATACCCTACAATCTATACCCTACACCCTACGCTCTATACCCTACACTCTATACCCTACTCTCTACACTCTATACCGTACACTATATTCCATACACTCTATTCCATACACTCTATACCCTGCACTCTACACCATACACTCTATACCCTATACTCTATACACTACACTCTACATTCTATACCCTACAATCTATACCCAACACTCTATACCCTACACTCTATACCATACACTCTATACCCTACACTCTATACCCTACACTCTATACTGTATACCATACACTCTATACCCTACACTATATACCCTACACTCTATACCCTACACTATATACCCTACACTCTATACCCTACACTCTACACTCTATACCCAACACTCTATACTCTACACTCTGTACCCTACACTCTATACCATACACTCCATACCCTACACTCTACACTCTATACCCTACACTCTACTCTTTATACCCTACACTCTATACCCTACACTCTACACCCTACACTCTACACTCTATACCCTACACTCTACACCATACACTCTATACCCTATACTCTATACACTACACTCTACATTCTATACCCTACAATCTATACCCAACACTCTATACCCTACACTCTATACCATACACTCTATACCCTACACTCTATACCCTACACTCTATACTGTATACCATACACTCTATACCCTACACTATATACCCTACACTCTATACCCTACACTATATACCCTACACTCTATACCCTACACTCTACACTCTATACCCAACACTCTATACTCTACACTCTATACCCTACACTCTATACCATACACTCCATACCCTACACTCTACACTCTATACCCTACACTCTACTCTTTATACCCTACACTCTATAACCTACACTCTACACTCTATACCCTACACTCTACACTCTATACCCTACACTCTATACCCTACTCTATACCATACACTCTATACCCTACACTCTATACCCTACACTCTACACTCTATACCCTACACTCTACACTCTACACTCTATACCCTACACTCTATACCCTACACTCTATACTCTATACCCTACACTATATACCCTACACTCTATACCCTACACTCTATACCCTACACTCTGTACCCTACACTCTACACCCTACACTCTATACCCTACACATTATACCATACACTCTATACCCTACACTCTACACTCTATACCCTACACTCTACACCCTACACTCTATACCCTACACTTTATACCCTACACTCTATACTCTATACCCTACACTCTATACCCTACACTCTACACCCTACACTCTATACCCTACACTCTATACCCTACACTCTACACTCTATACCCTACACTCTATACCCTACACTCTATACCCTACACTCTACCCTCTACACTCTATACCCTACACTCTATACCATACACTCTATACCCTACACTCTACACTCTATTCCCTACACTCTATACCATACACTCTATACCCTACACTCTATACCCTACACTCTATACCCTACACTCTATACTCTATACCCTACACTCTATACCATATACTCTATACCCTACACTCTACACTCTATTCCCTACACTCTACACCATACACTCTATACCCTACACTCTACACTCTATACCCTACACTCTATACCCTACACTCTACACTCTATACCCTACACTCTATACAATACACTCTATACCCTACACTCTATACCATACACTCTATACCCTACACTCTATACCCTACACTATGCACTCTATACCCTACACTCTATACCCTACACTCTATACCCTACACTCTATACCCTACACTCTATACCCTACACTCTACACCCTACACTCTATACCCTACACTCTATACTCTACACTATATACCCTACACTCTATACCCTGCACTCTATACTCTATACCCTACACTCTATACCCTACACTCTATAACCTACACCCTATACCCTACACTCTATACCCTACACTCTACACTCTGTACCCTACACTCTATACTATACACTCTACACCCGACACTCTATACCATACACTCTATACCCTACACTCTACACTCTATACCATTCACTCTATACTGTACACTCTATACCATACACTCTACACCCTACACTCTATATCATGCACTCTATACCCTACACTCTACACTCTATACCCTACACTTTATACCCCACAATCTATACCCTACACCCTACGCTCAATACCCTACACTCTATACCCTACACTCTACACTCTATACCGTACACTATATTCCATACACTCTATTCCATACACTCTATACCCTGCACTCTATACCCTACACTATACACTCTATACCCTACACTCTATACCATACACTCTATACCCTACACTCTACACTCTATTCCCTACACTCTATACCATACGCTCTATACCCTACACTCTATACCCTACACTCTATACCCTACACTATACACTCTATACCCTACACTCTACACTCTATACCATACACTCTATACCCTAAACTCTATACCCTACACTCTACACTCTATACCCTACACTCTATACCCTACACTCTATACCCTACACTCTATACCCTACACTCTATACCATACACTCTATACCCTACACTCTACACTCTATACCCTACACTCTATACCCTACACTCTAAACCCTACAATCTATACCCTACACTATACACTCTATACCCTACACTCTACACCATACACTCTATACCCTATACCCTACATTCTACACTCTATACCCTACAATCTATACCCTACACTTTATACCCTACACTCTATACCCTACACTCTATACCCTATACTATATACTCTATACCCTACACTCTATACCCTACAATCTATACCCTACACTCTATACCCGACACTCTATACCCTACACTCTATATCCCAACACTCTATACCCTACACTCTATACCCTACACTCTATACCCTACACTATACACTCTATACCCTACACTCTATACCATACAATCTACACTCTATACCCTACACTCTATACCCTACACTCTACACTCTATACCCTACACACTATACCCTACTTTCTACACTCTATACCCTACACTCTACACTCTATAACATACACTCTATACCCTACACTCTATACCCTACACTCTATACCCTACACTATATACCCTACACTTTATACCCTACACTCTACACTCTATATCCTACACTTTACACTATATACCCTACACTCTATACCCTACACTCTATACCCTACACTCTACACTCTATACCCTACACTCTACACTCTGTACCCTACACTCTATACTATACACTCTACACCCTACACTCTATACCATACACTCTATACCCTACACTCTACACTCTATACCCTACACTCTACACTCTGTACCCTACACTCTATACTATACACTCTACACCCTACACTCTATACCATACACTCTATACCCTACACTCTACACCATACACTCTATACTGTACACTCTATACCATACACTCTACACCCTACACTCTATACCATGCACTCTATACCCTACACTCTACACTCTATACCCTACACTCTATACCCTACAATCTATACCCTACACCCTACGCTCTATACCCTACACTCTATACCCTACTCTCTACACTCTATACCGTACACTATATTCCATACACTCTATTCCATACACTCTGTACCCTGCACTCTACACCATACACTCTATACCCTATACTCTATACACTACACTCTACATTCTATACCCTACAATCTATACCCAACACTCTATACCCTACACTCTATACCATACACTCTATACCCTACACTCTATACCCTACACTCTATACTGTATACCATACACTCTATACCCTACACTATATACCCTACACTCTATACCCTACACTATATACCCTACACTCTATACCCTACACTCTACACTCTATACCCAACACTCTATACTCTACACTCTGTACCCTACACTCTATACCATACACTCCATACCCTACACTCTACACTCTATACCCTACACTCTACTCTTTATACCCTACACTCTATACCCTACACTCTACACCCTACACTCTACACTCTATACCCTACACTCTACACCATACACTCTATACCCTATACTCTATACACTACACTCTACATTCTATACCCTACAATCTATACCCAACACTCTATACCCTACACTCTATACCATACACTCTATACCCTACACTCTATACCCTACACTCTATACTGTATACCATACACTCTATACCCTACACTATATACCCTACACTCTATACCCTACACTATATACCCTACACTCTATACCCTACACTCTACACTCTATACCCAACACTCTATACTCTACACTCTATACCCTACACTCTATACCATACACTCCATACCCTACACTCTACACTCTATACCCTACACTCTACTCTTTATACCCTACACTCTATAACCTACACTCTACACTCTATACCCTACACTCTACACTCTATACCCTACACTCTATACCCTACTCTATACCATACACTCTATACCCTACACTCTATACCCTACACTCTACACTCTATACCCTACACTCTACACTCTACACTCTATACCCTACACTCTAAACCCTACACTCTATACTCTATACCCTACACTATATACCCTACACTCTATACCCTACACTCTATACCCTACACTCTGTACCCTACACTCTACACCCTACACTCTATACCCTACACATTATACCATACACTCTATACCCTACACTCTACACTCTATACCCTACACTCTAGACCCTACACTCTATACCCTACACTTTATACCCTACACTCTACACTCTATACCCTACACTCTATACCCTACACTCTACACCCTACACTCTACACCCTACACTCTATACCCTACACTCTATACCCTACACTCTACACTCTATACCCTACACTCTATACCCTACACTCTATACCCTACACTCTACCCTCTACACTCTATACCCTACACTCTATACCATACACTCTATACCCTACACTCTACACTCTATTCCCTACACTCTATACCATACACTCTATACCCTACACTCTATACCCTACACTCTATACCCTACACTCTATACTCTATACCCTACACTCTATACCATATACTCTATACCCTACACTCTACACTCTATTCCCTACACTCTACACCATACACTCTATACCCTACACTCTACACTCTATACCCTACACTCTATACCCTACACTCTACACTCTATACCCTACACTCTATACAATACACTCTATACCCTACACTCTATACCATACACTCTATACCCTACACTCTATACCCTACACTATACACTCTATACCCTACACTCTATACCCTACACTCTATACCCTACACTCTATACCCTACACTCTATACCCTACACTCTACACCCTACACTCTATACCCTACACTCTATACTCTACACTATATACCCTACACTCTATACCCTGCACTCTATACTCTATACCCTACACTCTATACCCTACACTCTATAACCTACACCCTATACCCTACACTCTATACCCTACACTCTACACTCTGTACCCTACACTCTATACTATACACTCTACACCCTACACTCTATACCATACACTCTATACCCTACACTCTACACTCTATACCATACACTCTATACTGTACACTCTATACCATACACTCTACACCCTACACTCTATATCATGCACTCTATACCCTACACTCTACACTCTATACCCTACACTCTATACCCCACAATCTATACCCTACACCCTACGCTCAATACCCTACACTCTATACCCTACACTCTACACTCTATACCGTACACTATATTCCATACACTCTATTCCATACACTCTATACCCTGCACTCTATACCCTACACTATACACTCTATACCCTACACTCTATACCATACACTCTATACCCTACACTCTACACTCTATTCCCTACACTCTATACCATACGCTCTATACCCTACACTCTATACCCTACACTCTATACCCTACACTATACACTCTATACCCTACACTCTACACTCTATACCATACACTCTATACCCTAAACTCTATACCCTACACTCTACACTCTATACCCTACACTCTATACCCTACACTCTATACCCTACACTCTATACCCTACACTCTATACCATACACTCTATACCCTACACTCTACACTCTATACCCTACACTCTATACCCTACACTCTAAACCCTACAATCTATACCCTACACTATACACTCTATACCCTACACTCTACACCATACACTCTATACCCTATACCCTACATTCTACACTCTATACCCTACAATCTATACCCTACACTTTATACCCTACACTCTATACCCTACACTCTACACTCTATACCGTACACTCTATACCATACACTCTATACCCTACACTCTATACCCTACACTCTATACCCTACACTCTATACCATACACTCTAAACCCTACTCTCTATACCCTAAACTCTACACTCTATACCCTACACTCTACACTCTACACTCAATACCCTACACTCTATACCCTACACTCTATACCCTACACTCTATACCCTACACTCTACATTTTATACCCTACACTGTATACCCTACACTCTATACCCTACACTCTATAGCCCAACAATCTATACCGTACACTCTATACCCTACACTCTATACCCTACACTCTACACCCTACACTCTATACCCTACACTCTAATCCCTACACTCTACACTCTTTACCCTACACTCTATACCCTACACTCTATACCATACACTCTATACCCTACACTCTATACCCTACACTCTACACTCTATACCCTACACTCTACACTCTATACCCTACACTCTATACCCTACATTCTATACCCTACACTCTATACCCTACACTCTACACTTTATACCCTACACTCTATACCCTACACTCTATACCCTACACTCTATACCCTACACTCTACACTCTATACCCTACACACTATACCCTACACTATATACTCTATACCCTACACTCTATACCCTATACTCTATACCCTACAATCTATACCCTACACTCTATACCCTACACTCTATACCCTACACTCTATATCCCAACACTCTATACCCTACACTCTATACCCTACACTCTACACCCTACACTATACACTCCATACCCTACACTCTATACCATACAATCTACACTCTATACCCTACACTCTATACCCTACACTCTACACTCTATACCCTACACTCTATACCCTACAATCTATACCATACACTCTATACCACACACTCTATACCCTACACTCTACACCCTACACTCTACACTCTATACCCTACACTCTATACCCTACACTCTACACTATATACCCTACACTCTATACCCTACACTCTATACCCTACACTCTATACCCTACACTCTACACTCTATACCCTACACTCTATACCCTATACTATATACTCTATACCCTACACTCTATACCCTACAATCTATACCCTACACTCTATACCCGACACTCTATACCCTACACTCTATATCCCAACACTCTATACCCTACACTCTATACCCTACACTCTACACTCTATACCCTACACTATACACTCTATACCCTACACTCTATACCATACAATCTACACTCTATACCCTACACTCTATACCCTACACTCTACACTCTATACCCTACACACTATACCCTACTTTCTACACTCTATACCCTACACTCTACACTCTATACCATACACTCTATACCCTACACACTATACCCTACACTCTATGCCCTACACTATATACCCTACACTTTATACCCTACACTCTACACTCTATATCCTACACTCTACACTCTATACCCTACACTCTATACCCTACACTCTATACCCTACACTCTACACTCTATACCCTACACTCTACACTCTGTACCCTACACTCTATACTATACACTCTACACCCTACACTCTATACCATACACTCTATACCCTACACTCTACACTCTATACCCTACACTCTACACTCTGTACCCTACACTCTATACTATACACTCTACACCCTACATTCTATACCATACACTCTATACCCTACACTCTACACTCTATACCATACACTCTATACTGTACACTCTATACCATACACTCTACACCCTACACTCTATACCATGCACTCTATACCCTACACTCTACACTCTATACCCTACACTCTATACCCTACAATCTATACCCTACACCCTACGCTCTATACCCTACACTCTATACCCTACTCTCTACATTCTATACCGTACACTATATTCCATACACTCTATTCCATACACTCTATACCCTGCACTCTATACCCTACACTATACACTCTATACCCTACACTCTACACCATACACTCTATACCCTATACTCTATACACTACACTCTACATTCTATACCCTACAATCTATACCCAACACTCTATACCCTACACTCTATACCATACACTCTATACCCTACACTCTATACCCTACACTCTATACTGTATACCATACACTCTATACCCTACACTATATACCCTACAGTCTATACCCTACACTATATACCCTACACTCTATACCCTGCACTCTGCACTCTATACCCAACACTCTATACTCTACACTCTATACCCTACACTCTATACCATACACTCCATACCCTACACTCTACACTCTATACCCTACACTCTACTCTTTATACCCTACACTCTATACCCTACACTCTACACTCTATACCCTACACTCTACACTCTATACCCTACACTCTACACTCTACACTCTATACCCTACACTCTATACCCTACACTTTATACTCTATACCCTACACTATATACCCTACACTCTACACTCTATACCCTACACTCTATACCCTACACTCTGTACCCTACACTCTACACCCTACACTCTATACCCTACACATTATACCATACACTCTATACCCTACACTCTACACTCTATACCCTACACTCTACACCCTACACTCTATACCCTACACTCTACACTCTATACCCTACACTCTATACCCTATACTATATACTCTATACCCTACACTCTATACCCTACAATCTATACCCTACACTCTATACCCGACACTCTATACCCTACACTCTATATCCCAAAACTCTATACCCTACACTCTATACCCTACACTCTATACCCTACACTATACACTCTATACCCTACACTCTATACCATACAATCTACAATCTATACCCTACACTCTATACCCTACACTCTACACTCTATACCCTACACACTATACCCTACTTTCTACACTCTATACCCTACACTCTACACTCTATACCATACACTCTATACCCTACACTCTATACCCTACACTCTATACCCTACACTATATACCCTACACTTTATACCCTACACTCTACACTCTATATCCTACACTCTACACTCTATACCCTACACTCTATACCCTACACTCTATACCCTACACTCTACACTCTATACCCTACACTCTACACTCTGTACCCTACACTCTATACTATACACTCTACACCCTACACTCTATACCATACACTCTATACCCTACACTCTACACTCTATACCCTACACTCTACACTCTGTACCCTACACTCTATACTATACACTCTACACCCTACACTCTATACCATACACTCTATACCCTACACTCTACACCACACACTCTATACTGTACACTCTATACCATACACTCTACACCCTACACTCTATACCATGCACTCTATACCCTACACTCTACACTCTATACCCTACACTCTATACCCTACAATCTATACCCTACACCCTACGCTCTATACCCTACACTCTATACCCTACTCTCTACACTCTATACCGTACACTATATTCCATACACTCTATTCCATACACTCTATACCCTGCACTCTACACCATACACTCTATACCCTATACTCTATACACTACACTCTACATTCTATACCCTACAATCTATACCCAACACTCTATACCCTACACTCTATACCATACACTCTATACCCTACACTCTATACCCTACACTCTATACTGTATACCATACACTCTATACCCTACACTATATACCCTACACTCTATACCCTACACTATATACCCTACACTCTATACCCTACACTCTACACTCTATACCCAACACTCTATACTCTACACTCTGTACCCTACACTCTATACCATACACTCCATACCCTACACTCTACACTCTATACCCTACACTCTACTCTTTATACCCTACACTCTATACCCTACACTCTACACTCTATACCCTACACTCTACACTCTATACCCTACACTCTACACCATACACTCTATACCCTATACTCTATACACTACACTCTACATTCTATACCCTACAATCTATACCCAACACTCTATACCCTGCACTCTATACCATACACTCTATACCCTACACTCTATACTGTATACCATACACACTATACCCTACACTATATACCCTACACTCTATACCCTACACTATATACCCTACACTCTATACCCTACACTCTACACTCTATACCCAACACTCTATACTCTACACTCTATACCCTACACTCTATACCATACACTCCATACCCTACACTCTACACTCTATACCCTACACTCTACTCTTTATACCCTACACTCTATAACCTACACTCTACACTCTATACCCTACACTCTACACTCTGTACCCTACACTCTATACCCTACTCTATACCATACACTCTATACCCTACACTCTATACCCTACACTCTACACTCTATACCCTACACTCTACACTCTATACCCTACACTCTATACCCTACACTCTATACTCTATACCCTACACTATATACCCTACACTCTACACTCTATACCCTACACTCTATACCCTACACTCTGTACCCTACACTCTACACCCTACACTCTATACCCTACACATTATACCATACACTCTATACCCTACACTCTACACTCTATACCTTACACTCTACACCCTACACTCTATACCCTACACTTTATACCCTACACTCTACACTCTATACCCTACACTCTATACCCTACACTCTACACCCTACACTCTATACCCTACACTCTATACCCTACACTCTACACTCTATACCCTACACTCTATACCCTACACTCTATACCCTACACTCTACCCTCTACACTCTATACCCTACACTCTATACCATACACTCTATACCCTACACTCTACACTCTAATCCCTACACTGTATACCATACACTCTATACCCTACACTCTATACCCTACACTCTATACCCTACACTCTATACTCTATACCCTACACTCTATACCATATACTCTATACCCTACACTCTACACTCTATTCCCTACACTCTACACCATACACTCTATACCCTAAACTCTATACCCTACACTCTACACTCTATACCCTACACTCTATACCCTACACTCTACACTCTATACCCTACACTCTATACCATACACTATATACCCTTCACTCTATACCATACACTCTATACCCTACACTCTATACCCTACACTATACACTCTATACCCTACACTCTACACCATACACTCTATACCCTATACAATACACTCTATACCCTACAATATATACCCTACACTCTATACCCTACACTGTACACTCTATACCGTACACTCTATACCATACACTCTATACCCTACACTCTATATCCTACACTCTATACCCTACACTCTACACTCTATACCCTACACTCTATACCATACACTCTAAACCCTACACTCTATACCCTACACTCTATACCCTAAACTCTACACTCTACTCTCTACTCACTCTACACTCTATTCCCTACACTCTATACCATACACTCTATACCCTACACTCTTTACCCTACACTATACACTCTATACCCTACACTCTACACTCTATACCATAGACTCTATACCCTACAATCTACACTCTATACCCTACAATCTATACCCTACACTCTATACCCTACACTTTATACCCTACACTCTATACCCTACGCTCTACACTCTATAACCTACACTCTATAACATACACTTTATACCCTACACTCTATACCTTACACTCTATACCCTACACTCTACACCCTACACTCTACACTCTATACCCTACACTCTATAACCTACACTCTATACCCTACACTCTTTACCCTACTCTCTACACTTTATACCCTACACTCTACACTCTATACCCTACACTCTATACCCTACACTCTACACTCTATACCCTACACTCTACACTCTATTCCCTACTCTCTATACCATACTCTCTATACCCTACACTCTTTACCCTACAATATACACTCTATACCCTACACTCTACACTCTATACCATACACTCTATACCCTACTCTCTACACTCTATACCCTACAATCTATACCCT
Organism: Ranitomeya imitator; assembly: GCF_032444005.1. Lineage (NCBI taxonomy): Eukaryota > Metazoa > Chordata > Amphibia > Anura > Dendrobatidae > Ranitomeya > Ranitomeya imitator. The sequence continues at coordinate 274,752 of NW_027193601.1, forward strand.
ACACTCTATACCATACACTCTAAACCCTACACTCTATACCCTACACTCTACACCCTACACTCTACACTCTATACCCTACACTCTATAACCTACACTCTATACCCTACACTCTATACCCTACTCTCTACACTTTATACCCTCCACTCTACACTCTATAACCTACAATCTACACCCTACACTCTACACTCTATACCCTACACTCTATAACCTACACTCTATACCCTACACTCTATACCCTACTCTCTACACTTTATACCCTACACTCTACACTCTATACCCTACACTCTATACCCTACACTCTACACCCTACACTCTACACTCTATACCCTACACTCTGTAACCTACACTCTATACCCTACACACTATACCCTACTCTCTACACTTTATACCCTACACTCTACACTCTATACCCTACACTCTATACCCTACACTCTACACTCTATACCCTACACTCTATACCCTACACTCTACACTCTATAATCTACTCTCTAAACCCTACACTCTATACCCTACACTCTACACTCTATACCCTACACTCTATACCCTACACTCTATACCCTACACTCTATACCCTACACTCTATACCCTACACTCTATACCCTACACTCTTCACCCTACACTTTATAGCTTACACTCTATACCCTACACTCTATACCATTCACTCTATACCCTACACTCTATACCCTACACTCTACACTCTACACCATACACTCTATACCCTACCCTCTATACCTTACACTCTATACCCTACACTCTACACATTATACCCTACACTATATACCATACACTCTACACTCTATACCCTACACTCTATACCATACACTCTATACCCTACACTTTATACCCTACACTCTACAATCTATACCCTACACTCTACACTCTACACCCTACACTCTACACTTTACACTCTATACTCTACACTCTATACCCTACACTCTATACCCTACACTCTACACTTTAACCCCTACACTCTATACCCTACACTCTATACCCTACACTCTATACCCGACACGCTATACCCTACACTCTATACCCTACACTCTATACCCTACACTCTATACCCTACATTCTACACCCTACACTCCATACCCTACACCCTATACCCTACACTCTATTCCCTACACTCTACACCCTACACTCTATACCCTACACTCTATACCCTACACTCTATACCCTACACTCTATACCCTACACTCTATACCCTACACTCTATACCATACACTCTATACCATACACTCTATCCCCTACACTCTATACCATACACTCTATACTCTATACCCTACACTGTATACCCTACACTCTAAACTCTATACCCTACACTCTATACCCTACACTCTACACTCTATACCCTACACTCTACACTATATACCCTACACTCTATACCCTACAATCTATAACATACACTCTATACCATACACTCTATACCATACACTCTACACTCTATACCCTACACTCTATACCCTACACTCTACACTCTATACCCTACACTCTATACCCTACACTCTACACTCTATACCCTACACTCTATACCCTACACTCTTTACCATATACTCTATACCATACACTCTATCCCCTACACTCTATGCCATACACTCTACACTCTATACCCTACACTCTACACTCTATACCCTACACTCTACACTCTATACCCTACACTCTACACCCTACACTCTATACCATACACTCTATACCCTACACTCTACACTCTATACCCTACACTCTATACCCTACACTCTATACCCTACACCCTACGCTCTATACCCTATACTCTATACCCTACACTCTACACACTATACCCTACACTCTATTCCATACACTCTATACCCTACACTCTATACCCTACACTCTACACTCTATACCCTACACTCTACACTTTACACTCTATACCCTACACTCTATACCCTACACTCTATACTCTATACCCTACACTCTATACCGTACATTCTACACTCTATACCCTACACTCTATACCCTACACTCTAATCCCTACACTCTACACCCTACACTTTATACCCTACACTCTATACCCTACTCTCTACACTCTATACCCTACACTCTATACCCTACACTTTATACCCTACACTCTACACTCTATACCCTACACTCTATACCATACACTCTACACTCTATTCCCTACACTCTATACCATACACTCTAAACCCTACACTCTATACCCTACACTATACACTCTATACCCTACAATCTATACCCTACACTCTATACCCTACACTCTATACCATACACTCTATACCCTACACTCTATACCATACACTCTACACCATACACTCTATACCATACACTCTATACCCTACACTCTACACTCTATACCCTACACTCTATACCGTACACCCTACGCTCTATACCCTACACTCTATACCCTACACTCTATACTCTATACCCTATACTCTATTCCATACATTCTATACCCTACACTCTATACCCTACACTCTAATCCCTACACTCTACACTCTATACCCTACACTCTATACCCTACACTCTATACCATACACTTTATACCCTACACTCTACACTCTATTCTATGCACTCTATACCCTACACTCTATACCCTACACTCTACACTCTATACCCTACACTCTACACTCTATACCCTACACTCTATACCCTACACTCTATACTCTATACCCTACACTCTATGCCCTACACTCTACACTCTATGCCCTACACTCTATGCCCTACACTCTAATCCCTACACTCTACACTCTATATCCTACACTCTATACTCTACACTCCATACTCTACACTCTATACCCTATAGTCTACACTCTATACCCTACACTCTATACCATACACTCTAATCCCTACACTCTACACTCCATACCCTACACTCTATACCCTACACTTTACACTCTATACCCTACACTCTATACCCTACACTCTATACCCTACATTCTATACCCTACACTCTATACCCTACACTCTACACTCTATACCCTACACTCTATACCCTACACTCTATACCCTACACTCTATACCCTACACTCTATACCCTACACTCTACACCCTACACTCTATACCATACACTCTATACCCTACACTCTACACTCTATACCCTACACTCTATAACCTACACTCTATACCCTACACTCTATACCCTACACTCTATACCCTACACTCTATACTCTACACCCTATACCCTACACTCTATACCCTACACTCTATACCCTACACTCTACACTCTATACCCTACACTCTATACCCTACACTCTATACTATACACTCTATACCCTACACTCTACACTCTATACCCTACACTCTATACCCTACACTCTATACTCTACACTCTATACTTTACACTCTATACCCTACACTCTATACCCTACACTCTACACTCTATACCGTACACTCCATACCCTCCACTCTATACCCTACACTCTACACTCTATACTCTACTCTATATACCATACACTCTATACCCTGCACTCTATACCCTACACTCTACACTCTATACCCTACACTCTATACCCTACACTCTACACTCTACACTCTATACCATACACTCTATACCCTACACTCTACACTCTATACCCTACACTCTATACCCTACACCCTACGCTCTATACCCTACACTCTATACCCTACACTCTATACTCTATACCCTACACTCTATTCCATACATTCTATACCCTACACTCTATACCCTACACTGTAATCAGTACACTCTATACCCTACACTCTATTCCCTACACTCTATACCATACACTCTATACCCTACACTCTAATCCCTACACTCTACACTCTATTCCATGCACTCTATACCCTACACTCTATACCCTACACTCTACACTCTATACCCTACACTCTACACTCTATACCCTACACCCTACGCTCTATACCCTACACTCTATACCCTACACTCTATACTTTATACCCTACACTCTATTCCATACATTCTATACCCTACACTCTATACCCTACACTGTAATCAGTACACTCTACACTCTATACCCTACACTCTATACCCTACACTCTATACCATACAATCCATACCCTACACTCTATACCCTACACTCTACACTCTATACCCTACACTCTATACCCTACACTCTAAACCCTACATTCTATACCCTACACTCTATACCCTACACTCTACACTCTATACCCTAGACTCTATTCCCTACAATCTATACCCTACACTCTACACTCTATACCCTACACTCTATACCCTACACTCTATACCCTACACTCTACACTCTATACCCTACACTCTATACCATACACTCTATACCCTACACTCTACACTCTATACCCTACACTCTATACCATACACTCTATACCATACACTCTATACCCTACACTCTACACTCTATACCCGACACTCTATACCCTACACTCTATACCCTACACTCTACACTCTATACTCTACTCTATATACCATACACTCTATACCCTGCACTCTATACCCTACACTCTACACTCTATACCCTACACTCTATACCCTACACTCTACACTCTACACTCTATACCATACACTCTATACCCTACACTCTACACTCTATACCCTACACTCTATACCCTACACCCTACGCTCTATACCCTACACTCTATACCCTACACTCTATACTCTATACCCTACACTCTATTCCATACATTCTATACCCTACACTCTATACCCTACACTGTAATCAGTACACTCTATACCCTACACTCTATTCCCTACACTCTATACCATACACTCTATACCCTACACTCTAATCCCTACACTCTACACTCTATTCCATGCACTCTATACCCTACACTCTATACCCTACACTCTACACTCTATACCCTACACTCTACACTCTATACCCTACACCCTACGCTCTATACCCTACACTCTATACCCTACACTCTATACTTTATACCCTACACTCTATTCCATACATTCTATACCCTACACTCTATACCCTACACTGTAATCAGTACACTCTACACTCTATACCCTACACTCTATACCCTACACTCTATACCATACAATCCATACCCTACACTCTATACCCTACACTCTACACTCTATACCCTACACTCTATACCCTACACTCTAAACCCTACATTCTATACCCTACACTCTATACCCTACACTCTACACTCTATACCCTAGACTCTATACCCTACAATCTATACCCTACACTCTACACTCTATACCCTACACTCTATACCCTACACTCTATACCCTACACTCTACACTCTATACCCTACACTCTATACCATACACTCTATACCCTACACTCTACACTCTATACCCTACACTCTATACCATACACTCTATACCATACACTCTATACCCTACACTCTACACTCTATACCCGACACTCTATACCCTACACTCTATACCCTACACCCTACACTCTATACCATACACTCTATACCATACACTCTATACCCTACACTCTACACTCTATACCCTACACTCTATACCCTACACTCTACACTCTATACCCTACACTCTACACTCTATACCATACACTCTATACCCTACACTCTACACTCTATACCCTACACTCTATACCCTACACTCTATACCCTACACCCTACGCTCTATACCCTATACTCTATACCCTACACTCTACACACTATACCCTACACTCTATTCCATACACTCTATACCCTACACTCTATACCCTACACTCTATACCCTACACTCTACACTTTACACTCTATACCCTACACTCTATACCCTACACTCTATACTCTATACCCTACACTCTATACCGTACATTCTACACTCTATACCCTACACTCTATACCCTACACTCTAATCCCTACACTCTACACTCTATACCCTACACTTTATACCCTACACTCTATACCCTACTCTCTACACTCTATACCCTACACTCTATACCCTACACTTTATACCCTACACTCTACACTCTATACCCTACACTCTATACCATACACTCTACACTCTATTCCCTACACTCTATACCATACACTCTAAACCCTACACTCTATACCCTACAATATACACTCTATACCCTACAATCTATACCCTACACTCTATGCCCTACACTCTATACAATACACTCTATACCCTACACTCTACACTCTATACCCTACACTCTATACCATACACTCTATACCCTACACTCTATACCATACACTCTACACCATACACTCTATACCATACACTCTATACCCTACACTCTACACTCTATACCCTACACTTCATACCCTACACTCTATACCATAAACTCTATACCCTACACTCTACACTCTATACCCTACACTCTATACCCTACACTCTATACCGTACACCCTACGCTCTATACCCTACACTCTATACCCTACACTCTATACTCTATACCCTATACTCTATTCCATACATTCTATACCCTACACTCTATACCCTACACTCTAATCCCTACACTCTACACTCTATACCCTACACTCTATACCCTACACTCTATACCATACACTTTATACCCTACACTCTACACTCTATTCCATGCACTCTATACCCTACACTCTATACCCTACACTCTACACTCTATACCCTACACTCTACACTCTATACCCTACACTCTATACCCTACACTCTATACTCTATACCCTACACTCTATACCCTACACTCTACACTCTATGCCCTACACTCTATGCCCTACACTCTAATCCCTACACTCTACACTCTATATCCTACACTCTATACTCTACACTCCATACTCTACACTCTATACCCTATAGTTTACACTCTATACCCTACACTCTATACCATACACTCTAATCCCTACACTCTACACTCCATACCCTACACTCTATACCCTACACTCTATACCCTACACTCTATACCCTACACTCTATACCCTACACTCTACACTCTATACCCTACACTCTATACCATACACTCTATACCCTACACTCTACACTCTATACCCTACACTCTATAACCTACACTCTATGCCCTACACTCTATACCCTACACTCTATACCCTACACTCTATACTCTACACCCTATACCCTACACTCTATACCCTACACTCTATACCCTACACTCTACACTCTATACCCTACACTCTATACCCTACACTCTATACTATACACTCTATACCCTACACTCTACACTCTATACCCTACACTCTATACCCTACACTCTATACTCTACACTCTATACCTTACACTCTATACCCTACACTCTATACCCTACACTCTACACTCTATACCGTACACTCCATACCCTCCACTCTATACCCTACACTCTACACTCTATACTCTACTCTATATACCATACACTCTATACCCTACACTCTACACTCTATACCCTACACTCTATACCCTACACTCTACACTCTACACTCTATACCATACACTCTATACCCTACACTCTACACTCTATACCCTACACTCTATACCCTGCACTCTATACCCTACACCCTACGCTCTATACCCTACACTCTATACCCTACACTCTATACTCTATACCCTACACTCTATTCCATACATTCTATACCCCACACTCTATACCCTACACTGTAATCAGTACACTCTATACCCTACACTCTATTCCCTACACTCTATACCATACACTCTATACCCTACACTCTAATCCCTACACTCTACACTCTATTCCATGCACTCTATACCCTACACTCTATACCCTACACTCTACACTCTATACCCTACACTCTACACTCTACACTCTATACCCTGCACTCTATACCCTACACCCTACGCTCTATACCCTACACTCTATACCCTACACTCTATACTCTATACCCTACACTCTATTCCATACATTCTATACCCTACACTCTATACCCTACACTGTAATCAGTACACTCTACACTCTATACCCTACACTCTATACCCTACACTCTATACCATACAATCCATACCCTACACTCTATACCCTACACTCTACACTCTATACCCTACACTCTATACCCTACACTCTAAACCCTACATTCTATACCCTACACTCTATACCCTACACTCTACACTCTATACCCTACACTCTATACCCTACAATCTATACCCTACACTCTACACTCTATACCCTACACTCTATACCCTACACTCTATACCCTACACTCTACACTCTATACCCTACACTCTATACCGTACACTCTATACCCTACACTCTACACTCTATACCCTACACTCTATACCCTACACTCTATACCCTACACTCTATACCATACAATCCATACCCTACACTCTATACCCTACACTCTACACTCTATACCCTACACTCTATACCCTACACTCTACACTCTATACCCTACACTCTACACTCTATTACCTACTCTCTATACCATACTCTCTATACCCTACACTCTTTACCCTACAATATACACTCTATACCCTACACTCTACACTCTATAACATACACTCTATACCCTACTCTCTACACTCTATACCCTACAATCTATACCCTACACTCTATACCATACACTCTAAACCCTACACTCTATACCCTACACTCTACACCCTACACTCTACACTCTATACCCTACACTCTATAACCTACACTCTATACCCTACACTCTATACCCTACTCTCTACACTTTATACCCTCCACTCTACACTCTATAACCTACAATCTACACCCTACACTCTACACTCAATACCCTACACTCTATAACCTACACTCTATACCCTACACTCTATACCCTACTCTCTACACTTTATACCCTACACTCTACACTCTATACCCTACACTCTATACCCTACACTCTACACCCTACACTCTACACTCTATACCCTACACTCTATAACCTACACTCTATACCCTACACTCTATACCCTACTCTCTACACTTTATACCCTACACTCTACACTCTATACCCTACACTCTATACCCTACACTCTACACTCTATACCCTACACTCTATACCCTACACTATACACTCTATACCCTACACTCTACACTCTATACCCTACTCTCTAAACCCTACACTCTATACCCTACACTCTACACTCTATACCCTACACTCTATACCCTACACTCTACACTCTATACCCTACACTCTATACCCTACACTCTATACCCTACACTCTATACCCTACACTCTTCACCCTGCACTTTATAGCTTACACTCTAAACCCTACACTCTATACCATTCACTCTATACCCTACACATTATACCCTACACTCTACACTCTACACCATACACTCTATACCCTACCCTCTATACCTTACACTCTATACCCTACACTCTACACATTATACCCTACACTATATACCATACACTCTACACTCTATACCCTACACTCTATACCATACACTCTATACCCTACACTTTATACCCTACACTCTACACTCTATACCCTACACTCTACACCCTACACTCTACACTTTACACTCTATACTCTACACTCTATACCCTACACTCTATACCCTACACTCTACACTTTAACCCCTACACTCTATACCCTACACTCTACACCCTACACTCTATACCCGACACGCTATACCCTACACTCTATACCCTACACTCTATACCCTACACTCTATACCCTACATTCTACACCCTACACTCCATACCCTACACCCTATACCCTACACTCTATACCCTACACTCTACACCCTACACTCTATACCCTACACTCTATACCCTACACTCTATACCCTACACTCTATACCCTACACTCTATACCCTACACTCTATACCCGACACGCTATACCCTACACTCTATACCCTACACTCTATACCCTACACTCTATACCCTACATTCTACACCCTACACTCCATACCCTACACCCTATACCCTACACTCTATACCCTACACTCTACACCCTACACTCTATACCCTACACTCTATACCCTACACTCTATACCCTACACTCTATACCCTACACTCTATACCATACACTCTATACCATACACTCTATCCCCTACACTCTATACCATACACTCTATACTCTATACCCTACACTGTATACCCTACACTCTAAACTCTATACCCTACACTCTATACCCTACACTCTACACTCTATACCCTACACTCTACACTATATACCCTACACTCTATACCCTACAATCTATAACATACACTCTATACCATACACTCTATACCATACACTCTACACTCTATACCCTACACTCTATACCCTACACTCTACACTCTATACCCTACACTCTATACCCTACACTCTACACTCTATACCCTACACTCTATACCCTACACTCTTTACCATATACTCTATACCATACACTCTATCCCCTACACTCTATCCCATACACTCTACACTCTATACCCTACACTCTACACTCTATACCCTACACTCTACACTCTATACCCTACACTCTACACCCTACACTCTATACCATACACTCTATACCCTACACTCTACACTCTATACCCTACACTCTATACCCTACACTCTATACCCTACACCCTACGCTCTATACCCTATACTCTATACCCTACACTCTACACACTATACCCTACACTCTATTCCATACACTCTATACCCTACACTCTATACCCTACACTCTACACTCTATACCCTACACTCTACACTTTACACTCTATACGCTACACTCTATACCCTACACTCTATACTCTATACCCTACACTCTATACCGTACATTCTACACTCTATACCCTACACTCTATACCCTACACTCTAATCCCTACACTCTACCCTCTATACCCTACACTTTATACCCTACACTCTATACCCTACTCTCTACACTCTATACCCTACACTCTATACCCTACACTTTATACCCTACACTCTACACTCTATACCCTACACTCTATACCATACACTCTACACTCTATTCCCTACACTCTATACCATACACTCTAAACCCTACACTCTATACCCTACACTATACACTCTATACCCTACAATCTATACCCTACACTCTATACCCTACACTCTATACCATACACTCTATACCCTACACTCTATACCATACACTCTACACCATACACTCTATACCATACACTCTATACCCTACACTCTACACTCTATACCCTACACTCTATACCGTACACCCTACGCTCTACACCCTACACTCTATACCCTACACTCTATACTCTATACCCTATACTCTATTCCATACATTCTATACCCTACACTCTATACCCTACACTCTAATCCCTACACTCTACACTCTATACCCTACACTCTATACCCTACACTCTATACCATACACTTTATACCCTACACTCTACACTCTATTCTATGCACTCTATACCCTACACTCTATACCCTACACTCTACACTCTATACCCTACACTCTACACTCTATACCCTACACTCTATACCCTACACTCTATACTCTATACCCTACACTCTATGCCCTACACTCTACACTCTATGCCCTACACTCTATGCCCTACACTCTAATCCCTACACTCTACACTCTATATCCTACACTCTATACTCTACACTCCATACTCTACACTCTATACCCTATAGTCTACACTCTATACCCTACACTCTATACCATACACTCTAATCCCTACACTCTACACTCCATACCCTACACTCTATACCCTACACTTTACACTCTATACCCTACACTCTATACCCTACACTCTATACCCTACATTCTATACCCTACACTCTATACCCTACACTCTACACTCTATACCCTACACTCTATACCCTACACTCTATACCCTACACTCTATACCCTACACTCTATACCCTACACTCTACACTCTATACCCTACACTCTATACCATACACTCTATACCCTACACTCTACACTCTATACCCTACACTCTATAACCTACACTCTATACCCTACACTCTATACCCTACACTCTATACCCTACACTCTATACTCTACACCCTATACCCTACACTCTATACCCTACACTCTATACCCTACACTCTACACTCTATACCCTACACTCTATACCCTACACTCTATACTATACACTCTATACCCTACACTCTACACTCTATACCCTACACTCTATACCCTACACTCTATACTCTACACTCTATACCTTACACTCTATACCCTACACTCTATACCCTACACTCTACACTCTATACCGTACACTCCATACCCTCCACTCTATACCCTACACTCTACACTCTATACTCTACTCTATATACCATACACTCTATACCCTGCACTCTATACCCTACACTCTACACTCTATACCCTACACTCTATACCCTACACTCTACACTCTACACTCTATACCATACACTCTATACCCTACACTCTACACTCTATACCCTACACTCTATACCCTGCACTCTATACCCTACACCCTACGCTCTATACCCTACACTCTATACCCTACACTCTATACTCTATACCCTACACTCTATTCCATACATTCTATACCCTACACTCTATACCCTACACTGTAATCAGTACACTCTATACCCTACACTCTATTCCCTACACTCAATACCATACACTCTATACCCTACACTCTAATCCCTACACTCTACACTCTATTCCATGCACTCTATACCCTACACTCTATACCCTACACTCTACACTCTATACCCTACACTCTACACTCTATACCCTACACCCTACGCTCTATACCCTACACTCTATACCCTACACTCTATACTTTATACCCTACACTCTATTCCATACATTCTATACCCTACACTCTATACCCTACACTGTAATCAGTACACTCTACACTCTATACCCTACACTCTATACCCTACACTCTATACCATACAATCCATACCCTACACTCTATACCCTACACTCTACACTCTATACCCTACACTCTATACCCTACACTCTAAACCCTACATTCTATACCCTACACTCTATACCCTACACTCTACACTCTATACCCTAGACTCTATACCCTACAATCTATACCCTACACTCTACACTCTATACCCTACACTCTATACCCTACACTCTATACCCTACACTCTACACTCTATACCCTACACTCTATACCGTACACTCTATACCCTACACTCTACACTCTATACCCTACACTCTATACCATACACTCTATACCATACACTCTATACCCTACACTCTACACTCTATACCCGACACTCTATACCCTACACTCTATACCCTACACCCTACACTCTATACCATACACTCTATACCATACACTCTATACCCTACACTCTACACTCTATACCCTACACTCTATACCCTACACTCTACACTCTATACCCTACACTCTACACTCTATACCATACACTCTATACCCTACACTCTACACTCTATACCCTACACTCTATACCCTACACTCTATACCCTACACCCTACGCTCTATACCCTATACTCTATACCCTACACTCTACACACTATACCCTACACTCTATTCCATACACTCTATACCCTACACTCTATACCCTACACTCTACACTCTATACCCTACACTCTACACTTTACACTCTATACCCTACACTCTATACCCTACACTCTATACTCTATACCCTACACTCTATACCGTACATTCTACACTCTATACCCTACACTCTATACCCTACACTCTAATCCCTACACTCTACACTCTATACCCTACACTTTATACCCTACACTCTATACCCTACTCTCTACACTCTATACCCTACACTCTATACCCTACACTTTTTACCCTACACTCTACACTCTATACCCTACACTCTATACCATACACTCTACACTCTATTCCCTACACTCTATACCATACACTCTAAACCCTACACTCTATACCCTACACTATACACTCTATACCCTACAATCTATACCCTACACTCTATGCCCTACACTCTATACAATACACTCTATACCCTACACTCTACACTCTATACCCTACACTCTATACCATACACTCTATACCCTACACTCTATACCATACACTCTACACCATACACTCTATACCATACACTCTATACCCTACACTCTACACTCTATACCCTACACTTCATACCCTACACTCTATACCATACACTCTATACCCTACACTCTACACTCTATACCCTACACTCTATACCCTACACTCTATACCGTACACCCTACGCTCTATACCCTACACTCTATACCCTACACTCTATACTCTATACCCTATACTCTATTCCATACATTCTATACCCTACACTCTATACCCTACACTCTAATCCCTACACTCTACACTCTATACCCTACACTCTATACCCTACACTCTATACCATACACTTTATACCCTACACTCTACACTCTATTCCATGCACTCTATACCCTACACTCTATACCCTACACTCTACACTCTATACCCTACACTCTACACTCTATACCCTACACTCTATACCCTACACTCTATACTCTATACCCTACACTCTATACCCTACACTCTACACTCTATGCCCTACACTCTATGCCCTACACTCTAATCCCTACACTCTACACTCTATATCCTACACTCTATACTCTACACTCCATACTCTACACTCTATACCCTATAGTCTACACTCTATACCCTACACTCTATACCATACACTCTAATCCCTACACTCTACACTCCATACCCTACACTCTATACCCTACACTCTACACTCTATACCCTACACTCTATACCCTACACTCTATACCCTACATTCTATACCCTACACTCTATACCCTACACTCTACACTCTATACCCTACACTCTATACCCTACACTCTATACCCTACACTCTATACCCTACACTCTATACCCTACACTCTACACTCTATACCCTACACTCTATACCATACACTCTATACCCTACACTCTACACTCTATACCCTACACTCTATAACCTACACTCTATGCCCTACACTCTATACCCTACACTCTATACCCTACACTCTATACTCTACACCCTATACCCTACACTCTATACCCTACACTCTATACCCTACACTCTACACTCTATACCCTACACTCTATACCCTACACTCTATACTATACACTCTATACCCTACACTCTACACTCTATACCCTACACTCTATACCCTACACTCTATACTCTACACTCTATACCTTACACTCTATACCCTACACTCTATACCCTACACTCTACACTCTATACCGTACACTCCATACCCTCCACTCTATACCCTACACTCTACACTCTATACTCTACTCTATATACCATACACTCTATACCCTACACTCTACACTCTATACCCTACACTCTATACCCTACACTCTACACTCTACACTCTATACCATACACTCTATACCCTACACTCTACACTCTATACCCTACACTCTATACCCTGCACTCTATACCCTACACCCTACGCTCTATACCCTACACTCTATACCCTACACTCTATACTCTATACCCTACACTCTATTCCATACATTCTATACCCCACACTCTATACCCTACACTGTAATCAGTACACTCTATACCCTACACTCTATTCCCTACACTCTATACCATACACTCTATACCCTACACTCTAATCCCTACACTCTACACTCTATTCCATGCACTCTATACCCTACACTCTATACCCTACACTCTACACTCTATATCCTACACTCTACACTCTACACTCTATACCCTGCACTCTATACCCTACACCCTACGCTCTATACCCTACACTCTATACCCTACACTCTATACTCTATACCCTACACTCTATTCCATACATTCTATACCCTACACTCTATACCCTACACTGTAATCAGTACACTCTACACTCTATACCCTACACTCTATACCCTACACTCTATACCATACAATCCATACCCTACACTCTATACCCTACACTCTACACTCTATACCCTACACTCTATACCCTACACTCTAAACCCTACATTCTATACCCTACACTCTATACCCTACACTCTACACTCTATACCCTACACTCTATACCCTACAATCTATACCCTACACTCTACACTCTATACCCTACACTCTATACCCTACACTCTATACCCTACACTCTACACTCTATACCCTACACTCTATACCGTACACTCTATACCCTACACTCTACACTCTATACCCTACACTCTATACCCTACACTCTATACCCTACACTCTATACCATACAATCCATACCCTACACTCTATACCCTACACTCTACACTCTATACCCTACACTCTATACCCTACACTCTACACTCTATACCCTACACTCTACACTCTATTCCCTACTCTCTATACCATACTCTCTATACCCTACACTCTTTACCCTACAATATACACTCTATACCCTACACTCTACACTCTATAACATACACTCTATACCCTACTCTCTACACTCTATACCCTACAATCTATACCCTACACTCTATACCATACACTCTAAACCCTACACTCTATACCCTACACTCTACACCGTACACTCTACACTCTATACCCTACACTCTATAACCTACACTCTATACCCTACACTCTATACCCTACTCTCTACACTTTATACCCTCCACTCTATAACCTACAATCTACACCCTACACTCTACACTCAATACCCTACACTCTATAACCTACACTCTATACCCTACACTCTATACCCTACTCTCTACACTTTATACCCTACACTCTACACTCTATACCCTACACTCTATACCCTACACTCTACACCCTACACTCTACACTCTATACCCTACACTCTATAACCTACACTCTATACCCTACACTCTATACCCTACTCTCTACACTTTATACCCTACACTCTACACTCTATACCCTACACTCTATACTCTACACTCTATACCCTACACTCTATACCCTACACTCTACACTCTATACCCTACACTCTACACTCTATACCCTACTCTCTAAACCCTACACTCTATACCCTACACTCTACACTCTATACCCTACACTCTATACCCTACACTCTACACTCTTTACCCTACACTCTATACCCTACACTCTATACCCTACACTCTATACCCTACACTCTTCACCCTACACTTTATAGCTTACACTCTAAACCCTACACTCTATACCATTCACTCTATACCCTACACTCTATACCCTACACTCTACACTCTACACCATACACTCTATACCCTACCCTCTATACCTTACACTCTATACCCTACACTCTACACATTATACCCTACACTATATACCATACACTCTACACTCTATACCCTACACTCTATACCATACACTCTATACCCTACACTTTATACCCTACACTCTACACTCTATACCCTACACTCTACACTCTACACCCTACACTCTACACTTTACACTCTATACTCTACACTCTATACCCTACACTCTATACCATACACTCTATACCCTACACTCTACACTCTATACCCTACACTCTATAACCTACACTCTATGCCCTACACTCTATACCCTACACTCTATACCCTACACTCTATACTCTACACCCTATACCCTACACTCTATACCCTACACTCTATACCCTACACTCTACACTCTATACCCTACACTCTATACCCTACACTCTATACTATACACTCTATACCCTACACTCTACACTCTATACCCTACACTCTATACCCTACACTCTATACTCTACACTCTATACCTTACACTCTATACCCTACACTCTATACCCTACACTCTACACTCTATACCGTACACTCCATACCCTCCACTCTATACCCTACACTCTACACTCTATACTCTACTCTATATACCATACACTCTATACCCTACACTCTACACTCTATACCCTACACTCTATACCCTACACTCTACACTCTACACTCTATACCATACACTCTATACCCTACACTCTACACTCTATACCCTACACTCTATACCCTGCACTCTATACCCTACACCCTACGCTCTATACCCTACACTCTATACCCTACACTCTATACTCTATACCCTACACTCTATTCCATACATTCTATACCCCACACTCTATACCCTACACTGTAATCAGTACACTCTATACCCTACACTCTATTCCCTACACTCTATACCATACACTCTATACCCTACACTCTAATCCCTACACTCTACACTCTATTCCATGCACTCTATACCCTACACTCTATACCCTACACTCTACACTCTATACCCTACACTCTACACTCTACACTCTATACCCTGCACTCTATACCCTACACCCTACGCTCTATACCCTACACTCTATACCCTACACTCTATACTCTATACCCTACACTCTATTCCATACATTCTATACCCTACACTCTATACCCTACACTGTAATCAGTACACTCTACACTCTATACCCTACACTCTATACCCTACACTCTATACCATACAATCCATACCCTACACTCTATACCCTACACTCTACACTCTATACCCTACACTCTATACCCTACACTCTAAACCCTACATTCTATACCCTACACTCTATACCCTACACTCTACACTCTATACCCTACACTCTATACCCTACAATCTATACCCTACAATCTACACTCTATACCCTACACTCTATACCCTACACTCTATACCCTACACTCTACACTCTATACCCTACACTCTATACCGTACACTCTATACCCTACACTCTACACTCTATACCCTACACTCTATACCCTACACTCTATACCCTACACTCTATACCATACAATCCATACCCTACACTCTATACCCTACACTCTACACTCTATACCCTACACTCTATACCCTACACTCTACACTCTATACCCTACACTCTACACTCTATTCCCTACTCTCTATACCATACTCTCTATACCCTACACTCTTTACCCTACAATATACACTCTATACCCTACACTCTACACTCTATAACATACACTCTATACCCTACTCTCTACACTCTATACTCTACAATCTATACCCTACACTCTATACCATACACTCTAAACCCTACACTCTATACCCTACACTCTACACCGTACACTCTACACTCTATACCCTACACTCTATAACCTACACTCTATACCCTACACTCTATACCCTACTCTCTACACTTTATACCCTCCACTCTACACTCTATAACCTACAATCTACACCCTACACTCTACACTCAATACCCTACACTCTATAACCTACACTCTATACCCTACACTCTATACCCTACTCTCTACACTTTATACCCTACACTCTACACTCTATACCCTACACTCTATACCCTACACTCTACACCCTACACTCTACACTCTATACCCTACACTCTATAACCTACACTCTATACCCTACACTCTATACCCTACTCTCTACACTTTATACCCTACACTCTACACTCTATACCCTACACTCTATACTCTACACTCTATACCCTACACTCTATACCCTACACTCTACACTCTATACCCTACACTCTACACTCTATACCCTACTCTCTAAACCCTACACTCTATACCCTACACTCTACACTCTATACCCTACACTCTATACCCTACACTCTACACTCTTTACCCTACACTCTATACCCTACACTCTATACCCTACACTCTATACCCTACACTCTTCACCCTACACTTTATAGCTTACACTCTAAACCCTACACTCTATACCATTCACTCTATACCCTACACTCTATACCCTACACTCTACACTCTACACCATACACTCTATACCCTACCCTCTATACCTTACACTCTATACCCTACACTCTACACATTATACCCTACACTATATACCATACACTCTACACTCTATACCCTACACTCTATACCATACACTCTATACCCTACACTTTATACCCTACACTCTACACTCTATACCCTACACTCTACACTCTACACCCTACACTCTACACTTTACACTCTATACTCTACACTCTATACCCTACACTCTATACCCTACACTCTACACTTTAACCCCTACACTCTATACCCTACACTCTACACCCTACACTCTATACCCGACACGCTATACCCTACACTCTATACCCTACACTCTATACCCTACACTCTATACCCTACATTCTACACCCTACACTCCATACCCTACACCCTATACCCTACACTCTATACCCTACACTCTACACCCTACACTCTATACCCTACACTCTATACCCTACACTCTACACCCTACACTCTATACCCTACACTCTATACCATACACTCTATACCATATACTCTATCCCCTACACTCTATACCATACACTCTATACTCTGTACCCTACACTGTATACCCTACACTCTAAACTCTATACCCTACACTCTATACCCTACACTCTACACTCTATACCCTACACTCTACACTATATACCCTACACTCTATACCCTACAATCTATAACATACACTCTATACCATACACTCTATACCATACACTCTACACTCTATACCCTACACTCTATACCCTACACTCTACACTCTATACCCTACACTCTATACCCTACACTCTACACTCTATACCCTACACTCTATACCCTACACTCTTTACCATACACTCTATACCATACACTCTATCTTCTACACTCTATCCCATACACTCTACACTCTATACCCTACACTCTACACTCTATACCCTACACTCTACACTCTATACCCTACACTCTACACCCTACACTCTATACCATACACTCTATACCCTACACTCTACACTCTATACCCTACACTCTATACCCTACACTCTATACCCTACACCCTACGCTCTATACCCTATACTCTATACCCTACACTCTACACACTATACCCTACACTCTATTCCATACACTCTATACCCTACACTCTATACCCTACACTCTACACTCTATACCCTACACTCTACACTTTACACTCTATACCCTACACTCTACACTCTATGCCCTACACTCTATGCCCTACACTCTAATCCCTACACTCTACACTCTATATCCTACACTCTATACTCTACACTCCATACTCTACACTCTATACCCTATAGTCTACACTCTATACCCTACACTCTATACCATACACTCTAATCCCTACACTCTACACTCCATACCCTACACTCTATACCCTACACTCTACACTCTATACCCTACACTCTATACCCTACACTCTATACCCTACATTCTATACCCTACACTCTATACCCTACACTCTACACTCTATACCCTACACTCTATACCCTACACTCTATACCCTACACTCTATACCCTACACTCTATACCCTACACTCTACACTCTATACCCTACACTCTATACCATACACTCTATACCCTACACTCTACACTCTATACCCTACACTCTATAACCTACACTCTATACCCTACACTCTGTACCCTACACTCTATACCCTACACTCTATACTCTACACCCTATACCCTACACTCTATACCCTACACTCTATACCCTACACTCTACACTCTATACCCTACACTCTATACCCTACACTCTATACTATACACTCTATACCCTACACTCTACACTCTATACCCTACACTCTATACCCTACACTCTATACTCTACACTCTATACCTTACACTCTATACCCTACACTCTATACCCTACACTCTACACTCTATACCGTACACTCCATACCCTCCACTCTATACCCTACACTCTACACTCTATACTCTACACTCTATACCCTACACTCTACACTCTATACCCTACACTCTATACCCTACACTGTACACTCTATACCCTACACTCTACACTCTATACCCTACACCCTACGCTCTATACCCTACACTCTATACCCTACACTCTATACTCTATGCCCTACACTCTATTCCATACATTCTATACCCTACACTCTATACCCTACACTGTAATCAGTACACTCTACACTCTATACCCTACACTCTATACCCTACACTCTATACCATACAATCCATACCCTACACTCTATACCCTACACTCTACACTCTATACCCTACACTCTATACCCTACACTCTAAACCCTACATTCTATACCCTACACTCTATACCCTACACTCTACACTCTATACCCTAGACTCTATACCCTACAATCTATACCCTACACTCTACACTCTATACCCTACACTCTATACCCTACACTCTATACCCTACACTCTACACTCTATACCCTACACTCTATACCGTACACTCTATACCCTACACTCTACACTCTATACCCTACACTCTATACCATACACTCTATACCATACACTCTATACCCTACACTCTACACTCTATACCCTACACTCTATACCCTACACTCTATACCCTACACCCTACACTCTATACCATACACTCTAAACCATACACTCTATACCCTACACTCTACACTCTATACCCTACACTCTATACCCTACACTCTACACTCTATACCCTACACTCTACACTCTATACCCTACACTCTACACCCTACACTCTATACCATACACTCTATACCGTACACTCTACACTCTATACCCTACACTCTATACCCTACACTCTATACCCTACACCCTACGCTCTATACCCTATACTCTGTACCCTACACTCTACACACTATACCCTACACTCTATTCCATACACTCTATACCCTACACTCTATACCCTACACTCTACACTCTATACCCTACACTCTACACTTTACACTCTATACCCTACACTCTATACCCTACACTCTATACTCTATAACCTACACTCTATACCGTACATTCTACACTCTATACCCTACACTCTATACCCTACACTCTAATCCCTACACTCTACACTCTATACCCTACACTTTATACCCTACACTCTATACCCTACTCTCTACACTCTATACCCTACACTCTATACCCTACACTTTATACCCTACACTCTACACTCTATACCCTACACTCTATACCATACACTCTACACTCTATTCCCTACACTCTATACCATACACTCTAAACCCTACACTCTATACCCTACACTATACACTCTATACCCTACAATCTATACCCTACACTCTATGCCCTACACTCTATACAATACACTCTATACCCTACACTCTACACTCTATACCCTACACTCTATACCATACACTCTATACCCTACACTCTATACCATACACTCTACACCATACACTCTATACCATACACCCTATACCCTACACTCTACACTCTATACCCTACACTTCATACCCTACACTCTATACCATACACTCTATACCCTACACTCTACACTCTATACCCTACACTCTATACCCTACACTCTATACCGTACACCCTACGCTCTATACCCTACACTCTATACCCTACACTCTATACCCTATACTCTATTCCATACATTCTATACCCTACACTCTATACCCTACACTCTAATCCCTACACTCTACACTCTATACCCTACACTCTATACCCTACACTTTATACCCTACACTCTACACTCTATTCCATGCACTCTATTCCCTACACTCTATACCCTACACTCTACACTCTATACCCTACACTCTACACTCTATACCCTACACTCTATACCCTACACTCTATACTCTATACCCTACACTCTATACCCTACACTCTACACTCTATGCCCTACACTCTATGCCCTACACTCTAATCCCTACACTCTACACTCTATATCCTACACTCTATACTCTACACTCCATACTCTACACTCTATACCCTATAGTCTACACTCTATACCCTACACTCTATACCATACACTCTAATCCCTACACTCTACACTCCATACCCTACACTCTATACCCTACACTCTACACTCTATACCCTACACTCTATACCCTACACTCTATACCCTACATTCTATACCCTACACTCTATACCCTACACTCTACACTCTATACCCTACACTCTATACCCTACACTCTATACCCTACACTCTATACCCTACACTCTATACCCTACACTCTACACTCTATACCCTACACTCTATACCATACACTCTATACCCTACACTCTACACTCTATACCCTACACTCTATAACCTACACTCTATACCCTACACTCTATACCCTACACTCTATACCCTACACTCTATACTCTACACCCTATACCCTACACTCTATACCCTACACTCTATACCCTACACTCTACACTCTATACCCTACACTCTATACCCTACACTCTATACTATACACTCTATACCCTACACTCTACACTCTATACCCTACACTCTATACCCTACACTCTATACTCTACACTCTATACCTTACACTCTATACCCTACACTCTATACCCTACACTCTACACTCTATACCGTACACTCCATACCCTCCACTCTATACCCTACACTCTACACTCTATACTCTACTCTATATACCATACACTCTATACCCTACACTCTATACCCTACACTCTACACTCTATACCCTACACTCTATACCCTACACTCTACACTCTACACTCTATACCATACACTCTATAACCTACACTCTACACTCTATACCCTACACTCTATACCCTGCACTCTATACCCTACACCCTACGCTCTATACCCTACACTCTATACCCTACACTCTATACTCTATACCCTACACTCTATTCCATACATTCTATACCCTACACTCTATACCCTACACTGTAATCAGTACACTCTATACCCTACACTCTATTCCCTACACTCTATACCATACACTCTATACCCTACACTCTAATCCCTACACTCTACACTCTATTCCATGCACTCTATACCCTACACTCTATACCCTACACTCTACACTCTATACCCTACACTCTACACTCTACACTCTATACCCTGCACTCTATACCCTACACTCTACGCTCTATACCCTACACTCTATACCCTACACTCTATACTCTATACCCTACACTCTATTCCATACATTCTATACCCTACACTCTATACCCTACACTGTAATCAGTACACTCTACACTCTATACCCTACACTCTATACCCTACACTCTATAACATACAATCCATACCCTACACTCTATACCCTACACTCTACACTCTATACCCTACACTCTATACCCTACACTCTAAACCCTACATTCTATACCCTACACTCTATACCCTACACTCTACACTCTATACCCTACACTCTATACCCTACAATCTATACCCTACACTCTACACTCTATACCCTACACTCTATACCCTACACTCTATACCCTACACTCTACACTCTATACCCTACACTCTATACCGTACACTCTATACCCTACACTCTACACTCTATACCCTACACTCTATACCCTACACTCTATACCCTACACTCTATACCATACAATATATACCCTACACTCTATACCCTACACTCTACACTCTATACCCTACACTCTATACCCTACACTCTACACTCTATACCCTACACTCTACACTCTATTCCCTATTCTCTATACCATACTCTCTATACCCTACACTCTTTACCCTACAATATACACTCTATACCCTACACTCTACACTCTATACCCTACACTCTATACCCTACACTCTATAACATACAATCCATACCCTACACTCTATACCCTACACTCTACACTCTATACCCTACACTCTATACCCTACACTCTAAACCCTACATTCTATACCCTACACTCTATACCCTACACTCTACACTCTATACCCTACACTCTATACCCTACAATCTATACCCTACACTCTACACTCTATACCCTACACTCTATACCCTACACTCTATACCCTACACTCTACACTCTATACCCTACACTCTATACCGTACACTCTATACCCTACACTCTACACTCTATACCCTACACTCTATACCCTACACTCTATACCCTACACTCTATACCATACAATATATACCCTACACTCTATACCCTACACTCTACACTCTATACCCTACACTCTATACCCTACACTCTACACTCTATACCCTATACCCTACACTCTACACCCTACACTCTACACTCTATACCCTACACTCTATAACCTACACTCTATACCCTACACTCTATACCCTACTCTCTACACTTTATACCCTCCACTCTACACTCTATAACCTACAATCTACACCCTACACTCTACACTCAATACCCTACACTCTATAACCTACACTCTATACCCTACACTCTATACCCTACTCTCTACACTCTATACCCTACACTCTACACCCTACACTCTACACTCTATACCCTACACTCTATAACCTACACTCTATACCCTACACTCTATACCCTACTCTCTACACTTTATACCCTACACTCTACACTCTATACCCTACACTCTATACCCTACACTCTACACTCTATACCCTACACTCTATACCCTACACTCTACACTCTATACCCTACACTCTACACTCTATACCCTACACTCTATACCCTACACTCTACACTCTATACCCTACACTCTATACCCTACACTCTACACTCTATACCCTACACTCTACACTCTATACCCTACTCTCTAAACCCTACACTCTATACCCTACACTCTACACTCTATACCCTACACTCTATACCCTACACTCTACACTCTATACCCTACACTCTATACCCTACACTCTATACCCTACACTCTATACCCTACACTCTATACCCTACACTCTTCACCCTACACTTTATAGCTTACACTCTAAACCCTACACTCTATACCATTCACTCTATACCCTACACTCTATACCCTACACTCTACACTCTACACCATACACTCTATACCCTACCCTCTATACCTTACACTCTATACCCTACACTCTACACATTATACCCTACACTATATACCATACACTCTACACTCTATACCCTACACTCTATACCATACACTCTATACCCTACACTTTATACCCTACACTCTACACTCTATACCCTACACTCTACACTCTACACCCTACACTCTACACTTTACACTCTATACTCTACACTCTATACCCTACACTCTATACCCTACACTCTACACTTTAACCCCTACACTCTATACCCTACACTCTACACCCTACACTCTATACCCGACACGCTATACCCTACACTCTATACCCTACACTCTATACCCTACACTCTATACCCTACATTCTACACCCTACACTCCATACCCTACACCCTATACCCTACACTCTATACCCTACACTCTACACCCTACACTCTACACCCTACACTCTATACCCTACACTCTATACCCTACACTCTATACCCTACACTCTATATCCTACACTCTATACCATACACTCTATACCATATACTCTATCCCCTACACTCTATACCATACACTCTATACTCTATACCCTACACTATATACCCTACACTCTAAACTCTATACCCTACACTCTATACCCTACACTCTACACTATATACCCTACACTCTATACCCTACAATCTATAACATACACTCTTTACCATACACTCTATACCATACACTCTACACTCTATACCCTACACTCTATACCCTACACTCTACACTCTATACCCTACACTCTATACCCTACACTCTATACCCTACACTCTATACCCTACACTCTTTACCATACACTCTATACCATACACTCTATCCCCTACACTCTATCCCATACACTCTACACTCTATACCCTACACTCTACACTCTATACCCTACACTCTACACTCTATACCCTACACTCTACACCCTACACTCTATACCATACACTCTATACCCTACACTCTACACTCTATACCCTACACTCTATACCCTACACCCTACGCTCTATACCCTATACTCTATACCCTACACTCTACACACTATACCCTACACTCTATTCCATACACTCTATACCCTACACTCTATACCCTACACTCTACACTCTATACCCTACACTCTACACTTTACACTCTATACCCTACACTCTATACCCTACACTCTATACTCTATACCCTACACTCTATACCGTACATTCTACACTCTATACCCTACACTCTATACCCTACACTCTAATCCCTACACTCTACACTCTATACCCTACACTTTATACCCTACACTCTATACCCTACTCTCTACAATCTATACCCTACACTCTATACCCTACACTTTATACCCTACACTCTACACTCTATACCCTACACTCTATACCATACACTCTACACTCTATTCCCTACACTCTATACCATACACTCTAAACCCTACACTCTATACCCTACACTATACACTCTATACCCTACAATCTATACCCTACACTCTATGCCCTACACTCTATACAATACACTCTATACCCTACACTCTACACTCTATACCCTACACTCTATACCATACACTCTATACCCTACACTCTATACCATACACTCTACACCATACACTCTATACCATACACTCTATACCCTACACTCTACACTCTATACCCTACACTTCATACCCTACACTCTATACCATACACTCTATACCCTACACTCTACACTCTATACCCTACACTCTATACCCTACACTCTATACCGTACACCCTACGCTCTATACCCTACACTCTATACCCTACACTCTATACTCTATACCCTATACTCTATTCCATACATTCTATACCCTACACTCTATACCCTACACTCTAATCCCTACACTCTACACTCTATACCCTACACTCTATACCCTACACTCTATACCATACACTTTATACCCTACACTCTACACTCTATTCCATGCACTCTATACCCTACACTCTATACCCTACACTCTACACTCTATACCCTACACTCTATACCCTACACTCTATACCCTATACCCTACACTCTATACCCTACACTCTACACTCTATGCCCTACACTCTATGCCCTACACTCTAATCCCTACACTCTACACTCTATATCCTACACTCTATACTCTACACTCCATACTCTACACTCTATACCCTATAGTCTACACTCTATACCCTACACTCTATACCATACACTCTAATCCCTACACTCTACACTCCATACCCTACACTCTATCCCCTACACTCTACACTCTATACCCTACACTCTATACCCTACACTCTATACCCTACATTCTATACCCTACACTCTATACCCTACACTCTACACTCTATACCCTACACTCTATACCCTACACTCTATACCCTACACTCTATACCCTACACTCTATACCCTACACTCTATACCCTACACTCTACACTCTATACCCTACACTCTATACCATACACTCTATACCCTACACTCTACACTCTATACCCTACACTCTATAACCTACACTCTATACCCTACACTCTATACCCTACACGCTATACCCTACACTCTATACTCTACACCCTATACCCTACACTCTATACCCTACACTCTATACCCTACACTCTACACTCTATACCCTACACTCTATACCCTACACTCTATACTATACACTCTATACCCTACACTCTACACTCTATACCCTACACTCTATACCCTACACTCTATACTCTACACTCTATACCTTACACTCTATACCCTACACTCTATACCCTACACTCTACACTCTATACCGTACACTCCATACCCTCCACTCTATACCCTACACTCTACACTCTATACTCTACTCTATATACCATACACTCTATACCCTACACTCTATACCCTACACTCTACACTCTATACCCTACACTCTATACCCTACACTCTACACTCTACACTCTATACCATACACTCTATACCCTACACTCTACACTCTATACCCTACACTCTATACCCTGCACTCTATACCCTACACCCTACGCTCTATACCCTACACTCTATACCCTACACTCTATACTCTATACCCTACACTCTATTCCATACATTCTATACCCTACACTCTATACCCTACACTGTAATCAGTACACTCTATACCCTACACTCTATTCCCTACACTCTATACCATACACTCTATACCCTACACTCTAATCCCTACACTCTAAACTCTATTCCATGCACTCTATACCCTACACTCTATACCCTACACTCTACACTCTATACCCTACACTCTACACTCTACACTCTATACCCTGCACTCTATACCCTACACCCTACGCTCTATACCCTACACTCTATACCCTACACTCTATACTCTATACCCTACACTCTATTCCATACATTCTATACCCTACACTCTATACCCTACACTGTAATCAGTACACTCTACTCTCTATACCCTACACTCTATACCCTACACTCTATACCATACAATCCATACCCTACACTCTATACCCTACACTCTACACTCTATACCCTACACTCTATACCCTACACTCTAAACCCTACATTATATACCCTACACTCTATACCCTACACTCTACACTCTATACCCTACACTCTATACCCTACAATCTATACCCTACACTCTACACTCTATACCCTACACTCTATACCCTACACTCTATACCCTACACTCTACACTCTATACCCTACACTCTATACCATACACTCTATACCCTACACTCTACACTCTATACCCTACACTCTATACCCTACACTCTATACCCTACACTCTATACCATACAATCCATACCCTACACTCTATACCCTACACTCTACACTCTATACCCTACACTCTATACCCTACACTCTAAACCCTACATTCTATACCCTACACTCTATACCCTGCACTCTACACTCTATACCCTACACTCTATACCCTACAATCTATACCCTACACTCTACACCCTACACTCTATACCCTACACTCTATACCCTACACTCTACACTCTATACCCTACACTCTATACCCTACACTCTATACCATACACTCTATACCTTACACTCTATCCCCTACACTCTATACCATACAATCTACACTCTATACCCTACACTGTATACCCTACACTCTAAACTCTATACCCTACACTCTATACCCTACACTCTACACTCTATACCCTACACTCTACACTCTATACCCTACACTCTATACCCTACAATCTATAACATACACTCTATACCATACACTCTATACCATACACTCTACACTCTATACCCTACACTCTATACCCTACACTCTACACTCTATACCCTACACTCTATACCCTACACTCTACACTCTATACCCTACACTCTATACCCTACACTCTATACCATACACTCTATACCATACACTCTATCCCCTACACTCTATCCCATACACTCTACACTCTATACCCTACACTCTACACTCTATACCCTACACTCTACACTCTATACCCTACACTCTACACCCTACACTCTATACCATACACTCTATACCCTACACTCTATACCCTACACTCTATACCCTACACCCTACGCTCTATACCCTACACTCTATACCCTACACTCTACACACTATACCCTACACTCTATTCCATACACTCTATACCCTACACTCTATACCCTACACTCTACACTCTATACCCTACACTCTACACTTTACACTCTATACCCTACACTCTATACCCTACACTCTATACTCTATACCATACACTCTATAACCTACACTCTATACCATACACTCTACACCCTACACTCTATACCATACACTCTATACCCTACACTCTACACTCTATAACCTACACTCTATAACATACACTCTATACCCTACTCTCTATACCTTACACTCTATACCCTACACTGTACACCCTACACTCTACACTCTACACTCTATACCCTGCACTCTATACCCTACACCCTACGCTCTATACCCTACACTCTATACCCTACACTCTATACTCTATACCCTACACTCTATTCCATACATTCTATACCCTACACTCTATACCCTACACTGTAATCAGTACACTCTACACTCTATACCCTACACTCTATACCCTACACTCTATACCATACAATCCATACCCTACACTCTATACCCTACACTCTAAACCCTACATTCTATACCCTACACTCTATACCCTGCACTCTACACTCTATACCCTACACTCTATACCCTACAATCTATACCCTACACTCTACACTCTATACCCTACACTCTATACCCTACACTCTATACCCTACATTCTATACCCTACACTCTATACCCTACACTCTACACTCTATACCCTACACTCTATACCCTACAATCTATACCCTACACTCTACACTCTATACCCTACACTCTATACCCTACACTCTACACTCTATACCCTACACTCTATACCATACACTCTATACCCTACACTCTACACTCTATACCCTACACTCTATACCCTACACTCTATACCCTACACTCTATACCATGCAATCCATACCCTACACTCTATACCCTACACTCTACACTCTATACCCTACACTCTATACCCTACACTCTACACTCTATACCCTACACTCTACACTCTATTCCCTACTCTCTATACCATACTCTCTATACCCTACACTCTTTACCCTACAATATACACTCTATACCCTACACTCTACACTCTATACCATACACTCTATACCCTACTCTCTACACTCTATACCCTACAATCTATACCCTACACTCTATACCATACACTCTAAACCCTACACTCTATACCCTACACTCTACACCCTACACTCTACACTCTATACCCTACACTCTATAACCTACACTCTATACCCTACACTCTATACCCTACTCTCTACACTTTATACCCTCCACTCTACACTCTATAACCTACAATCTACACCCTACACTCTACACTCTATCCCCTACACTCTATAACCTACACTCTATACCCTACACTCTATACCCTACTCTCTACACTTTATACCCTACACTCTACACTCTATACCCTACACTCTATACCCTACACTCTACACCCTACACTCTACACTCTATACCCTACACTCTATAACCTACACTCTATACCCTACACTCTATACCCTACTCTCTACACTTTATACCCTACACTCTACACTCTATACCCTACACTCTATACCCTACACTCTACACTCTATACCCTACACTCTATACCCTACACTCTACACTCTATACCCTACACTCTACACTCTATAACCTACTCTCTAAACCCTACACTCTATACCCTACACTCTACACTCTATACCCTACACTCTATACCCTACACTCTACACTCTATACCCTACACTCTATACCCTACACTCTATACCCTACACTCTATACCCTACACTCTATACCCTACACTCTTCACCCTACACTTTATAGCTTACACTCTATACCCTACACTCTGTACCATTCAATCTATACCCTACACTCTATACCCTACACTCTACACTCTACACCATACACTCTATACCCTACCCTCTATACCTTACACTCTATACCCTACACTCTACACATTATACCCTACACTATATACCATACACTCTACACTCTATACCCTACACTCTATACCATACACTCTATACCCTACACTTTATACCCTACACTCTACACTCTATACCCTACACTCTACACTCTACACCCTACACTCTACACTTTACACTCTATACTCTACACTCTATACCCTACACTCTATACCCTACACTCTATACCCGACACGCTATACCATACACTCTATACCCTACACTCTATACCCTACACTCTATACCCTACATTCTACACCCTACACTCCATACCCTACACCCTATACCCTACACTCTATACCCTACACTCTACACCCTACACTCTATACCCTACACTCTATACCCTACACTCTATACCCTACACTCTACACTCTATACCCTACACTCTATACCATACACTCTATACCCTACACTCTACACTCTATACCCTACACTCTATACCCTACACTCTATACCCTACACTCTATACCATACAATCCATACCCTACACTCTATACCCTACACTCTACACTCTATACCCTACACTCTATACCCTACACTCTAAACCCTACATTCTATACCCTACACTCTATACCCTGCACTCTACACTCTATACCCTACACTCTATACCCTACAATCTATACCCTACACTCTACACCCTACACTCTATACCCTACACTCTATACCCTACACTCTACACTCTATACCCTACACTCTATACCCTACACTCTATACCATACACTCTATACCTTACACTCTATCCCCTACACTCTATACCATACAATCTACACTCTATACCCTACACTGTATACCCTACACTCTAAACTCTATACCCTACACTCTATACCCTACACTCTACACTCTATACCCTACACTCTACACTCTATACCCTACACTCTATACCCTACAATCTATAACATACACTCTATACCATACACTCTATACCATACACTCTACACTCTATACCCTACACTCTATACCCTACACTCTACACTCTATACCCTACACTCTATACCCTACACTCTACACTCTATACCCTACACTCTATACCCTACACTCTATACCATACACTCTATACCATACACTCTATCCCCTACACTCTATCCCATACACTCTACACTCTATACCCTACACTCTACACTCTATACCCTACACTCTACACTCTATACCCTACACTCTACACCCTACACTCTATACCATACACTCTATACCCTACACTCTATACCCTACACTCTATACCCTACACCCTACGCTCTATACCCTACACTCTATACCCTACACTCTACACACTATACCCTACACTCTATTCCATACACTCTATACCCTACACTCTATACCCTACACTCTACACTCTATACCCTACACTCTACACTTTACACTCTATACCCTACACTCTATACCCTACACTCTATACTCTATACCATACACTCTATAACCTACACTCTATACCATACACTCTACACCCTACACTCTATACCATACACTCTATACCCTACACTCTACACTCTATAACCTACACTCTATAACATACACTCTATACCCTACTCTCTATACCTTACACTCTATACCCTACACTGTACACCCTACACTCTACACTCTACACTCTATACCCTGCACTCTATACCCTACACCCTACGCTCTATACCCTACACTCTATACCCTACACTCTATACTCTATACCCTACACTCTATTCCATACATTCTATACCCTACACTCTATACCCTACACTGTAATCAGTACACTCTACACTCTATACCCTACACTCTATACCCTACACTCTATACCATACAATCCATACCCTACACTCTATACCCTACACTCTAAACCCTACATTCTATACCCTACACTCTATACCCTGCACTCTACACTCTATACCCTACACTCTATACCCTACAATCTATACCCTACACTCTACACTCTATACCCTACACTCTATACCCTACACTCTATACCCTACACTCTATACCATGCAATCCATACCCTACACTCTATACCCTACACTCTACACTCTATACCCTACACTCTATACCCTACACTCTACACTCTATACCCTACACTCTACACTCTATTCCCTACTCTCTATACCATACTCTCTATACCCTACACTCTTTACCCTACAATATACACTCTATACCCTACACTCTACACTCTATACCATACACTCTATACCCTACTCTCTACACTCTATACCCTACAATCTATACCCTACACTCTATACCATACACTCTAAACCCTACACTCTATACCCTACACTCTACACCCTACACTCTACACTCTATACCCTACACTCTATAACCTACACTCTATACCCTACACTCTATACCCTACTCTCTACACTTTATACCCTCCACTCTACACTCTATAACCTACAATCTACACCCTACACTCTACACTCTATCCCCTACACTCTATAACCTACACTCTATACCCTACACTCTATACCCTACTCTCTACACTTTATACCCTACACTCTACACTCTATACCCTACACTCTATACCCTACACTCTACACCCTACACTCTACACTCTATACCCTACACTCTATAACCTACACTCTATACCCTACACTCTATACCCTACTCTCTACACTTTATACCCTACACTCTACACTCTATACCCTACACTCTATACCCTACACTCTACACTCTATACCCTACACTCTATACCCTACACTCTACACTCTATACCCTACACTCTACACTCTATAACCTACTCTCTAAACCCTACACTCTATACCCTACACTCTACACTCTATACCCTACACTCTATACCCTACACTCTACACTCTATACCCTACACTCTATACCCTACACTCTATACCCTACACTCTATACCCTACACTCTATACCCTACACTCTTCACCCTACACTTTATAGCTTACACTCTATACCCTACACTCTGTACCATTCAATCTATACCCTACACTCTATACCCTACACTCTACACTCTACACCATACACTCTATACCCTACCCTCTATACCTTACACTCTATACCCTACACTCTACACATTATACCCTACACTATATACCATACACTCTACACTCTATACCCTACACTCTATACCATACACTCTATACCCTACACTTTATACCCTACACTCTACACTCTATACCCTACACTCTACACTCTACACCCTACACTCTACACTTTACACTCCATACTCTACACTCTATACCCTACACTCTATACCCTACACTCTATACCCGACACGCTATACCATACACTCTATACCCTACACTCTATACCCTACACTCTATACCCTACATTCTACACCCTACACTCCATACCCTACACCCTATACCTTACACTCTATACCCTACACTCTACACCCTACACTCTATACCCTACACTCTATACCCTACACTCTATACCCTACACTCTATACCCTACACTCTATACCATACACTCTATACCATACACTCTATCCCCTACACTCTATACCATACACTCTATACTCTATACCCTACACTGTATACCCTACACTCTAAACTCTATACCCTACACTCTATACCCTACACTCTACACTCTATACCCTACACTCTACACTATATACCCTACACTCTATACCCTACAATCTATAACATACACTCTATACCATACACTCTATACCATACACTCTACACTCTATACCCTACACTCTATACCCTACACTCTACACTCTATACCCTATACTCTATACCCTACACTCTACACCCTACACTCTATACCCTACACTCTTTACCATACACTCTATACCATACACTCTATCCCCTACACTCTATCCCATACACTCTACACTCTATACCCTACACTCTACACTCTATACCCTACACTCTACACCCTACACTCTATACCATACACTCTATACCCTACACTCTACACTCTATACCCTACACTCTATACCCTACACTCTATACCCTACACCCTACGCTCTATACCCTATACTCTATACCCTACACTCTACACACTATACCCTACACTCTATTCCATACACTCTATACCCTACACTCTATACCCTACACTCTACACTCTATACCCTACACTCTACACTTTACACTCTATACCCTACACTCTATACCCTACACTCTATACTCTATACCCTACACTCTATACCGTACATTCTACACTCTATACCCTACACTCTATACCCTACACTCTAATCCCTACACTCTACACTCTATACCCTACACTTTATACCCTACACTCTATACCCTACTCTCTACACTCTATACCCTACACTCTATACCCTACACTTTATACCCTACACTCTACACTCTATACCCTACACTCTATACCATACACTCTACACTCTATTCCCTACACTCTATACCATACACTCTAAACCCTACACTCTATACCCTACACTATACACTCTATACCCTACAATCTATACCCTACACTCTATGCCCTACACTCTATACAATACACTCTATACCCTACACTCTACACTCTATACCCTACACTCTATACCATACACTCTATACCCTACACCCTATACCATACACTCTACACCATACACTCTATACCATACACACTATACCCTACACTCTACACTCTATACCCTACACTTCATACCCTACACTCTATACCATACACTCTATACCCTACACTCTACACTCTATACCCTACACTTCATACCCTACACTCTATACCATACACTCTATACCCTACACTCTACACTCTATACCCTACACTCTATACCGTACACCCTACGCTCTATACCCTACACTCTATACCCTACACTCTATACTCTATACCCTATACTCTATTCCATACATTCTATACCCTACACTCTATACCCTACACTCTAATCCCTACACTCTACACTCTATACCCTACACTCTATACCCTACACTCTATACCATACACTTTATACCCTACACTCTACACTCTATTCCATGCACTCTATACCCTACACTCTATACCCTACACTCTACACTCTATACCCTACACTCTACACTCTATACCCTACACTCTATACCCTACACTCTATACTCTATACCCTACACTCTATACCCTACACTCTACACTCTATGCCCTACACTCTATGCCCTACACTCTAATCCCTACACTCTACACTCTATATCCTACACTCTATACTCTACACTCCATACTCTACACTCTATACCCTATAGTCTACACTCTATACCCTACACTCTATACCATACACTCTAATCCCTACACTCTACACTCCATACCCTACACTCTATACCCTACACTCTACACTCTATACCCTACACTCTATACCCTACACTCTATACCCTACATTCTATACCCTACACTCTATACCCTACACTCTACACTCTATACCCTACACTCTATACCCTACACTCTATACCCTACACTCTATACCCTACATTCTATACCCTACACTGTATACCCTACACTCTACACTCTATACCCTACACTCTATACCCTACACTCTATACCCTACACTCTATACCCTACACTCTATACCCTACACTCTACACTCTATACCCTACACTCTATACCATACACTCTATACCCTACACTCTACACTCTATACCCTACACTCTATAACCTACACTCTATACCCTACACTCTATACCCTACACTCTATACCCTACACTCTATACTCTACACCCTATACCCTACACTCTATACCCTACACTCTATACCCTACACTCTACACTCTATACCCTACACTCTATACCCTACACTCTATACTATACACTCTATACCCTACACTCTACACTCTATACCCTACACTCTATATCCTACACTCTATACTCTACACTCTATACCTTACACTCTATACCCTACACTCTATACCCTACACTCTACACTCTATACCGTACACTCCATACCCTCCACTCTATACCCTACACTCTACACTCTATACTCTACTCTATATACCATACACTCTATACCCTTCACTCTATACCCTACACTCTACACTCTATACCCTACACTCTATACCCTACACTCTACACTCTACACTCTATACCATACACTCTATACCCTACACTCTACACTCTATATCCTACACTCTATACCCTGCACTCTATACCCTACACCCTACGCTCTATACCCTACACTCTATACCCTACACTCTATACTCTATACCCTACACTCTATTCCATACATTCTATACCCTACACTCTATACCCTACACTGTAATCAGTACACTCTATACCCTACACTCTATTCCCTACACTCTATACCATACACTCTATACCCTACACTCTAATCCCTACACTCTACACTCTATTCCATGCACTCTATACCCTACACTCTATACCCTACACTCTACACTCTATACCCTACACTCTACACTCTATACCCTGCACTCTATACCCTACACCCTACGCTCTATACCCTACACTCTATACCCTACACTCTATACTCTATACCGTACACTCTATTCCATACATTCTATACCCTACACTCTATACCCTACACTGTAATCAGTACACTCTACACTCTATACCCTACACTCTATACCCTACACTCTATACCATACAATCCATACCCTACACTCTATACCCTACACTCTACACTCTATACCCTACACTCTATACCCTACACTCTAAACCCTACATTATATACCCTACACTCTATACCCTACACTCTACACTCTATACCCTACACTCTATACCCTACAATCTATACCCTACACTCTACACTCTATACCCTACACTCTATACCCTACACTCTATACCCTACACTCTACACTCTATACCCTACACTCTATACCATACACTCTATACCCTACACTCTACACTCTATACCCTACACTCTATACCCTACACTCTATACCCTACACTCTATACCATACAATCCATACCCTACACTCTATACCCTACACTCTACACTCTATACCCTACACTCTATACCCTACACTCTAAACCCTACATTCTATACCCTACACTCTATACCCTGCACTCTACACTCTATACCCTACACTCTATACCCTACAATCTATACCCTACACTCTACACCCTACACTCTATACCCTACACTCTATACCCTACACTCTACATTCTATACCCTACACTCTATACCCTACACTCTATACCATACACTCTATACCTTACACTCTATCCCCTACACTCTATACCATACAATCTACACTCTATACCCTACACTGTATACCCTACACTCTAAACTCTATACCCTACACTCTATACCCTACACTCTACACTCTATACCCTACACTCTACACTCTATACCCTACACTCTATAACCTACAATCTATAACATACACTCTATACCATACACTCTATACCATACACTCTACACTCTATACCCTACACTCTATACCCTACACTCTACACTCTATACCCTACACTCTATACCCTACACTCTACACTCTATACCCTACACTCTATACCCTACACTCTATACCATACACTCTATACCATACACTCTATCCCCTACACTCTATCCCATACACTCTACACTCTATACCCTACACTCTACACTCTATACCCTACACTCTACACTCTATACCCTACACTCTACACCCTACACTCTATACCATACACTCTATACCCTACACTCTATACCCTACACTCTATACCCTACACCCTACGCTCTATACCCTACACTCTATACCCTACACTCTACACACTATACCCTACACTCTATTCCATACACTCTATACCCTACACTCTATACCCTACACTCTACACTCTATTCCCTACACTCTACACTTTACACTCTATACCCTACACTCTATACCCTACACTCTATACTCTATACCATACACTCTATAACCTACACTCTATACCATACACTCTACACCCTACACTCTATACCATACACTCTATACCCTACACTCTACACTCTATAACCTACACTCTATAACATACACTCTATACCCTACTCTCTATACCTTACACTCTATACCCTACACTGTACACCCTACACTCTACACTCTACACTCTATACCCTGCACTCTATACCCTACACCCTACGCTCTATACCCTACACTCTATACCCTACACTCTATACTCTATACCCTACACTCTATTCCATACATTCTATACCCTACACTCTATACCCTACACTGTAATCAGTACACTCTACACTCTATACCCTACACTCTATACCCTACACTCTATACCATACAATCCATACCCTACACTCTATACCCTACACTCTACACTCTATACCCTACACTCTATACCCTACACTCTAAACCCTACATTCTATACCCTACACTCTATACCCTGCACTCTACACTCTATACCCTACACTCTATACCCTACAATCTATACCCTACACTCTACACTCTATACCCTACACTCTATACCCTACACTCTATACCCTACATTCTATACCCTACACTCTATACCCTACACTCTACACTCTATACCCTACACTCTATACCCTACAATCTATACCCTACACTCTACACTCTATACCCTACACTCTATACCCTACACTCTACACTCTATACCCTACACTCTATACCATACACTCTATACCCTACACTCTACACTCTATACCCTACACTCTATACCCTACACTCTATACCCTACACTCTATACCATGCAATCCATACCCTACACTCTATACCCTACACTCTACACTCTATACCCTACACTCTATACCCTACACTCTACACTCTATTCCCTACTCTCTATACCATACTCTCTATACCCTACACTCTTTACCCTACAATATACACTCTATACCCTACACTCTACACTCTATACCATACACTCTATACCCTACTCTCTACACTCTATACCCTACAATCTATACCCTACACTCTATACCATACACTCTAAACCCTACACTCTATACCCTACACTCTACACCCTACACTCTACACTCTATACCCTACACTCTATAACCTACACTCTATACCCTACACTCTATACCCTACTCTCTACACTTTATACCCTCCACTCTACACTCTATAACCTACAATCTACACCCTACACTCTACACTCTATCCCCTACACTTTATAACCTACACTCTATACCCTACACTCTATACCCTACTCTCTACACTTTATACCCTACACTCTACACTCTATACCCTACACTCTATACCCTACACTCTACACCCTACACTCTACACTCTATACCCTACACTCTATAACCTACACTCTATACCCTACACTCTATACCCTACTCTCTACACTTTATACCCTACACTCTACACTCTATACCCTACACTCTATACCCTACACTCTACACTCTATACCCTACACTCTATACCCTACACTCTACACTCTATACCATACACTCTACACTCTATAACCTACTCTCTAAACCCTACACTCTATACCCTACACTCTACACTCTATACCCTACACTCTATACCCTACACTCTACACTCTATACCCTACACTCTATACCCTACACTCTATACCATACACTCTATACCATACACTCTATCCCCTACACTCTATCCCATACACTCTACACTCTATACCCTACACTCTACACTCTATACCCTACACTCTACACTCTATACCCTACACTCTACACCCTACACTCTATACCATACACTCTATACCCTACACTCTATACCC
The DNA here is from genome assembly GCF_032444005.1 of Ranitomeya imitator. Classification (NCBI taxonomy): domain Eukaryota; kingdom Metazoa; phylum Chordata; class Amphibia; order Anura; family Dendrobatidae; genus Ranitomeya; species Ranitomeya imitator. Next base: position 316,912 of record NW_027193601.1, read on the forward strand.
TACACTCTATACCCTACACCCTACGCTCTATACCCTACACTCTATACCCTACACTCTACACACTATACCCTACACTCTATTCCATACACTCTATACCCTACACTCTATACCCTACACTCTACACTCTATTCCCTACACTCTACACTTTACACTCTATACCCTACACTCTATACCCTACACTCTATACTCTATACCATACACTCTATAACCTACACTCTATACCATACACTCTACACCCTACACTCTATACCATACACTCTATACCCTACACTCTACACTCTATAACCTACACTCTATAACATACACTCTATACCCTACTCTCTATACCTTACACTCTATACCCTACACTGTACACCCTACACTCTACACTCTACACTCTATACCCTGCACTCTATACCCTACACCCTACGCTCTATACCCTACACTCTATACCCTACACTCTATACTCTATACCCTACACTCTATTCCATACATTCTATACCCTACACTCTATACCCTACACTGTAATCAGTACACTCTACACTCTATACCCTACACTCTATACCCTACACTCTATACCATACAATCCATACCCTACACTCTATACCCTACACTCTACACTCTATACCCTACACTCTATACCCTACACTCTAAACCCTACATTCTATACCCTACACTCTATACCCTGCACTCTACACTCTATACCCTACACTCTATACCCTACAATCTATACCCTACACTCTACACTCTATACCCTACACTCTATACCCTACACTCTATACCCTACATTCTATACCCTACACTCTATACCCTACACTCTACACTCTATACCCTACACTCTATACCCTACAATCTATACCCTACACTCTACACTCTATACCCTACACTCTATACCCTACACTCTACACTCTATACCCTACACTCTATACCATACACTCTATACCCTACACTCTACACTCTATACCCTACACTCTATACCCTACACTCTATACCCTACACTCTATACCATGCAATCCATACCCTACACTCTATACCCTACACTCTACACTCTATACCCTACACTCTATACCCTACACTCTACACTCTATTCCCTACTCTCTATACCATACTCTCTATACCCTACACTCTTTACCCTACAATATACACTCTATACCCTACACTCTACACTCTATACCATACACTCTATACCCTACTCTCTACACTCTATACCCTACAATCTATACCCTACACTCTATACCATACACTCTAAACCCTACACTCTATACCCTACACTCTACACCCTACACTCTACACTCTATACCCTACACTCTATAACCTACACTCTATACCCTACACTCTATACCCTACTCTCTACACTTTATACCCTCCACTCTACACTCTATAACCTACAATCTACACCCTACACTCTACACTCTATCCCCTACACTTTATAACCTACACTCTATACCCTACACTCTATACCCTACTCTCTACACTTTATACCCTACACTCTACACTCTATACCCTACACTCTATACCCTACACTCTACACCCTACACTCTACACTCTATACCCTACACTCTATAACCTACACTCTATACCCTACACTCTATACCCTACTCTCTACACTTTATACCCTACACTCTACACTCTATACCCTACACTCTATACCCTACACTCTACACTCTATACCCTACACTCTATACCCTACACTCTACACTCTATACCATACACTCTACACTCTATAACCTACTCTCTAAACCCTACACTCTATACCCTACACTCTACACTCTATACCCTACACTCTATACCCTACACTCTACACTCTATACCCTACACTCTATACCCTACACTCTATACCCTACTCTCTATACCCTACACTCTATACCCTACACTCTTCACCCTACACTTTATAGCTTACACTCTATACCCTACACTCTATACCATTCAATCTATACCCTACACTCTATACCCTACACTCTACACTCTACACCATACACTCTATACCCTACCCTCTATACCTTACACTCTATACCCTACACTCTACACATTATACCCTACACTATATACCATACACTCTACACTCTATACCCTACACTCTATACCATACACTCTATACCCTACACTTTATACCCTACACTTTACACTCTATACCCTACACTCTACACTCTACACCCTACACTCTACACTTTACACTCTATACTCTACACTCTATACCTTACACTCTATACCCTACACTCTATACCCGACACGCTATACCCTACACTCTATACCCTACACTCTATACCCTACACTCTATACCCTACATTCTACACCCTACACTCCATACCCTACACCCTATACCCTACACTCTATACCCTACACTCTACACCCTACACTCTATACCCTACACTCTATACCCTACACTCTATACCCTACACTCTATACCCTACACTCTATACCCTACACTCTATACCATACACTCTATCCCCTACACTCTATACCATACACTCTATACTCTATACCCTACACTGTATACCCTACACTCTAAACTCTATACCCTACACTCTATACCCTACACTCTACACTCTATACCCTACACTCTACACTATATACCCTACACTCTATACCCTACAATCTATAACATACACTCTATACCATACACTCTATACCATACACTCTACACTCTATACCCTACACTCTATACCCTACACTCTACACTCTATACCCTACACTCTATACCCTACACTCTACACCCTACACTCTATACCCTACACTCTTTACCATACACTCTATACCATACACTCTATCCCCTACACTCTATCCCATACACTCTACACTCTATACCCTACACTCTACACTCTATACCCTACACTCTACACTCTATACCCTACACTCTACACCCTACACTCTATACCATACACTCTATACCCTACACTCTACACTCTATACCCTACACTCTATACCCTACACTCTATACCCTACACCCTACGCTCTATACCCTATACTCTATACCCTACACTCTACACACTATACCCTACACTCTATTCCATACACTCTATACCCTACACTCTATACCCTACACTCTACACTCTATACCCTACACTCTACACTTTACACTCTATACCCTACACTCTATACCCTACACTCTATACTCTATACCCTACACTCTATACCGTACATTCTACACTCTATACCCTACACTCTATACCCTACACTCTAATCCCTACACTCTACACTCTATACCCTACACTTTATACCCTACACTCTATACCCTACTCTCTACACTCTATACCCTACACTCTATACCCTACACTTTATACCCTACACTCTACACTCTATACCCTACACTCTATACCATACACTCTACACTCTATTCCCTACACTCTATACCATACACTCTAAACCCTACACTCTATACCCTACACTATACACTCTATACCCTACAATCTATACCCTACACTCTATGCCCTACACTCTATACCATACACTCTACACTCTATTCCCTACACTCTATACCTTACACTCTAAACCCTACACTCTATACCCTACACTATACACTCTATACCCTACAATCTATACCCTACACTCTATACCCTACTCTCTACACTTTATACCCTCCACTCTACACTCTATAACCTACAATCTACACCCTACACTCTACACTCTATCCCCTACACTTTATAACCTACACTCTATACCCTACACTCTATACCCTACTCTCTACACTTTATACCCTACACTCTACACTCTATACCCTACACTCTATACCCTACACTCTACACCCTACACTCTACACTCTATACCCTACACTCTATAACCTACACTCTATACCCTACACTCTATACCCTACTCTCTACACTTTATACCCTACACTCTACACTCTATACCCTACACTCTATACCCTACACTCTACACTCTATACCCTACACTCTATACCCTACACTCTACACTCTATACCCTACACTCTACACTCTATAACCTACTCTCTAAACCCTACACTCTATACCCTACACTCTACACTCTATACCCTACACTCTATACCCTACACTCTACACTCTATACCCTACACTCTATACCCTACACTCTATACCCTACACTCTATACCCTACACTCTATACCCTACACTCTTCACCCTACACTTTATAGCTTACACTCTATACCCTACACTCTATACCATTCAATCTATACCCTACACTCTATACCCTACACTCTACACTCTACACCATACACTCTATACCCTACCCTCTATACCTTACACTCTATACCCTACACTCTACACATTATACCCTACACTATATACCATACACTCTACACTCTATACCCTACACTCTATACCATACACTCTATACCCTACACTTTATACCCTACACTTTACACTCTATACCCTACACTCTACACTCTACACCCTACACTCTACACTTTACACTCTATACTCTACACTCTATACCCTACACTCTATACCCTACACTCTATACCCGACACGCTATACCCTACACTCTATACCCTACACTCTATACCCTACACTCTATACCCTACATTCTACACCCTACACTCCATACCCTACACCCTATACCCTACACTCTATACCCTACACTCTACACCCTACACTCTATACCCTACACTCTATACCCTACACTCTATACCCTACACTCTATACCCTACACTCTATACCCTACACTCTATACCCTACACTCTATACCATACACTCTATCCCCTACACTCTATACCATACACTCTATACTCTATACCCTACACTGTATACCCTACACTCTAAACTCTATACCCTACACTCTATACCCTACACTCTACACTCTATACCCTACACTCTACACTATATACCCTACACTCTATACCCTACAATCTATAACATACACTCTATACCATACACTCTATACCATACACTCTACACTCTATACCCTACACTCTATACCCTACACTCTACACTCTATACCCTACACTCTATACCCTACACTCTACACCCTACACTCTATACCCTACACTCTTTACCATACACTCTATACCATACACTCTATCCCCTACACTCTATCCCATACACTCTACACTCTATACCCTACACTCTACACTCTATACCCTACACTCTACACTCTATACCCTACACTCTACACCCTACACTCTATACCATACACTCTATACCCTACACTCTACACTCTATACCCTACACTCTATACCCTACACTCTATACCCTACACCCTACGCTCTATACCCTATACTCTATACCCTACACTCTACACACTATACCCTACACTCTATTCCATACACTCTATACCCTACACTCTATACCCTACACTCTACACTCTATACCCTACACTCTACACTTTACACTCTATACCCTACACTCTATACCCTACACTCTATACTCTATACCCTACACTCTATACCGTACATTCTACACTCTATACCCTACACTCTATACCCTACACTCTAATCCCTACACTCTACACTCTATACCCTACACTTTATACCCTACACTCTATACCCTACTCTCTACACTCTATACCCTACACTCTATACCCTACACTTTATACCCTACACTCTACACTCTATACCCTACACTCTATACCATACACTCTACACTCTATTCCCTACACTCTATACCATACACTCTAAACCCTACACTCTATACCCTACACTATACACTCTATACCCTACAATCTATACCCTACACTCTATGCCCTACACTCTATACAATACACTCTATACCCTACACTCTACACTCTATACCCTACACTCTATACCATACACTCTATACCCTACACCCTATACCATACACTCTACACCATACACTCTATACCATACACACTATACCCTACACTCTACACTCTATACCCTACACTTCATACCCTACACTCTATACCATACACTCTATACCCTACACTCTACACTCTATACCCTACACTTCATACCCTACACTCTATACCATACACTCTATACCCTACACTCTACACTCTATACCCTACACTCTATACCGTACACCCTACGCTCTATACCCTACACTCTATACCCTACACTCTATACTCTATACCCTATACTCTATTCCATACATTCTATACCCTACACTCTATACCCTACACTCTAATCCCTACACTCTACACTCTATACCCTACACTCTATACCATACACTCTATACCCTACACTTTATACCCTACACTTTACACTCTATACCCTACACTCTACACTCTACACCCTACACTCTACACTTTACACTCTATACTCTACACTCTATACCCTACACTCTATACCCTACACTCTATACCCGACACGCTATACCCTACACTCTATACCCTACACTCTATACCCTACACTCTATACCCTACATTCTACACCCTACACTCCATACCCTACACCCTATACCCTACACTCTATACCCTACACTCTACACCCTACACTCTATACCCTACACTCTATACCCTACACTCTATACCCTACACTCTATACCCTACACTCTATACCCTACACTCTATACCCTACACTCTATACCATACACTCTATCCCCTACACTCTATACCATACACTCTATACTCTATACCCTACACTGTATACCCTACACTCTAAACTCTATACCCTACACTCTATACCCTACACTCTACACTCTATACCCTACACTCTACACTATATACCCTACACTCTATACCCTACAATCTATAACATACACTCTATACCATACACTCTATACCATACACTCTACACTCTATACCCTACACTCTATACCCTACACTCTACACTCTATACCCTACACTCTACACCCTACACTCTATACCCTACACTCTTTACCATACACTCTATACCATACACTCTATCCCCTACACTCTATCCCATACACTCTACACTCTATACCCTACACTCTACACTCTATACCCTACACTCTACACTCTATACCCTACACTCTACACCCTACACTCTATACCATACACTCTATACCCTACACTCTACACTCTATACCCTACACTCTATACCCTACACTCTATACCCTACACCCTACGCTCTATACCCTATACTCTATACCCTACACTCTACACACTATACCCTACACTCTATTCCATACACTCTATACCCTACACTCTATACCCTACACTCTACACTCTATACCCTACACTCTACACTTTACACTCTATACCCTACACTCTATACCCTACACTCTATACTCTATACCCTACACTCTATACCGTACATTCTACACTCTATACCCTACACTCTATACCCTACACTCTAATCCCTACACTCTACACTCTATACCCTACACTTTATACCCTACACTCTATACCCTACTCTCTACACTCTATACCCTACACTCTATACCCTACACTTTATACCCTACACTCTACACTCTATACCCTACACTCTATACCATACACTCTACACTCTATTCCCTACACTCTATACCATACACTCTAAACCCTACACTCTATACCCTACACTATACACTCTATACCCTACAATCTATACCCTACACTCTATGCCCTACACTCTATACAATACACTCTATACCCTACACTCTACACTCTATACCCTACACTCTATACCATACACTCTATACCCTACACCCTATACCATACACTCTACACCATACACTCTATACCATACACACTATACCCTACACTCTACACTCTATACCCTACACTTCATACCCTACACTCTATACCATACACTCTATACCCTACACTCTACACTCTATACCCTACACTTCATACCCTACACTCTATACCATACACTCTATACCCTACACTCTACACTCTATACCCTACACTCTATACCGTACACCCTACGCTCTATACCCTACACTCTATACCCTACACTCTATACTCTATACCCTATACTCTATTCCATACATTCTATACCCTACACTCTATACCCTACACTCTAATCCCTACACTCTACACTCTATACCCTACACTCTATACCCTACACTCTATACCATACACTTTATACCCTACACTCTACACTCTATTCCATGCACTCTATACCCTACACTCTATACCCTACACTCTACACTCTATACCCTACACTCTACACTCTATACCCTACACTCTATAACCTACACTCTATACTCTATACCCTACACTCTATACCCTACACTCTACACTCTATGCCCTACACTCTATGCCCTACACTCTAATCCCTACACTCTACACTCTATATCCTACACTCTATACTCTACACTCCATACTCTACACTCTATACCCTATAGTCTACACTCTATACCCTACACTCTATACCATACACTCTAATCCCTACACTCTACACTCCATACCCTACACTCTATACCCTACACTCTACACTCTATACCCTACACTCTATACCCTACACTCTATACCCTACATTCTATACCCTACACTCTATACCCTACACTCTACACTCTATACCCTACACTCTATACCCTACACTCTATACCCTACACTCTATACCCTACACTCTATACCCTACACTCTATACCCTACACTCTACACTCTATACCCTACACTCTATACCATACACTCTATACCCTACACTCTACACTCTATACCCTACACTCTATACCCTACACTCTATACCCTACACTCTATACCCTACACTCTATACTCTACACCCTATACCCTACACTCTATACCCTACACTCTATACCCTACACTCTACACTCTATACCCTACACTCTATACCCTACACTCTATACTATACACTCTATACCCTACACTCTACACTCTATACCCTACACTCTATATCCTACACTCTATACTCTACACTCTATACCTTACACTCTATACCCTACACTCTATACCCTACACTCTACACTCTATACCGTACACTCCATACCCTCCACTCTATACCCTACATTCTACACTCTATACTCTACTCTATATACCATACACTCTATACCCTACACTCTATACCCTACACTCTACACTCTATACCCTACACTCTATACCCTACACTCTACACTCTACACTCTATACCATACACTCTATACCCTACACTCTACACTCTATACCCTACACTCTATACCCTGCACTCTATACCCTACACCCTACGCTCTATACCCTACACTCTATACCCTACACTCTATACTCTATACCCTACACTCTATTCCATACATTCTATACCCTACACTCTATACCCTACACTGTAATCAGTACACTCTATACCCTACACTCTATTCCCTACACTCTATACCATACACTCTATACCCTACACTCTATACCCTACACTCTACACTCTACACTCTATACCCTGCACTCTATACCCTACACCCTACGCTCTATACCCTACACTCTATACCCTACACTCTATACTCTATACCCTACACTCTATTCCATACATTCTATACCCTACACTCTATACCCTACACTTTAATCAGTACACTCTACACTCTATACCCTACACTCTATACCCTACACTCTATACCATACAATCCATACCCTACACTCTATACCCTACACTCTACACTCTATACCCTACACTCTATACCCTACACTCTAAACCCTACATTCTATACCCTACACTCTATACCCTACACTCTACACTCTATACCCTAAACTCTATACCCTACAATCTATACCCTACACTCTACACTCTATACCCTACACTCTATACCCTACACTCTATACCCTACACTCTATACCATACACTCTATACCCTACACTCTATACCCTACACTCTATACCCTACACTCTATACCATACAATCCATACCCTACACTCTATACCCTACACTCTACACTCTATACCCTACACTCTATACCCTACACTCTAAACCCTACATTCTATACCCTACACTCTATACCCTGCACTCTACACTCTATACCCTACACTCTATACCCTACAATCTATACCCTACACTCTACACTCTATACCCTACACTCTATACCCTACACTCTATACCCTACACTCTACACTCTATACCCTACACTCTATACCCTACACTCTATACCATACACTCTATACCTTACACTCTATCCCCTACACTCTATACCATACAATCTACACTCTATACCCTACACTGTATACCCTACACTCTAAACTCTATACCCTACACTCTATACCCTACACTCTACACTCTATACCCTACACTCTACACTCTATACCCTACACTCTATACCCTACAATCTATAACATACACTCTATACCATACACTCTATACCATACACTCTACACTCTATACCCTACACTCTATACCCTACACTCTACACTCTATACCCTACACTCTATACCCTACACTCTACACTCTATACCCTACACTCTATATCCTACACTCTATGCCATACACTCTATACCATACACTCTATCCCCTACACTCTATCCTATACACTCTACACTCTATACCCTACACTCTACACTCTATACCCTACACTCTACACTCTATACCCTACACTCTACACCCTACACTCTATACCCTACACTCTATGCCATACACTCTATACCATACACTCTATCCCCTACACTCTATCCTATACACTCTACACTCTATACCCTACACTCTATACTCTATACCCTACACTCTATTCCATACATTCTATACCCTACACTCTATACCCTACACTGTAATCAGTACACTCTACACTCTATACCCTACACTCTATACCCTACACTCTATACCATACAATCCATACCCTACACTCTATACCCTACACTCTACACTCTATACCCTACACTCTATACCCTACACTCTAAACCCTACATTCTATACCCTACACTCTATACCCTGCACTCTACACTCTATACCCTACACTCTATACCCTACAATCTATACCCTACACTCTACACTCTATACCCTACACTCTATACCCTACACTCTATACCCTACATTCTATACCCTACACTCTATACCCTACACTCTACACTCTATACCCTACACTCTATACCCTACAATCTATACCCTACACTCTACACTCTATACCCTACACTCTATACCCTACACTCTACACTCTATACCCTACACTCTATACCATTCACTCTATACCCTACACTCTATACTCTATACCCTACACTCTATACCCTACACTCTATACCCTACACTCTATACCATGCAATCCATACCCTACACTCTATACCCTACACTCTACACTCTATACCCTACACTCTATACCCTACACTCTACACTCTATTCCCTACTCTCTATACCATACTCTCTATACCCTACACTCTTTACCCTACAATATACACTCTATACCCTACACTCTACACTCTATACCATACACTCTATACCCTACTCTCTACACTCTATACCCTACAATCTATACCCTACACTCTATACCATACACTCTAAACCCTACACTCTATACCCTACACTCTACACCCTACACTCTACACTCTATACCCTACACTCTATAACCTACACTCTATACCCTACACTCTATACCCTACTCTCTACACTTTATACCCTCCACTCTACACTCTATAACCTACAATCTACACCCTACACTCTACACTCTATCCCCTACACTTCATAACCTACACTCTATACCCTACACTCTATACCCTACTCTCTACACTTTATACCCTACACTCTACACTCTATACCCTACACTCTATACCCTACACTCTGCACCCTACACTCTACACTCTATACCCTACACTCTATAACCTACACTCTATACCCTACACTCTATACCCTACTCTCTACACTTTATACCCTACACTCTACACTCTATACCCTACACTCTATACCCTACACTCTACACTCTATACCCTACACTCTATACCCTACACTCTACACTCTATACCCTACACTCTACACTCTATAACCTACTCTCTAAACCCTACACTCTATACCCTACACTCTACACTCTATACCCTACACTCTATACCCTACACTCTACACTCTATACCCTACACTCTATACCCTACACTCTATACCCTACACTCTATACCCTACACTCTATACCCTACACTCTTCACCCTACACTTTATAGCTTACACTCTATACCCTACACTCTATACCATTCAATCTATACCCTACACTCTATACCCTACACTCTACACTCTACACAATACACTCTATACCCTACCCTCTATACCTTACACTCTATACCCTACACTCTACACATTATACCCTACACTATATACCATACACTCTATACCCTACACTTTATACCCTACACTTTACACTCTATACCCTACACTCTACACTCTACACCCTACACTCTACACTTTACACTCTATACTCTACACTCTATACCCTACACTCTATACCCTACACTCTATACCCGACACGCTATACCCTACACTCTATACCCTACACTCTATACCCTACACTCTATACCCTACATTCTACACCCTACACTCCATACCCTACACCCTATACCCTACACTCTATACTCTACACCCTATACCCTACACTCTATACCCTACACTCTATACCCTACACTCTATACCCTACACTCTATACCCTACACTCTATACCCTACACTCTATACCCTACACTCTATACCATACACGCTATCCCCTACACTCTATACCATACACTCTATACTCTATACCCTACACTGTATACCCTACACTCTAAACTCTATACCCTACACTCTATACCCTACACTCTACACTCTATACCCTACACTCTACACTATATCCCCTACACTCTATACCCTACAATCTATAACATACACTCTATACCATACACTCTATACCATACACTCTACACTCTATACCCTACACTCTATACCCTACACTCTACACTCTATACCCTACACTCTATACCCTACACTCTACACCCTACACTCTATACCCTACACTCTTTACCATACACTCTATACCATACACTCTATCCCCTACACTCTATCCCATACACTCTACACTCTATACCCTACACTCTACACTCTATACCCTACACTCTACACTCTATACCCTACACTCTACACCCTACACTCTATACCATACACTCTATACCCTACACTCTACACTCTATACCCTACACTCTATACCCTACACTCTATACCCTACACCCTACGCTCTATACCCTATACTCTATACCCTACACTCTACACACTATACCCTACACTCTATTCCATACACTCTATACCCTACACTCTATACCCTACACTCTACACTCTATACCCTACACTCTACACTTTACACTCTATACCCTACACTCTATACCCTACACTCTATACTCTATACCCTACACTCTATACCGTACATTCTACACTCTATACCCTACAGTCTATACCCTACACTCTAATCCCTACACTCTACACTCTATACCCTACACTTTATACCCTACACTCTATACCCTACTCTCTACACTCTATACCCTACACTCTATACCCTACACTTTATACCCTACACTCTACACTCTATACCCTACACTCTATACCATACACTCTACACTCTATTCCCTACACTCTATACCATACACTCTAAACCCTACACTCTATACCCTACACTATACACTCTATACCCTACAATCTATACCCTACACCCTATGCCCTACACTCTATACAATACACTCTATACCCTACACTCTACACTCTATACCCTACACTCTATACCATACACTCTATACCCTACACCCTATACCATACACTCTACACCATACACTCTATACCATACACACTATACCCTACACTCTACACTCTATACCCTACACTTCATACCCTACACTCTATACCATACACTCTATACCCTACACTCTACACTCTATACCCTACACTTCATACCCTACACTCTATACCATACACTCTATACCCTACACTCTACACTCTATACCCTACACTCTATACCGTACACCCTACGCTCTATACCCTACACTCTATACCCTACACTCTATACTCTATACCCTATACTCTATTCCATACATTCTATACCCTACACTCTATACCCTACACTCTAATCCCTACACTCTACACTCTATACCCTACACTCTATACCCTACACTCTATACCATACACTTTATACCCTACACTCTACACTCTATTCCATGCACTCTATACCCTACACTCTATACCCTACACTCTACACTCTATACCCTACACTCTACACTCTATACCCTACACTCTATACCCTACACTCTATACTCTATACACTACACTCTATACCCTACACTCTACACTCTATGCCCTACACTCTATGCCCTACACTCTAATCCCTACACTCTACACTCTATATCCTACACTCTATACTCTACACTCCATACTCTACACTCTATACCCTATAGTCTACACTCTATACCCTACACTCTATACCATACACTCTAATCCCTACACTCTACACTCCATACCCTACACTCTATACCCTACACTCTACACTCTATACCCTACACTCTATACCCTACACTCTATACCCTACATTCTATACCCTACACTCTATACCCTACACTCTACACTCTATACCCTACACTCTATACCCTACACTCTATACCCTACACTCTATACCCTACACTCTATACCCTACACTCTACACTCTATACCCTACACTCTATACCATACACTCTATACCCTACACTCTACACTCTATACCCTACACTCTATAACCTACACTCTATACCCTACACTCTATACCCTACACTCTATACCCTACACTCTATACTCTACACCCTATACCCTACACTCTATACCCTACACTCTATACCCTACACTCTACACTCTATACCCTACACTCTATACTATACACTCTATACCCTACACTCTACACTCTATACCCTACACTCTATACCCTACACTCTATACTCTACACTCTATACCTTACACTCTATACCCTACACTCTATACCCTACACTCTACACTCTAAACCGTACACTCCATACCCTCCACTCTATACCCTCTACACTCTACACTCTATACTCTACTCTATATACCATACACTCTATACCCTACACTCTATACCCTACACTCTACACTCTATACCCTACACTCTATACCCTACACTCTACACTCTACACTCTATACCATACACTCTATACCCTACATTCTACACTCTATACCCTACACTCTATACCCTGCACTCTATACCCTACACCCTACGCTCTATACCCTACACTCTATACCCTACACTCTATACTCTATACCCTACACTCTATTCCATGCATTCTATACCCTACACTCTATACCCTACACTGTAATCAGTACACTCTATACCCTACACTCTATTCCCTACACTCTATACCATACACTCTATACCCTACACTCTAATCCCTACACTCTACACTCTATTCCATGCACTCTATACCCTACACTCTGTACCGTACACCCTACGCTCTATACCCTACACTCTATACCCTACACTTTTTACTCTATACCCTATACTCTATTCCATACATTCTATACCCTACACTCTATACCCTACACTCTATACCATACACTTTATACCCTACACTCTACACTCTATTCCATGCACTCTATACCCTACACTCTATACCCTACACTCTACACTCTATACCCTACACTCTACACTCTATACCCTACACTCTATACCCTACACTCTATACTCTATACCCTACACTCTATACCCTACACTCTACACTCTATGCCCTACACTCTATGCCCTACACTCTAATCCCTACACTCTACACTCTATATCCTACACTCTATACTCTACACTCCATACTCTACACTCTATACCCTATAGTCTACACTCTATACCCTACACTCTATACCATACACTCTAATCCCTACACTCTACACTCCATACCCTACACTCTATACCCTACACTCTACACTCTATACCCTACACTCTATACCCTACACTCTATACCCTACATTCTATACCCTACACTCTATACCCTACACTCTACACTCTATACCCTACACTCTGTACCCTACACTCTATACCCTACACTCTATACCCTACACTCTATACCCTACACTCTACACTCTATACCCTACACTCTATACCATACACTCTATACCCTACACTCTACACTCTATACCCTACACTCTATAACCTACACTCTATACCCTACACTCTATACCCTACACTCTATACCCTACACTCTATACTCTACACCCTATACCCTACACTCTATCCCCTACACTCTATCCCATACACTCTACACTCTATACCCTACACTCTACACTCTATACCCTACACTCTACACTCTATACCCTACACTCTACACCCTACACTCTATACCATACACTCTATACCCTACACTCTACACTCTATACCCTACACTCTATACCCTACACTCTATACCCTACACCCTACGCTCTATACCCTATACTCTATACCCTACACTCTACACACTATACCCTACACTCTATTCCATACACTCTATACCCTACACTCTATACCCTACACTCTACACTCTATACCCTACACTCTACACTTTACACTCTATACCCTACACTCTATACCCTACACTCTATACTCTATACCCTACACTCTATACCGTACATTCTACACTCTATACCCTACACTCTATACCCTACACTCTAATCCCTACACTCTACACTCTATACCCTACACTTTATACCCTACACTCTATACCCTACTCTCTACACTCTATACCCTACACTCTATACCCTACACTTTATACCCTACACTCTACACTCTATACCCTACACTCTATACCATACACTCTACACTCTATTCCCTACACTCTATACCATACACTCTAAACCCTACACTCTATACCCTACACTATACACTCTATACCCTACAATCTATACCCTACACCCTATGCCCTACACTCTATACAATACACTCTATACCCTACACTCTACACCCTACACTCTATACCATACACTCTATACCCTACACCCTATACCATACACTCTACACCATACACTCTATACCATACACACTATACCCTACACTCTACACTCTATACCCTACACTTCATACCCTACACTCTATACCATACACTCTATACCCTACACTCTACACTCTATACCCTACACTTTACGCTCTATACCCTACACCCTACGCTCTATACCCTATACTCTATACCCTACACTCTACACACTATACCCTACACTCTATTCCATACACTCTATACCCTACACTCTATACCCTACACTCTACACTCTATACCCTACACTCTACACTTTACACTCTATACCCTACACTCTATACCCTACACTCTATACTCTATACCCTACACTCTATACCGTACATTCTACACTCTATACCCTACACTCTATACCCTACACTCTAATCCCTACACTCTACACTCTATACCCTACACTTTATACCCTACACTCTATACCCTACTCTCTACACTCTATACCCTACACTCTATACCCTACACTTTATACCCTACACTCTACACTCTATACCCTACACTCTATACCATACACTCTACACTCTATTCCCTACACTCTATACCATACACTCTAAACCCTACACTCTATACCCTACACTATACACTCTATACCCTACAATCTATACCCTACACCCTATGCCCTACACTCTATACAATACACTCTATACCCTACACTCTACACTCTATACCCTACACTCTATACCATACACTCTATACCCTACACCCTATACCATACACTCTACACCATACACTCTATACCATACACACTATACCCTACACTCTACACTCTATACCCTACACTTCATACCCTACACTCTATACCATACACTCTATACCCTACACTCTACACTCTATACCCTACACTTCATACCCTACACTCTATACCATACACTCTATACCCTACACTCTACACTCTATACCCTACACTCTATACCGTACACCCTACGCTCTATACCCTACACTCTATACCCTACACTCTATACTCTATACCCTATACTCTATTCCATACATTCTATACCCTACACTCTATACCCTACACTCTAATCCCTACACTCTACACTCTATACCCTACACTCTATACCATACACTTTATACCCTACACTCTACACTCTATTCCATGCACTCTATACCCTACACTCTATACCCTACACTCTACACTCTATACCCTACACTCTACACTCTATACCCTACACTCTATACCCTACACTCTATACTCTATACCCTACACTCTATACCCTACACTCTACACTCTATGCCCTACACTCTATGCCCTACACTCTAATCCCTACACTCTACACTCTATATCCTACACTCTATACTCTACACTCCATACTCTACACTCTATACCCTATAGTCTACACTCTATACCCTACACTCTATACCATACACTCTAATCCCTACACTCTACACTCCATACCCTACACTCTATACCCTACACTCTACACTCTATACCCTACACTCTATACCCTACACTCTATACCCTACATTCTATACCCTACACTCTATACCCTACACTCTACACTCTATACCCTACACTCTACACTCTATACCCTACACTCTATACCCTACACTCTATACCCTACACTCTATACCCTACACTCTATACCCTACACTCTACACTCTATACCCTACACTCTATACCATACACTCTATACCCTACACTCTACACTCTATACCCTACACTCTATAACCTACACTCTATACCCTACACTCTATACCCTACACTCTATACCCTACACTCTATACTCTACACCCTATACCCTACACTCTATACCCTACACTCTATACCCTACACTCTACACTCTATACCCTACACTCTATACTATACACTCTATACCCTACACTCTACACTCTATACCCTACACTCTATACCCTACACTCTATACTCTACACTCTATACCTTACACTCTATACCCTACACTCTATACCCTACACTCTACACTCTAAACCGTACACTCCATACCCTCCACTCTATACCCTCTACACTCTACACTCTATACTCTACTCTATATACCATACACTCTATACCCTACACTCTATACCCTACACTCTACACTCTATACCCTACACTCTATACCCTACACTCTACACTCTACACTCTATACCATACACTCTATACCCTACATTCTACACTCTATACCCTACACTCTATACCCTGCACTCTATACCCTACACCCTACGCTCTATACCCTACACTCTATACCCTACACTCTATACTCTATACCCTACACTCTATTCCATGCATTCTATACCCTACACTCTATACCCTACACTGTAATCAGTACACTCTATACCCTACACTCTATTCCCTACACTCTATACCATACACTCTATACCCTACACTCTAATCCCTACACTCTACACTCTATTCCATGCACTCTATACCCTACACTCTGTACCGTACACCCTACGCTCTATACCCTACACTCTATACCCTACACTTTTTACTCTATACCCTATACTCTATTCCATACATTCTATACCCTACACTCTATACCCTACACTCTATACCATACACTTTATACCCTACACTCTACACTCTATTCCATGCACTCTATACCCTACACTCTATACCCTACACTCTACACTCTATACCCTACACTCTACACTCTATACCCTACACTCTATACCCTACACTCTATACTCTATACCCTACACTCTATACCCTACACTCTACACTCTATGCCCTACACTCTATGCCCTACACTCTAATCCCTACACTCTACACTCTATATCCTACACTCTATACTCTACACTCCATACTCTACACTCTATACCCTATAGTCTACACTCTATACCCTACACTCTATACCATACACTCTAATCCCTACACTCTACACTCCATACCCTACACTCTATACCCTACACTCTACACTCTATACCCTACACTCTATACCCTACACTCTATACCCTACATTCTATACCCTACACTCTATACCCTACACTCTACACTCTATACCCTACACTCTGTACCCTACACTCTATACCCTACACTCTATACCCTACACTCTATACCCTACACTCTACACTCTATACCCTACACTCTATACCATACACTCTATACCCTACACTCTACACTCTATACCCTACACTCTATAACCTACACTCTATACCCTACACTCTATACCCTACACTCTATACCCTACACTCTATACTCTACACCCTATACCCTACACTCTATACCCTACACTCTATACCCTACACTCTACACTCTATACCCTACACTCTATACTATACACTCTATACCCTACACTCTACACTCTATACCCTACACTCTATACCCTACACTCTATACTCTACACTCTATACCTTACACTCTATACCCTACACTCTATACCCTACACTCTACACTCTATACCGTACACTCCATACCCTCCACTCTATACCCTACACTCTACACTCTATACTCTACTCTATATACCATACACTCTATACCCTACACTCTATACCCTACACTCTATACCCTACACTCTATACCCTACACTCTATACTCTACACCCTATACCCTACACTCTATACCCTACACTCTATACCCTACACTCTACACTCTATACCCTACACTCTATACTATACACTCTATACCCTACACTCTACACTCTATACCCTACACTCTATACCCTACACTCTATACTCTACACTCTATACCTTACACTCTATACCCTATACTCTATACCCTACACTCTACACTCTAAACCGTACACTCCATACCCTCCACTCTATACCCTACACTCTACACTCTATACTCTACTCTATATACCATACACTCTATACCCTACACTCTATACCCTACACTCTACACTCTATACCCTACACTCTATACCCTACACTCTACACTCTATACCATACACTCTATACCCTACATTCTACACTCTATACCCTACACTCTATACCCTGCACTCTATACCCTACACCCTACGCTCTATACCCTACACTCTATACCCTACACTCTATACTCTATACCCTACACTCTATTCCATGCATTCTATACCCTACACTCTATACCCTACACTGTAATCAGTACACTCTATACCCTACACTCTATTCCCTACACTCTATACCATACACTCTATACCCTACACTCTAATCCCTACACTCTACACTCTATTCCATGCACTCTATACCCTACACTCTGTACCGTACACCCTACGCTCTATACCCTACACTCTATACCCTACACTCTTCACTCTATACCCTATACTCTATTCCATACATTCTATACCCTACACTCTATACCCTACACTCTATACCATACACTTTATACCCTACACTCTACACTCTATTCCATGCACTCTATACCCTACACTCTATACCCTACACTCTACACTCTATACCCTACACTCTATACCCTACACTCTATACTCTATACCCTACACTCTATACCCTACACTCTACACTCTATGCCCTACACTCTATGCCCTACACTCTAATCCCTACACTCTACACTCTATATCCTACACTCTATACTCTACACTCCATACTCTACACTCTATACCCTATAGTCTACACTCTATACCCTACACTCTATACCATACACTCTAATCCCTACACTCTACACTCCATACCCTACACTCTATACCCTACACTCTACACTCTATACCCTACACTCTATACCCTACACTCTATACCCTACATTCTATACCCTACACTCTATACCCTACACTCTACACTCTATACCCTACACTCTATACCCTACACACTATACCCTACACTCTATACTCTACACCCTATACCCTACACTCTATACCCTACACTCTATACCCTACACTCTACACTCTATACCCTACACTCTATACTATACACTCTATACCCTACACTCTACACTCTATACCCTACACTCTATACCCTACACTCTATACTCTACACTCTATACCTTACACTCTATACCCTACACTCTATACCCTACACTCTACACTCTATACCGTACACTCCATACCCTCCACTCTATACCCTACACTCTACACTCTATACTCTACTCTATATACCATACACTCTATACCCTACACTCTATACCCTACACTCTATACCCTACACTCTATACCCTACACTCTATACTCTACACCCTATACCCTACACTCTATACCCTACACTCTATACCCTACACTCTACACTCTATACCCTACACTCTATACTATACACTCTATACCCTACACTCTACACTCTATACCCTACACTCTATACCCTACACTCTATACTCTACACTCTATACCTTACACTCTATACCCTACACTCTATACCCTACACTCTACACTCTAAACCGTACACTCCATACCCTCCACTCTATACCCTACACTCTACACTCTATACTCTACTCTATATACCATACACTCTATACCCTACACTCTATACCCTACACTCTACACTCTATACCCTACACTCTATACCCTACACTCTACACTCTACACTCTATACCATACACTCTATACCCTACATTCTACACTCTATACCCTACACTCTATACCCTGCACGCTATACCCTACACCCTACGCTCTATACCCTACACTCTATAACCTACACTCTATACTCTATACCCTACACTCTATTCCATGCATTCTATACCCTACACTCTATACCCTACACTGTAATCAGTACACTCTATACCCTACACTCTATTCCCTACACTCTACACTCTATTCCATGCACTCTATACCCTACACTCTGTACCGTACACCCTACGCTCTATACCCTACACTCTATACCCTACACTCTTTACTCTATACCCTATACTCTATTCCATACATTCTATACCCTACACTCTATACCCTACACTCTATACCATACACTTTATACCCTACACTCTACACTCTATTCCATGCACTCTATACCCTACACTCTATACCCTACACTCTACACTCTATACCCTACACTCTACACTCTATACCCTACACTCTATACCCTACACTCTATACTCTATACCCTACACTCTATACCCTACACTCTACACTCTATGCCCTACACTCTATGCCCTACACTCTAATCCCTACACTCTACACTCTATATCCTACACTCTATACTCTACACTCCATACTCTACACTCTATACCCTATAGTCTACACTCTATACCCTACACTCTATACCATACACTCTAATCCCTACACTCTACACTCCATACCCTACACTCTATACCCTACACTCTACACTCTATACCCTACACTCTATACCCTACACTCTATACCCTACATTCTATACCCTACACTCTATACCCTACACTCTACACTCTATACCCTACACTCTGTACCCTACACTCTATACCCTACACTCTATACCCTACACTCTATACCCTACACTCTACACTCTATACCCTACACTCTATACCATACACTCTATACCCTACACTCTACACTCTATACCCTACACTCTATAACCTACACTCTATACCCTACACTCTATACCCTACACTCTATACCCTACACTCTATACTCTACACCCTATACCCTACACTCTATACCCTACACTCTATACCCTACACTCTACACTCTATACCCTACACTCTATACTATACACTCTATACCCTACACTCTACACTCTATACCCTACACTCTATACCCTACACTCTATACTCTACACTCTATACCTTACACTCTATACCCTACACTCTATACCCTACACTCTACACTCTATACCGTACACTCCATACCCTCCACTCTATACCCTACACTCTACACTCTATACTCTACTATATATACCATACACTCTATACCCTACACTCTATACCCTACACTCTACACTCTATACCCTACACTCTATACCCTACACTCTACACTCTACACTCTATACCATACACTCTATACCCTACACTCTATACTCTATACCATACACTCTATAACCTACACTCTATACCATACACTCTACACTCTACACTCTATACCAAACACTCTATACCCTACACTCTACACTCTATACCCTACACTCTATAACATACACTCTATACCCTACACTCTATACCTTACACTCTATACCCTACACTCTACACCCTACACTCTACACTCTACACTCTATACCCTGCACAATATACCCTACACCCTACGCTCTATACCCTACACTCTATACCCTACACTCTATACTCTATACCCTACACTCTATTCCATACATTTTAT
The DNA here is from genome assembly GCF_032444005.1 of Ranitomeya imitator. Taxonomy (NCBI): domain Eukaryota; kingdom Metazoa; phylum Chordata; class Amphibia; order Anura; family Dendrobatidae; genus Ranitomeya; species Ranitomeya imitator. The sequence continues at coordinate 340,635 of NW_027193601.1, forward strand.
ACCCTACACTCTATACCCTACACTCTACACTCTATACCCTACACTCTATACCCTACACTCTACACTTTACACTCTATACCCTACACTCTATACCCTACACTCTATACTCTATACCATACACTCTATAACCTACACTCTATACCATACACTCTACACCCTACACTCTATACCATACACTCTATACCCTACACTCTACACTCTATACCCTACACTCTATAACATACACTCTATACCCTACACTCTATACCTTACACTCTATACCCTACACTCTACACCCTACACTCTACACTCTACACTCTATACCCTGCACTCTATACCCTACACCCTACGCTCTATACCCTACACTCTATACCCTACACTCTATACTCTATACCCTACACTCTATTCCATACATTCTATACCCTACACTCTATACCCTACACTGTAATCAGTACACTCTACACTCTATACCCTACACTCTATACCATACAATCCATACCCTACACTCTATACCCTACACTCTACACTCTATACCCTACACTCTATACCTTACACTCTAAACCCTACATTCTATACCATACACTCTATACCCTACACTCTACACTCTATACCCTACACTCTATACCCTACACTCTACACCCTACACTCTATACCATACACTCTATACCCTACACTCTACACTCTATACCCTACACTCTATACCCTACACTCTATACCCTACACCCTACGCTCTATACCCTATACTCTATACCCTACACTCTACACACTATACCCTACACTCTATTCCATACACTCTATACCCTACACTCTATACCCTACACTCTACACTCTATACCCTACACTCTACACTTTACACTCTATACCCTACACTCTATACCCTACACTCCATACTCTATACCCTACACTCTATACCGTACATTCTACACTCTATACCCTACACACTATACCCTACACTCTAATCCCTACACTCTACACTCTATACCCTACACTCTATACCCTACACTTTATACCCTACACTCTACACTCTATACCCTACACTCTATACCATACACTCTACACTCTATTCCCTACACTCTATACCATACACTCTAAACCCTACACTCTATACCCTACACTATACACTCTATACCCTACAATCTATACCCTACACTCTATGCCCTACACTCTATACAATACACTCTATACCCTACACTCTACACTCTATACCCTACACTCTATACCATACACTCTATACCCTACACTCTATACCATACACTCTACACCATACACTCTATACCATACACTCTATACTCTATACCCTACACTCTATACCCTACACTCTGTACCGTACACCCTACGCTCTATACCCTACACTCTATACCCTACACTCTATACTCTATACCCTATACTCTATTCCATACATTCTATACCCTACACTCTATACCCTACACTCTATACCATACACTCTATACCCTACACTCTACACTCTATACCCTACACTTCATACCCTACACTCTATACCATACACTCTGTACCCTACACTCTACACTCTATACCCTACACTCTATACCCTACACTCTGTACCGTACACCCTACGCTCTATACCCTACACTCTATACCCTACACTCTATACTCTATACCCTATACTCTATTCCATACATTCTATACCCTACACTCTATACCCTACACTCTATACCATACACTCTATACCCTACACTCTACACTCTATACCCTACACTTCATACCCTACACTCTATACCATACACTCTATACCCTACACTCTACACTCTATACCCTACACTCTATACCCTACACTCTGTACCGTACACCCTACGCTCTATACCCTACACTCTATACCCTACACTCTATACTCTATACCCTATACTCTATTCCATACATTCTATACCCTACACTCTATACCATACACTTTATACCCTACACTCTACACTCTATTCCATGCACTCTATACCCTACACTCTATACCCTACACTCTACACTCTATACCCTACACTCTACACTCTATACCCTACACTCTATACCCTACACTCTATACTCTATACCCTACACTCTATACCCTACACTCTACACTCTATGCCCTACACTCTATGCCCTACACTCTAATCCCTACACTCTACACTCTATATCCTACACTCTATACTCTACACTCCATACTCTACACTCTATACCCTATAGTCTACACTCTATACCCTACACTCTATACCATACACTCTAATCCCTACACTCTACACTCCATACCCTACACTCTATACCCTACACTCTACACTCTATACCCTACACTCTATACCCTACACTCTATACCCTACATTCTATACCCTACACTCTATACCCTACACTCTACACTCTATACCCTACACTCTATACCCTACACTCTATACCCTACACTCTATACCCTACACTCTATACCCTACACTCTACACTCTATACCCTACACTCTGTACCATACACTCTATACCCTACACTCTACACTCTATACCCTACACTCTATAACCTACACTCTATACCCTACACTCTATACCCTACACTCTATACCCTACACTCTATACTCTACACCCTATACCCTACACTCTATACCCTACACTCTATACCCTACACTCTACACTCTATACCCTACACTCTATACCCTACATTCTACACTCTATACCCTACACTCTATACCCTGCACTCTATACCCTACACCCTACGCTCTATACCCTACACTCTATACCCTACACTCTATACTCTATACCCTACACTCTATTCCATGCATTCTATACCCTACACTCTATACCCTACACTGTAATCAGTACACTCTATACCCTACACTCTATTCCCTACACTCTATACCATACACTCTATACCCTACACTCTAATCCCTACACTCTACACTCTATTCCATGCACTCTATACCCTACACTCTGTACCGTACACTCTACGCTCTATACCCTACACTCTATACCCTACACTCTTTACTCTATACCCTATACTCTATTCCATACATTCTATACCCTACACTCTATACCCTACACTCTATACCATACACTTTATACCCTACACTCTACACTCTATTCCATGCACTCTATACCCTACACTCTATACCCTACACTCTACACTCTATACCCTACACTCTACACTCTATACCCTACACTCTATACCCTACACTCTATACTCTATACCCTACACTCTCTACCCTACACTCTACAATCTATGCCCTACACTCTATGCCCTACACTCTAATCCCTACACTCTACACTCTATATCCTACACTCTATACTCTACACTCCATACTCTACACTCTATACCCTATAGTCTACACTCTATACCCTACACTCTATACCATACACTCTAATCCCTACACTCTACACTCCATACCCTACACTCTATACCCTACACTCTACACTCTATACCCTACACTCTATACCCTACACTCTATACCCTACATTCTATACCCTACACTCTATACCCTACACTCTACACTCTATACCCTACACTCTGTACCCTACACTCTATACCCTACACTCTATACCCTACACTCTATACCCTACACTCTACACTCTATACCCTACACTCTATACCATACACTCTATACCCTACACTCTACACTCTATACCCTACACTCTATAACCTACACTCTATACCCTACACTCTATACCCTACACTCTATACCCTACACTCTATACTCTACACCCTATACCCTACACTCTATACCCTACACTCTATACCCTACACTCTACACTCTATACCCTACACTCTATACTATACACTCTATACCCTACACTCTACACTCTATACCCTACACTCTATACCCTACACTCTATACTCTACACTCTATACCTTACACTCTATACCCTACACTCTATAGCCTACACTCTACACTCTATACCGTACACTCCATACCCTCCACTCTATACCCTACACTCTACACTCTATACTCTACTCTATATACCATACACTCTATACCCTACACTCTATACCCTACACTCTATACCCTACACTCTATACCCTACACTCTATACTCTACACCCTATACCCTACACTCTATACCCTACACTCTATACCCTACACTCTACACTCTATACCCTACACTCTATACTATACACTCTATACCCTACACTCTATACCCTACACTCTATACTCTACACTCTATACCTTACACTCTATACCCTACACTCTATACCCTACACTCTACACTCTAAACCGTACACTCCATACCCTCCACTCTATACCCTACACTCTACACTCTATACTCTACTCTATATACCATACACTCTATACCCTACACTCTATACCCTACACTCTACACTCTATACCCTACACTCTATACCCTACACTCTACACTCTACACTCTATACCATACACTCTATACCCTACATTCTACACTCTATACCCTACACTCTATACCCTGCACTCTATACCCTACACCCTACGCTCTATACCCTACACTCTATACCCTACACTCTATACTCTATACCCTACACTCTATTCCATGCATTCTATACCCTACACTCTATACCCTACACTGTAATCAGTACACTCTATACCCTACACTCTATTCCCTACACTCTATACCATACACTCTATACCCTACACTCTAATCCCTACACTCTACACTCTATTCCATGCACTCTATACCCTACACTCTGTACCGTACACCCTACGCTCTATACCCTACACTCTATACCCTACACTCTTTACTCTATACCCTATACTCTATTCCATACACTCTCTACCCTACACTCTATACCCTACACTCTATACCATACACTTTATACCCTACACTCTACACTCTATTCCATGCACTCTATACCCTACACTCTTTACTCTATACCCTATACTCTATTCCATACATTCTATACCCTACACTCTATACCCTACACTCTATACCATACACTTTATACCATACACTCTACACTCTATTCCATGCACTCTATACCCTACACTCTATACCCTACACTCTACACTCTATACCCTACACTCTACACTCTATACCCTACACTCTATACCCTACACTCTATACTCTATACCCTACACTCTATACCCTACACTCTACACTCTATGCCCTACACTCTATGCCCTACACTCTAATCCCTACACTCTACACTCTATATCCTACACTCTATACTCTACACTCCATACTCTACACTCTATACCCTATAGTCTACACTCTATACCCTACACTCTATACCATACACTCTAATCCCTACACTCTACACTCCATACCCTACACTCTATACCCTACACTCTACACTCTATACCCTACACTCTATACCCTACACTCTATACCCTACATTCTATACCCTACACTCTATACCCTACACTCTACACTCTATACCCTACACTCTATACCCTACACTCTACACTCTATACCCTACACTCTATACTATACACTCTATACCCTACACTCTACACTCTATACCCTACACTCTATACCCTACACTCTATACTCTACACTCTATACCTTACACTCTATACCCTACACTCTATACCCTACACTCTACACTCTATACCGTACACTCCATACCCTCCACTCTATACCCTACACTCTACACTCTATACTCTACTCTATATACCATACACTCTATACCCTACACTCTATACCCTACACTCTATACCCTACACTCTATACCCTACACTCTATACTCTACACCCTATACCCTACACTCTATACCCTACACTCTATACCCTACACTCTACACTCTATACCCTACACTCTATACTATACACTCTATACCCTACACTCTACACTCTATACCCTACACTCTATACCCTACACTCTATACTCTACACTCTATACCTTACACTCTATACCCTACACTCTATACCCTACACTCTACACTCTAAACCGTACACTCCATACCCTCCACTCTATACCCTACACTCTACACTCTATACTCTACTCTATATACCATACACTCTATACCCTACACTCTATACCCTACACTCTACACTCTATACCCTACACTCTATACCCTACACTCTACACTCTACACTCTACACTCTATACCATACACTCTATACCCTACATTCTACACTCTATACCCTACACTCTATACCCTGCACTCTATACCCTACACCCTACGCTCTATACCCTACACTCTATAACCTACACTCTATACTCTATACCCTACACTCTATTCCATGCATTCTATACCCTACACTCTATACCCTACACTGTAATCAGTACACTCTATACCCTACACTCTATTCCCTACACTCTATACCATACACTCTATACCCTACACTCTAATCCCTACACTCTACACTCTATTCCATGCACTCTATACCCTACACTCTGTACCGTACACCCTACGCTCTATACCCTACACTCTATACCCTACACTCTTTACTCTATACCCTATACTCTATTCCATACATTCTATACCCTACACTCTATACCCTACACTCTATACCATACACTTTATACCCTACACTCTACACTCTATTCCATGCACTCTATACCCTACACTCTATACCCTACACTCTACACTCTATACCCTACACTCTACACTCTATACCCTACACTCTATACCCTACACTCTATACTCTATACCCTATAATCTATACCCTACACTCTACACTCTATGCCCTACACTCTATGCCCTACACTCTAATCCCTACACTCTACACTCTATATCCTACACTCTATACTCTACACTCCATACTCTACACTCTATACCCTATAGTCTACACTCTATACCCTACACTCTATACCATACACTCTAATCCCTACACTCTACACTCCATACCCTACACTCTATACCCTACACTCTACACTCTATACCCTACACTCTATACCCTACACTCTATACCCTACATTCTATACCCTACACTCTATACCCTACACTCTACACTCTATACCCTACACTCTGTACCCTACACTCTATACCCTACACTCTATACCCTACACTCTATACCCTACACTCTACACTCTATACCCTACACTCTATACCATACACTCTATACCCTACACTCTACACTCTATACCCTACACTCTATAACCTACACTCTATACCCTACACTCTATACCCTACACTCTATACCCTACACTCTATACTCTACACCCTATACCCTACACTCTATACCCTACACTCTATACCCTACACTCTACACTCTATACCCTACACTCTATACTATACACTCTATACCCTACACTCTACACTCTATACCCTACACTCTATACCCTACACTCTATACTCTACACTCTATACCTTACACTCTATACCCTACACTCTATACCCTACACTCTACACTCTATACCGTACACTCCATACCCTCCACTCTATACCCTACACTCTACACTCTATACTCTACTCTATATACCATACACTCTATACCCTACACTCTATACCCTACACTCTACACTCTATACCCTACACTCTATACCCTACACTCTACAATCTACACTCTATACCATACACTCTATACCCTACACTCTATACTCTATACCATACACTCTATAACCTACACTCTATACCATACACTCTACACCCTACACTCTATACCATACACTCTATACCCTACACTCTACACTCTATACCCTACACTCTATAACATACACTCTATACCCTACACTCTATACCTTACACTCTATACCCTACACTCTACACCCTACACTCTACACTCTACACTCTATACCCTGCACTCTATACCCTACACCCTACGCTCTATACCCTACACTCTATACCCTACACTCTATACTCTATACCCTACACTCTATTCCATACATTCTATACCCTACACTCTATACCCTACACTCTACACTCTATACCCTACACTCTATACCCTACACTCTACACTTTACACTCTATACCCTACACTCTATACCCTACACTCTATACTCTATACCATACACTCTATAACCTACACTCTATACCATACACTCTACACCCTACACTCTATACCATACACTCTATACCCTACACTCTACACTCTATACCCTACACTCTATAACATACACTCTATACCCTACACTCTATACCTTACACTCTATACCCTACACTCTACACCCTACACTCTACACTCTACACTCTATACCCTGCACTCTATACCCTACACCCTACGCTCTATACCCTACACTCTATACCCTACACTCTATACTCTATACCCTACACTCTATTCCATACATTCTATACCCTACACTCTATACCCTACACTGTAATCAGTACACTCTACACTCTATACCCTACACTCTATACCCTACACTCTATACCATACAATCCATACCCTACACTCTATACCCTACACTCTACACTCTATACCCTACACTCTATACCTTACACTCTAAACCCTACATTCTATACCCTACACTCTATACCCTACACTCTACACTCTATACCCTACACTCTATACCCTACACTCTACACCCTACACTCTATACCATACACTCTATACCCTACACTCTACACTCTATACCCTACACTCTATACCCTACACTCTATACCCTACACCATACGCTCTATACCCTATACTCTATACCCTACACTCTACACACTATACCCTACACTCTATTCCATACACTCTATACCCTACACTCTATACCCTACACTCTACACTCTATACCCTACACTCTACACTTTACACTCTATACCCTACACTCTATACCCTACACTCCATACTCTATACCCTACACTCTATACCGTACATTCTACACTCTATACCCTACACACTATACCCTACACTCTAATCCCTACACTCTACACTCTATACCCTACACTCTATACCCTACACTTTATACCCTACACTCTACACTCTATACCCTACACTCTATACCATACACTCTACACTCTATTCCCTACACTCTATACCATACACTCTAAACCCTACACTCTATACCCTACACTATACACTCTATACCCTACAATCTATACCCTACACTCTATGCCCTACACTCTATACAATACACTCTATACCCTACACTCTACACTCTATACCCTACACTCTATACCATACACTCTATACCCTACACTCTATACCATACACTCTACACCATACACTCTATACCATACACTCTATACCCTACACTCTACACTCTATACCCTACACTTCATACCCTACACTCTATACCATACACTCTATACCCTACACTCTACACTCTATACCCTACACTCTATACCCTACACTCTGTACCGTACACCCTACGCTCTATACCCTACACTCTATACCCTACACTCTATACTCTATACCCTATACTCTATTCCATACATTCTATACCCTACACTCTATACCCTACACTCTATACCATACACTTTATACCCTACACTCTACACTCTATTCCATGCACTCTATACCCTACACTCTATACCCTACACTCTACACTCTATACCCTACACTCTACACTCTATACCCTACACTCTATACCCTACACTCTATACTCTATACCCTACACTCTATACCCTACACTCTACACTCTATGCCCTACACTCTATGCCCTACACTCTAATCCCTACACTCTACACTCTATATCCTACACTCTATACTCTACACTCCATACTCTACACTCTATACCCTATAGTCTACACTCTATACCCTACACTCTATACCATACACTCTAATCCCTACACTCTACACTCCATACCCTACACTCTATACCCTACACTCTACACTCTATACCCTACACTCTATACCCTACACTCTATACCCTACATTCTATACCCTACACTCTATACCCTACACTCTACACTCTATACCCTACACTCTATACCCTACACTCTATACCCTACACTCTATACCCTACACTCTATACCCTACACTCTACACTCTATACCCTACACTCTATACCATACACTCTATACCCTACACTCTACACTCTATACCCTACACTCTATAACCTACACTCTATACCCTACACTCTATACCCTACACTCTATACCCTACACTCTATACTCTACACCCTATACCCTACACTCTATACCCTACACTCTATACCCTACACTCTACACTCTATACCCTACACTCTATACTATACACTCTATACCCTACACTCTACACTCTATACCCTACACTCTATACCCTACACTCTATACTCTACACTCTATACCTTACACTCTATACCCTACACTCTATACCCTACACTCTACACTCTAAACCGTACACTCCATACCCTCCACTCTATACCCTACACTCTACACTCTATACTCTACTCTATATACCATACACTCTATACCCTACACTCTATACCCTACACTCTACACTCTATACCCTACACTCTATACCCTACACTCTACACTCTACACTCTATACCATACACTCTATACCCTACATTCTACACTCTATACCCTACACTCTATACCCTGCACTCTATACCCTACACCCTACGCTCTATACCCTACACTCTATACCCTACACTCTATACTCTATACCCTACACTCTATTCCATGCATTCTATACCCTACACTCTATACCCTACACTGTAATCAGTACACTCTATACCCTACACTCTATTCCCTACACTCTATACCATACACTCTATACCCTACACTCTAATCCCTACACTCTACACTCTATTCCATGCACTCTATACCCTACACTCTGTACCGTACACCCTACGCTCTATACCCTACACTCTATACCCTACACTCTTTACTCTATACCCTATACTCTATTCCATACATTCTATACCCTACACTCTATACCCTACACTCTATACCATACACTTTATACCCTACACTCTACACTCTATTCCATGCACTCTATACCCTACACTCTATACCCTACACTCTACACTCTATACCCTACACTCTACACTCTATACCCTACACTCTATACCCTACACTCTATACTCTATACCCTACACTCTATACCCTACACTCTACACTCTATGCCCTACACTCTATGCCCTACACTCTAATCCCTACACTCTACACTCTATATCCTACACTCTATACTCTACACTCCATACTCTACACTCTATACCCTATAGTCTACACTCTATACCCTACACTCTATACCATACACTCTAATCCCTACACTCTACACTCCATACCCTACACTCTATACCCTACACTCTACACTCTATACCCTACACTCTATACCCTACACTCTATACCCTACATTCTATACCCTACACTCTATACCCTACACTCTACACTCTATACCCTACACTCTGTACCCTACACTCTATACCCTACACTCTATACCCTACACTCTATACCCTACACTCTACACTCTATACCCTACACTCTATACCATACACTCTATACACTACACTCTACACTCTATACCCTACACTCTATAACCTACACTCTATACCCTACACTCTATACCCTACACTCTATACCCTACACTCTATACTCTACACCCTATACCCTACACTCTATACCCTACACTCTATACCCTACACTCTACACTCTATACCCTACACTCTATACTATACACTCTATACCCTACACTCTACACTCTATACCCTACACTCTATACCCTATACTCTATACTCTACACTCTATGCCTTACACTCTATACCCTACACTCTATACCCTACACTCTACACTCTATACCGTACACTCCATACCCTCCACTCTATACCCTACACTCTACACTCTATACTCTACTCTATATACCATACACTCTATACCCTACACTCTATACCCTACACTCTATACCCTACACTCTATACCCTACACTCTATACTCTACACCCTATACCCTACACTCTATACCCTACACTCTATACCCTACACTCTACACTCTATACCCTACACTCTATACTATACACTCTATACCCTACACTCTACACTCTATACCCTACACTCTATACCCTACACTCTATACTCTACACTCTATACCTTACACTCTATACCCTACACTCTATACCCTACACTCTACACTCTAAACCGTACACTCCATACCCTCCACTCTATACCCTACACTCTACACTCTATACTCTACTCTATATACCATACACTCTATACCCTACACTCTATACCCTACACTCTACACTCTATACCCTACACTCTATACCCTACACTCTACACTCTACACTCTATACCATACACTCTATACCCTACATTCTACACTCTATACCCTACACTCTATACCCTGCACTCTATACCCTACACCCTACGCTCTATACCCTACACTCTATACCCTACACTCTATACTCTATACCCTACACTCTATTCCATGCATTCTATACCCTACACTCTATACCCTACACTGTAATCAGTACACTCTATACCCTACACTCTATTCCCTACACTCTATACCATACACTCTATACCCTACACTCTAATCCCTACACTCTACACTCTATTCCATGCACTATATACCCTACACTCTGTACCGTACACCCTACGCTCTATACCCTACACTCTATACCCTACACTCTTTACTCTATACCCTATACTCTATTCCATACATTCTATACCCTACACTCTATACCCTACACTCTATACCATACACTTTATACCCTACACTCTACACTCTATTCCATGCACTCTATACCCTACACTCTATACCCTACACTCTACACTCTATACCCTACACTCTACACTCTATACCCTACACTCTATACCCTACACTCTATACTCTATACCCTACACTCTATACCCTACACTCTACACTCTATGCCCTACACTCTATGCCCTACACTCTAATCCCTACACTCTACACTCTATATCCTACACTCTATACTCTACACTCCATACTCTACACTCTATACCCTATAGTCTACACTCTATACCCTACACTCTATACCATACACTCTAATCCCTACACTCTACACTCCATACCCTACACTCTATACCCTACACTCTACACTCTATACCCTACACTCTATACCCTACACTCTATACCCTACATTCTATACCCTACACTCTATACCCTACACTCTACACTCTATACCCTACACTCTATACCCTACACTCTATACCCTACACTCTATACTCTACACCCTATACCCTACACTCTATACCCTACACTCTATACCCTACACTCTACACTCTATACCCTACACTCTATACTATACACTCTATACCCTACACTCTACACTCTATACCCTACACTCTATATCCTACACTCTATACTCTACACTCTATACCTTACACTCTATACCCTACACTCTATACCCTACACTCTACACTCTATACCGTACACTCCATACCCTCCACTCTATACCCTACACTCTACACTCTATACTCTACTCTATATACCATACACTCTATACCCTACACTCTATACCCTACACTCTATACCCTACACTCTATACCCTACACTCTATACTCTACACCCTATACCCTACACTCTATACCCTACACTCTATACCCTACACTCTACACTCTATACCCTACACTCTATACTATACACTCTATACCCTACACTCTACACTCTATACCCTACACTCTATACCCTACACTCTATACTCTACACTCTATACCTTACACTCTATACCCTACACTCTATACCCTACACTCTACACTCTAAACCGTACACTCCATACCCTCCACTCTATACCCTACACTCTACACTCTATACTCTACTCTATATACCATACACTCTATACCCTACACTCTATACCCTACACTCTACACTCTATACCCTACACTCTATACCCTACACTCTACACTCTACACTCTATACCATACACTCTATACCCTACATTCTACACTCTATACCCTACACTCTATACCCTGCACTCTATACCCTACACCCTACGCTCTATACCCTACACTCTATACCCTACACTCTATACTCTATACCCTACACTCTACACTCTATACCCTACACTCTATACCCTACACTCTATACCCTACACTCTATACTCTATACCCTACACTCTATACCCTACACTCTACACTCTATGCCCTACACTCTATGCCCTACACTCTAATCCCTACACTCTACACTCTATATCCTACACTCTATACTCTACACTCCATACTCTACACTCTATACCCTATAGTCTACACTCTATACCCTACACTCTATACCATACACTCTAATCCCTACACTCTACACTCCATACCCTACACTCTATACCCTACACTCTACACTCTATACCCTACACTCTATACCCTACACTCTATACCCTACATTCTATACCCTACACTCTATACCCTACACTCTACACTCTATACCCTACACTCTGTACCCTACACTCTATACCCTACACTCTATACCCTACACTCTATACCCTACACTCTACACTCTATACCCTACACTCTATACCATACACTCTATACCCTACACTCTACACTCTATACCCTACACTCTATAACCTACACTCTATACCCTACACTCTATACCCTACACTCTATACCCTACACTCTATACTCTACACCCTATACCCTACACTCTATACCCTACACTCTATACCCTACACTCTACACTCTATACCCTACACTCTATACTATACACTCTATACCCTACACTCTACACTCTATACCCTACACTCTATACCCTACACTCTATACTCTACACTCTATACCTTACACTCTATACCCTACACTCTATACCCTACAATCTACACTCTATACCGTACACTCCATACCCTCCACTCTATACCCTACACTCTACACTCTATACTCTATATACCATACACTCTATACCCTACACTCTATACCCTACATTCTACACTCTATACCCTACACTCTATACCCTACACTCTACACTCTACACTCTATACCATACACTCTATACCCTACATTCTACACTCTATACCCTACACTCTATACCCTGCACTCTATACCCTACACCCTACGCTCTATACCCTACACTCTATACCCTACACTCTATACTCTATACCCTACACTCTATTCCATGCATTCTATACCCTACACTCTATACCCTACACTGTAATCAGTACACTCTATACCCTACACTCTATTCCCTACACTCTATGCCATACACTCTATACCCTACACTCTAATCCCTACACTCTACACTCTATTCCATGCACTCTATACCCTACACTCTATACCCTACACTCTACACTCTATACCCTACACTCTACACTCTACACTCTATACCCTGCACTCTATACCCTACACCCTACGCTCTATACCCTACACTCTATACCCTACACTCTATACTCTATACCCTACACTCTATTCCATACATTCTATACCCTACACTCTATACCCTACACTGTAATCAGTACACTCTACACTCTATACCCTACACTCTATACCCTACACTCTATACCATACAATCCATACCCTACACTCTATACCCTACACTCTACACTCTATACCCTACACTCTATACCCTACACTCTAAACCCTACATTCTATACCCTACACTCTATACCCTACACTCTACACTCTATACCCTACACTCTATACCCTACAATCTATACCCTACACTCTACACTCTATACCCTACACTCTATACCCTACACTCTATACCCTACACTCTACACTCTATACCCTACACTCTATACCATACACTCTATACCCTACACTCTACACTCTATACCCTACACTCTATACCCTACACTCTGTACCCTACACTCTATACCATACAATCCATACCCTACACTCTATACCCTACACTCTACACTCTATACCCTACACTCTATACCCTACACTCTAAACCCTACATTCTATACCCTACACTCTATACCCTGCACTCTACACTCTATACCCTACACTCTATACCCTACAATCTATACTCTACACTCTACACTCTATACCCTACACTCTATACCCTACACTCTATACCCTACACTCTACACTCTATACCCTACACTCTATACCCTACACTCTATACCATACACTCTATACCTTACACTCTATCCCCTACACTCTATACCATACAATCTACACTCTATACCCTACACTGTATACCCTACACTCTAAACTCTATACCCTACACTCTATACCCTACACTCTACACTCTATACCCTACACTCTACACTCTATACCCTACACTCTATACCCTACAATCTATAACATACACTCTATACCATACACTCTATACCATACACTCTACACTCTATACCCTACACTCTATACCCTACACTCTACACTCTATACCCTACACTCTATACCCTACACTCTACACTCTATACCCTACACTCTATACCCTACACTCTATGCCATACACTCTATACATAGTAACATAGTAACATAGTTAGTAAGGCCGAAAAAAGACATTTGTCCATCCAGTTCAGCCTATATTCCATCATAATAAATACCCAGATCTACGTCCTTCTACAGAACCTAATAATTGTATGATACAATATTGTTCTGCTCCAGGAAGACATCCAGGCCTCTCTTGAACCCCTTGACTGAGTTCGCCATCACCACCTCCTCAGGCAAGCAATTCCAGATTCTCACTGCCCTTACAGTAAAGAATCCTCTTCTATGTTGGTGGAAAAACCTTCTCTCCTCCAGACGCAAAGAATGCCCCCTTGTGCCCGTCACCTTCCTTGGTATAAACAGATCCTCAGCGAGATATTTGTATTGTCCCCTTATATACTTATACATGGTTATTAGATCGCCCCTCAGTCGTCTTTTTTCTAGACTAAATAATCCTAATTTCGCTAATCTATCTGGGTATTGTAGTTCTCCCATCCCCTTTATTAATTTTGTTGCCCTCCTTTGTACTCTCTCTAGTTCCATTATATACCATATACCATATACCATACACTCTATCCCCTACACTCTATCCCATACACTCTACACTCTATACCCTACACTATACACTCTATACCCTACACTCTACACTCTATACCCTACACTCTACACCCTACACTCTATACCATACACTCTATACCCTACACTCTACACTCTATACCCTACACTCTATACCCTACACTCTATACCCTACACCCTACGCTCTATACCCTACACTCTATACCCTACACTCTACACACTATACCCTACACTCTATTCCATACACACTATACCCTACACTCTATACCCTACACTCTACACTCTATACCCTACACTCTACACTTTACACTCTATACCCTACACTCTATACCCTACACTCTATACCATACACTCTACACCCTACACTCTATACCATACACTCTACACCCTACACTCTATACCATACACTCTATACCCTACACTCTACACTCTATACCCTACACTCTATAACATACACTCTATACCCTACACTCTATACCTTACACTCTATACCCTACACTCTACACCCTACACTCTACACTCTACACTCTATACCCTGCACTCTATACCCTACACCCTACGCTCTATACCCTACACTCTATACCCTACACTCTATACTCTATACCCTACACTCTATTCCATACATTCTATACCCTACACTCTATACCCTACACTGTAATCAGTACACTCTACACTCTATACCCTACACTCTATACCCTACACTCTATACCATACAATCCATACCCTACACTCTATACCCTACACTCTACACTCGATACCCTACACTCTATACCCTACACTCTAAACCCTACATTCTATACCCTACACTCTATACCCTACACTCTACACTCTATACCCTACACTCTATACCCTACAATCTATACCCTACACTCTACACTCTATACCTTACACTCTATACCCTACACTCTATACCCTACACTCTACACTCTATACCCTACACTCTATACCATACACTCTATACCCTACACTCTACACTCTATACCCTACACTCTATACCCTACACTCTATACCCTACACTCTATACCATACAATCCATACCCTACACTCTATACCCTACACTCTACACTCTATACCCTACACTCTATACCCTACACTCTAAACCCTACATTCTATACCCTACACTCTATACCCTACACTCTACACTCTATACCCTACACTCTATACCCTACAATCTATACCCTACACTCTACACTCTATACCCTACACTCTATACTCTACACTCTATACCCTACACTCTACACTCTATACCCTACACTCTATACCCTACACTCTATACCATACACTCTATACCTTACACTCTATCCCCTACACTCTATACCATACATTCTACACTCTATACCCTACACTCTATACCCTACACTCTACACTCTATACCCTACACTCTATACCCTACACTCTATACCATACACTCTATACCATACACTCTATCCCCTACACTCTATCCCATACACTCTACACTCTATACCCTACACTCAACACTCTATACCCTACACTCTACACTCTATACCCTACACTCTACACCCTACACTCTATACCATACACTCTATACCCTACACTCTACACTCTATACCCTACACTCTATACCCTACACTCTATACCCTACACCCTACGCTCTATACCCTACACTCTATACCCTACACTCTACACACTATACCCTACACTCTATTCCATACACTCTATACCCTACACTCTATACCCTACACTCTACACTCTATACCCTACACTCTACACTTTACACTCTATACCCTACACCCTATACCCTACACTCTATACTCTATACCCTACACTCTATTCCATACATTCTATACCCTACACTCTATACCCTACACTGTAATCAGTACACTCTACACTCTATACCCTACACTCTATACCCTACACTCTATACCATACAATCCATACCCTACACTCTATACCCTACACTCTACACCCTACACTCTATACCCTACACTCTAAACCCTACATTCTATACCCTACACTCTATACCCTACACTTTACACTCTATACCCTACACTCTATATCCTACAATCTATACCCTACACTCTACACTCTATACCCTACACTCTATACCCTACACTCTATACCCTACACTCTACACTCTATACCCTACACTCTATACCATACACTCTATACCCTACACTCTACACTCTATACCCTACACTCTATACCCTACACTCTATACCATACACTCTATACCCTACATTCTACACTCTATACCCTACACTCTATACCCTGCACTCTATACCCTACACCCTACGCTCTATACCCTACACTCTATACCCTACACTCTATACTCTATACCCTACACTCTATTCCATGCATTCTATACCCTACACTCTATACCCTACACTGTAATCAGTACACTCTATACCCTACACTCTATTCCCTACACTCTATACCATACACTCTATACCCTACACTCTAATCCCTACACTCTACACTCTATTCCATGCACTCTATACCCTACACTCTGTACCGTACACCCTACGCTCTATACCCTACACTCTATACCCTACACTTTTTACTCTATACCCTATACTCTATTCCATACATTCTATACCCTACACTCTATACCCTACACTCTATACCATACACTTTATACCCTACACTATACACTCTATTCCATGCACTCTATACCCTACACTCTATACCCTACACTCTACACTCTATACCCTACACTCTACACTCTATACCCTACACTCTATACCCTACACTCTATACTCTATACCCTACACTCTATACCCTACACTCTACACTCTATGCCCTACACTCTATGCCCTACACTCTAATCCCTACACTCTACACTCTATACTCTACACTCCATACTCTACACTCTATACCCTATAGTCTACACTCTATACCCTACACTCTATACCATACACTCTAATCCCTACACTCTACACTCCATACCCTACACTCTATACCCTACACTCTACACTCTATACCCTACACTCTATACCCTACACTCTATACCCTACATTCTATACCCTACACTCTATACCCTACACTCTACACTCTATACCCTACACTCTGTACCCTACACTCTATACCCTACACTCTATACCCTACACTCTATACCCTACACTCTACACTCTATACCCTACACTCTATACCATACACTCTATACCCTACACTCTACACTCTATACCCTACACTCTATAACCTACACTCTATACCCTACACTCTATACCCTACACTCTATACCCTACACTCTATACTCTACACCCTATACCCTACACTCTATACCCTACACTCTATACCCTACACTCTACACTCTATACCCTACACTCTATACTATACACTCTATACCCTACACTCTACACTCTATACCCTACACTCTATACCCTACACTCTATACTCTACACTCTATACCTTACACTCTATACCCTACACTCTATACCCTACACTCTACACTCTATACCGTACACTCCATACCCTCCACTCTATACCCTACACTCTACACTCTATACTCTACTCTATATACCATACACTCTATACCCTACACTCTATACCCTACACTCTATACCCTACACTCTATACCCTACACTCTATACTCTACACCCTATACCCTACACTCTATACCCTACACTCTATACCCTACACTCTACACTCTATACCCTACACTCTATACTATACACTCTATACCCTACACTCTACACTCTATACCCTACACTCTATACCCTACACTCTATACTCTACACTCTATACCTTACACTCTATACCCTACACTCTATACCCTACACTCTACACTCTAAACCGTACACTCCATACCCTCCACTCTATACCCTACACTCTACACTCTATACTCTACTCTATATACCATACACTCTATACCCTACACTCTATACCCTACACTCTACACTCTATACCCTACACTCTATACCCTACACTCTACACTCTACACTCTATACCATACACTCTATACCCTACATTCTACACTCTATACCCTACACTCTATACCCTGCACTCTATACCCTACACCCTACGCTCTATACCCTACACTCTATACCCTACACTCTATACTCTATACCCTACACTCTATTCCATGCATTCTATACCCTACACTCTATACCCTACACTGTAATCAGTACACTCTATACCCTACACTCTATTCCCTACACTCTATACCATACACTCTATACCCTACACTCTAATCCCTACACTCTACACTCTATTCCATGCACTCTATACCCTACACTCTGTACCGTACACCCTACGCTCTATACCCTACACTCTATACCCTACACTCTTTACTCTATACCCTATACTCTATTCCATACATTCTATACCCTACACTCTATACCCTACACTCTATACCATACACTTTATACCCTACACTCTACACTCTATTCCATGCACTCTATACCCTACACTCTATACCCTACACTCTACACTCTATACCCTACACTCTATACCCTACACTCTATACTCTATACCCTACACTCTATACCCTACACTCTACACTCTATGCCCTACACTCTATGCCCTACACTCTAATCCCTACACTCTACACTCTATATCCTACACTCTATACTCTACACTCCATACTCTACACTCTATACCCTATAGTCTACACTCTATACCCTACACTCTATACCATACACTCTAATCCCTACACTCTACACTCCATACCCTACACTCTATACCCTACACTCTACACTCTATACCCTACACTCTATACCCTACACTCTATACCCTACATTCTATACCCTACACTCTATACCCTACACTCTACACTCTATACCCTACACTCTATACCCTACACTCTATACCCTACACTCTATACTCTACACCCTATACCCTACACTCTATACCCTACACTCTATACCCTACACTCTACACTCTATACCCTACACTCTATACTATACACTCTATACCCTACACTCTACACTCTATACCCTACACTCTATACCCTACACTCTATACTCTACACTCTATACCTTACACTCTATACCCTACACTCTATACCCTACACTCTACACTCTATACCGTACACTCCATACCCTCCACTCTATACCCTACACTCTACACTCTATACTCTACTCTATATACCATACACTCTATACCCTACACTCTATACCCTACACTCTTTACCCTACACTCTATACCCTACACTCTATACTCTACACCCTATACCCTACACTCTATACCCTACACTCTATACCCTACACTCTACACTCTATACCCTACACTCTATACTATACACTCTATACCCTACACTCTACACTCTATACCCTACACTCTATACCCTACACTCTATACTCTACACTCTATACCTTACACTCTATACCCTACACTCTATACCCTACACTCTACACTCTAAACCGTACACTCCATACCCTCCACTCTATACCCTACACTCTACACTCTATACTCTACTCTATATACCATACACTCTATACCCTACACTCTATACCCTACACTCTACACTCTATACCCTACACTCTATACCCTACACTCTACACTCTACACTCTATACCATACACTCTATACCCTACATTCTACACTCTATACCCTACACTCTATACCCTGCACTCTATACCCTACACCCTACGCTCTATACCCTACACTCTATAACCTACACTCTATACTCTATACCCTACACTCTATTCCATGCATTCTATACCCTACACTCTATACCCTACACTGTAATCAGTACACTCTATACCCTACACTCTATTCCCTACACTCTATACCATACACTCTATACCCTACACTCTAATCCCTACACTCTACACTCTATTCCATGCACTCTATACCCTACACTCTGTACCGTACACCCTACGCTCTATACCCTACACTCTATACCCTACACTCTTTACTCTATACCCTATACTCTATTCCATACATTCTATACCCTACACTCTATACCCTACACTCTATACCATACACTTTATACCCTACACTCTACACTCTATTCCATGCACTCTATACCCTACACTCTATACCCTACACTCTACACTCTATACCCTACACTCTACACTCTATACCCTACACTCTATACCCTACACTCTATACTCTATACCCTACACTCTATACCCTACACTCTACACTCTATGCCCTACACTCTATGCCCTACACTCTAATCCCTACACTCTACACTCTATATCCTACACTCTATACTCTACACTCCATACTCTACACTCTATACCCTATAGTCTACACTCTATACCCTACACTCTATACCATACACTCTAATCCCTACACTCTACACTCCATACCCTACACTCTATACCCTACACTCTACACTCTATACCCTACACTCTATACCCTACACTCTATACCCTACATTCTATACCCTACACTCTATACCCTACACTCTACACTCTATACCCTACACTCTGTACCCTACACTCTATACCCTACACTCTATACCCTACACTCTATACCCTACACTCTACACTCTATACCCTACACTCTATACCATACACTCTATACCCTACACTCTACACTCTATACCCTACACTCTATAACCTACACTCTATACCCTACACTCTATACCCTACACTCTATACCCTACACTCTATACTCTACACCCTATACCCTACACTCTATACCCTACACTCTATACCCTACACTCTACACTCTATACCCTACACTCTATACTATACACTCTATACCCTACACTCTACACTCTATACCCTACACTCTATACCCTACACTCTATACTCTACACTCTATACCTTACACTCTATACCCTACACTCTATACCCTACACTCTACACTCTATACCGTACACTCCATACCCTCCACTCTATACCCTACACTCTACACTCTATACTCTACTCTATATACCATACACTCTATACCCTACACTCTATACCCTACACTCTACACTCTATACCCTACACTCTATACCCTACACTCTACACTCTACACTCTATACCATACACTCTATACCCTACACTCTATACTCTATACCATACACTCTTTAACCTACACTCTATACCATACACTCTACACCCTACACTCTATACCATACACTCTATACCCTACACTCTACACTCTATACCCTACACTCTATAACATACACTCTATACCCTACACTCTATACCTTACACTCTATACCCTACACTCTACACCCTACACTCTACACTCTACACTCTATACCCTGCACTCTATACCCTACACCCTACGCTCTATACCCTACACTCTATACCCTACACTCTATACTCTATACCCTACACTCTATTCCATACATTTTATACCCTACACTCTATACCCTACACTCTACACTCTATACCCTACACTCTATACCCTACACTCTACACTTTACACTCTATACCCTACACTCTATACCCTACACTCTATACTCTATACCATACACTCTATAACCTACACTCTATACCATACACTCTACACCCTACACTCTATACCATACACTCTATACCCTACACTCTACACTCTATACCCTACACTCTATAACATACACTCTATACCCTACACTCTATACCTTACACTCTATACCCTACACTCTACACCCTACACTCTACACTCTACACTCTATACCCTGCACTCTATACCCTACACCCTACGCTCTATACCCTACACTCTATACCCTACACTCTATACTCTATACCCTACACTCTATTCCATACATTCTATACCCTACACTCTATACCCTACACTGTAATCAGTACACTCTACACTCTATACCCTACACTCTATACCCTACACTCTATACCATACAATCCATACCCTACACTCTATACCCTACACTCTACACCCTACACTCTATACCCTACACTCTAAACCCTACATTCTATACCCTACACTCTATACCCTACACTTTACACTCTATACCCTACACTCTATATCCTACAATCTATACCCTACACTCTACACTCTATACCCTACACTCTATACCCTACACTCTATACCCTACACTCTACACTCTATACCCTACACTCTATACCATACACTCTATACCCTACACTCTACACTCTATACCCTACACTCTATACCCTACACTCTATACCATACACTCTATACCCTACATTCTACACTCTATACCCTACACTCTATACCCTGCACTCTATACCCTACACCCTACGCTCTATACCCTACACTCTATACCCTACACTCTATACTCTATACCCTACACTCTATTCCATGCATTCTATACCCTACACTCTATACCCTACACTGTAATCAGTACACTCTATACCCTACACTCTATTCCCTACACTCTATACCATACACTCTATACCCTACACTCTAATCCCTACACTCTACACTCTATTCCATGCACTCTATACCCTACACTCTGTACCGTACACCCTACGCTCTATACCCTACACTCTATACCCTACACTTTTTACTCTATACCCTATACTCTATTCCATACATTCTATACCCTACACTCTATACCCTACACTCTATACCATACACTTTATACCCTACACTATACACTCTATTCCATGCACTCTATACCCTACACTCTATACCCTACACTCTACACTCTATACCCTACACTCTACACTCTATACCCTACACTCTATACCCTACACTCTATACTCTATACCCTACACTCTATACCCTACACTCTACACTCTATGCCCTACACTCTATGCCCTACACTCTAATCCCTACACTCTACACTCTATACTCTACACTCCATACTCTACACTCTATACCCTATAGTCTACACTCTATACCCTACACTCTATACCATACACTCTAATCCCTACACTCTACACTCCATACCCTACACTCTATACCCTACACTCTACACTCTATACCCTACACTCTATACCCTACACTCTATACCCTACATTCTATACCCTACACTCTATACCCTACACTCTACACTCTATACCCTACACTCTGTACCCTACACTCTATACCCTACACTCTATACCCTACACTCTATACCCTACACTCTACACTCTATACCCTACACTCTATACCATACACTCTATACCCTACACTCTACACTCTATACCCTACACTCTATAACCTACACTCTATACCCTACACTCTATACCCTACACTCTATACCCTACACTCTATACTCTACACCCTATACCCTACACTCTATACCCTACACTCTATACCCTACACTCTACACTCTATACCCTACACTCTATACTATACACTCTATACCCTACACTCTACACTCTATACCCTACACTCTATACCCTACACTCTATACTCTACACTCTATACCTTACACTCTATACCCTACACTCTATACCCTACACTCTACACTCTATACCGTACACTCCATACCCTCCACTCTATACCCTACACTCTACACTCTATACTCTACTCTATATACCATACACTCTATACCCTACACTCTATACCCTACACTCTATACCCTACACTCTATACCCTACACTCTATACTCTACACCCTATACCCTACACTCTATACCCTACACTCTATACCCTACACTCTACACTCTATACCCTACACTCTATACTATACACTCTATACCCTACACTCTACACTCTATACCCTACACTCTATACCCTACACTCTATACTCTACACTCTATACCTTACACTCTATACCCTACACTCTATACCCTACACTCTACACTCTAAACCGTACACTCCATACCCTCCACTCTATACCCTACACTCTACACTCTATACTCTACTCTATATACCATACACTCTATACCCTACACTCTATACCCTACACTCTACACTCTATACCCTACACTCTATACCCTACACTCTACACTCTACACTCTATACCATACACTCTATACCCTACATTCTACACTCTATACCCTACACTCTATACCCTGCACTCTATACCCTACACCCTACGCTCTATACCCTACACTCTATACCCTACACTCTATACTCTATACCCTACACTCTATTCCATGCATTCTATACCCTACACTCTATACCCTACACTGTAATCAGTACACTCTATACCCTACACTCTATTCCCTACACTCTATACCATACACTCTATACCCTACACTCTAATCCCTACACTCTACACTCTATTCCATGCACTCTATACCCTACACTCTGTACCGTACACCCTACGCTCTATACCCTACACTCTATACCCTACACTCTTTACTCTATACCCTATACTCTATTCCATACATTCTATACCCTACACTCTATACCCTACACTCTATACCATACACTTTATACCCTACACTCTACACTCTATTCCATGCACTCTATACCCTACACTCTATACCCTACACTCTACACTCTATACCCTACACTCTATACCCTACACTCTATACTCTATACCCTACACTCTATACCCTACACTCTACACTCTATGCCCTACACTCTATGCCCTACACTCTAATCCCTACACTCTACACTCTATATCCTACACTCTATACTCTACACTCCATACTCTACACTCTATACCCTATAGTCTACACTCTATACCCTACACTCTATACCATACACTCTAATCCCTACACTCTACACTCCATACCCTACACTCTATACCCTACACTCTACACTCTATACCCTACACTCTATACCCTACACTCTATACCCTACATTCTATACCCTACACTCTATACCCTACACTCTACACTCTATACCCTACACTCTATACCCTACACTCTATACCCTACACTCTATACTCTACACCCTATACCCTACACTCTATACCCTACACTCTATACCCTACACTCTACACTCTATACCCTACACTCTATACTATACACTCTATACCCTACACTCTACACTCTATACCCTACACTCTATACCCTACACTCTATACTCTACACTCTATACCTTACACTCTATACCCTACACTCTATACCCTACACTCTACACTCTATACCGTACACTCCATACCCTCCACTCTATACCCTACACTCTACACTCTATACTCTACTCTATATACCATACACTCTATACCCTACACTCTATACCCTACACTCTTTACCCTACACTCTATACCCTACACTCTATACTCTACACCCTATACCCTACACTCTATACCCTACACTCTATACCCTACACTCTACACTCTATACCCTACACTCTATACTATACACTCTATACCCTACACTCTACACTCTATACCCTACACTCTATACCCTACACTCTATACTCTACACTCTATACCTTACACTCTATACCCTACACTCTATACCCTACACTCTACACTCTAAACCGTACACTCCATACCCTCCACTCTATACCCTACACTCTACACTCTATACTCTACTCTATATACCATACACTCTATACCCTACACTCTATACCCTACACTCTACACTCTATACCCTACACTCTATACCCTACACTCTACACTCTACACTCTATACCATACACTCTATACCCTACATTCTACACTCTATACCCTACACTCTATACCCTGCACTCTATACCCTACACCCTACGCTCTATACCCTACACTCTATAACCTACACTCTATACTCTATACCCTACACTCTATTCCATGCATTCTATACCCTACACTCTATACCCTACACTGTAATCAGTACACTCTATACCCTACACTCTATTCCCTACACTCTATACCATACACTCTATACCCTACACTCTAATCCCTACACTCTACACTCTATTCCATGCACTCTATACCCTACACTCTGTACCGTACACCCTACGCTCTATACCCTACACTCTATACCCTACACTCTTTACTCTATACCCTATACTCTATTCCATACATTCTATACCCTACACTCTATACCCTACACTCTATACCATACACTTTATACCCTACACTCTACACTCTATTCCATGCACTCTATACCCTACACTCTATACCCTACACTCTACACTCTATACCCTACACTCTACACTCTATACCCTACACTCTATACCCTACACTCTATACTCTATACCCTACACTCTATACCCTACACTCTACACTCTATGCCCTACACTCTATGCCCTACACTCTAATCCCTACACTCTACACTCTATATCCTACACTCTATACTCTACACTCCATACTCTACACTCTATACCCTATAGTCTACACTCTATACCCTACACTCTATACCATACACTCTAATCCCTACACTCTACACTCCATACCCTACACTCTATACCCTACACTCTACACTCTATACCCTACACTCTATACCCTACACTCTATACCCTACATTCTATACCCTACACTCTATACCCTACACTCTACACTCTATACCCTACACTCTGTACCCTACACTCTATACCCTACACTCTATACCCTACACTCTATACCCTACACTCTACACTCTATACCCTACACTCTATACCATACACTCTATACCCTACACTCTACACTCTATACCCTACACTCTATAACCTACACTCTATACCCTACACTCTATACCCTACACTCTATACCCTACACTCTATACTCTACACCCTATACCCTACACTCTATACCCTACACTCTATACCCTACACTCTACACTCTATACCCTACACTCTATACTATACACTCTATACCCTACACTCTACACTCTATACCCTACACTCTATACCCTACACTCTATACTCTACACTCTATACCTTACACTCTATACCCTACACTCTATACCCTACACTCTACACTCTATACCGTACACTCCATACCCTCCACTCTATACCCTACACTCTACACTCTATACTCTACTCTATATACCATACACTCTATACCCTACACTCTATACCCTACACTCTACACTCTATACCCTACACTCTATACCCTACACTCTACACTCTACACTCTATACCATACACTCTATACCCTACACTCTATACTCTATACCATACACTCTTTAACCTACACTCTATACCATACACTCTACACCCTACACTCTATACCATACACTCTATACCCTACACTCTACACTCTATACCCTACACTCTATAACATACACTCTATACCCTACACTCTATACCTTACACTCTATACCCTACACTCTACACCCTACACTCTACACTCTACACTCTATACCCTGCACTCTATACCCTACACCCTACGCTCTATACCCTACACTCTATACCCTACACTCTATACTCTATACCCTACACTCTATTCCATACATTTTATACCCTACACTCTATACCCTACACTCTACACTCTATACCCTACACTCTATACCCTACACTCTACACTTTACACTCTATACCCTACACTCTATACCCTACACTCTATACTCTATACCATACACTCTATAACCTACACTCTATACCATACACTCTACACCCTACACTCTATACCATACACTCTATACCCTACACTCTACACTCTATACCCTACACTCTATAACATACACTCTATACCCTACACTCTATACCTTACACTCTATACCCTACACTCTACACCCTACACTCTACACTCTACACTCTATACCCTGCACTCTATACCCTACACCCTACGCTCTATACCCTACACTCTATACCCTACACTCTATACTCTATACCCTACACTCTATTCCATACATTCTATACCCTACACTCTATACCCTACACTGTAATCAGTACACTCTACACTCTATACCCTACACTCTATACCCTACACTCTATACCATACAATCCATACCCTACACTCTATACCCTACACTCTACACTCTATACCCTACACTCTATACCTTACACTCTAAACCCTACATTCTATACCCTACACTCTATACCCTACACTCTACACTCTATACCCTACACTCTATACCCTACACTCTACACCCTACACTCTATACCATACACTCTATACCCTACACTCTACACTCTATACCCTACACTCTATACCCTACACTCTATACCCTACACCCTACGCTCTATACCCTATACTCTATACCCTACACTCTACACACTATACCCTACACTCTATTCCATACACTCTATACCCTACACTCTATACCCTACACTCTACACTCTATACCCTACACTCTACACTTTACACTCTATACCCTACACTCTATACCCTACACTCCATACTCTATACCCTACACTCTATACCGTACATTCTACACTCTATACCCTACACACTATACCCTACACTCTAATCCCTACACTCTACACTCTATACCCTACACTCTATACCCTACACTTTATACCCTACACTCTACACTCTATACCCTACACTCTATACCATACACTCTACACTCTATTCCCTACACTCTATACCATACACTCTAAACCCTACACTCTATACCCTACACTATACACTCTATACCCTACAATCTATACCCTACACTCTATGCCCTACACTCTATACAATACACTCTATACCCTACACTCTACACTCTATACCCTACACTCTATACCATACACTCTATACCCTACACTCTATACCATACACTCTACACCATACACTCTATACCATACACTCTATACCCTACACTCTACACTCTATACCCTACACTTCATACCCTACACTCTATACCATACACTCTATACCCTACACTCTACACTCTATACCCTACACTCTATACCCTACACTCTGTACCGTACACCCTACGCTCTATACCCTACACTCTATACCCTACACTCTATACTCTATACCCTATACTCTATTCCATACATTCTATACCCTACACTCTATACCCTACACTCTATACCATACACTTTATACCCTACACTCTACACTCTATTCCATGCACTCTATACCCTACACTCTATACCCTACACTCTACACTCTATACCCTACACTCTACACTCTATACCCTACACTCTATACCCTACACTCTATACTCTATACCCTACACTCTATACCCTACACTCTACACTCTATGCCCTACACTCTATGCCCTACACTCTAATCCCTACACTCTACACTCTATATCCTACACTCTATACTCTACACTCCATACTCTACACTCTATACCCTATAGTCTACACTCTATACCCTACACTCTATACCATACACTCTAATCCCTACACTCTACACTCCATACCCTACACTCTATACCCTACACTCTACACTCTATACCCTACACTCTATACCCTACACTCTATACCCTACATTCTATACCCTACACTCTATACCCTACACTCTACACTCTATACCCTACACTCTATACCCTACACTCTATACCCTACACTCTATACCCTACACTCTACACTCTATACCCTACACTCTATACCATACACTCTATACCCTACACTCTACACTCTATACCCTACACTCTATAACGTACACTCTATACCCTACACTCTATACCCTACACTCTATACCCTACACTCTATACTCTACACCCTATACCCTACACTCTATACCCTACACTCTATACCCTACACTCTACACTCTATACCCTACACTCTATACTATACACTCTATACCCTACACTCTACACTCTATACCCTACACTCTATACCCTACACTCTATACTCTACACTCTATACCTTACACTCTATGCCCTACACTCTATACCCTACACTCTACACTCTAAACCGTACACTCCATACCCTCCACTCTATACCCTACACTCTACACTCTATACTCTACTGTATATACCATACACTCTATACCCTACACTCTATACCCTACACTCTACACTCTATACCCTACACTCTATACCCTACACTCTACACTCTACACTCTATACCATACACTCTATACCCTACATTCTACACTCTATACCCTACACTCTATACCCTGCACTCTATACCCTACACCCTACGCTCTATACCCTACACTCTATACCCTACACTCTATACTCTACACTCTATTCCATGCATTCTATACCCTACACTCTATACCATACACTCTATACCCTACACTCTAATCCCTACACTCTACACTCTATTCCATGCACTCTATACCCTACACTCTGTACCGTACACCCTACGCTCTATACCCTACACTCTATACCCTACACTCTTTACTCTATACCCTATACTCTATTCCATACATTCTATACCCTACACTCTATACCCTACACTCTATACCATACACTTTATACCCTACACTCTACACTCTATTCCATGCACTCTATACCCTACACTCTATACCCTACACTCTACACTCTATACCCTACACTCTACACTCTATACCCTACACTCTATACCCTACACTCTATACTCTATACCCTACACTCTATACCCTACACTCTACACTCTATGCCCTACACTCTATGCCCTACACTCTATGCCCTACACTCTACACTCTATATCCTACACTCTATACTCTACACTCCATACTCTACACTCTATACCCTATAGTCTACACTCTATACCCTACACTCTATACCATACACTCTAATCCCTACACTCTACACTCCATACCCTACACTCTATACCCTACACTCTACACTCTATACCCTACACTCTATACCCTACACTCTATACCCTACATTCTATACCCTACACTCTATACCCTACACTCTACACTCTATACCCTACACTCTGTACCCTACACTCTATACCCTACACTCTATACCCTACACTCTATACCCTACACTCTACACTCTATACCCTACACTCTATACCATACACTCTATACCCTACACTCTACACTCTATACCCTACACTCTATAACCTACACTCTATACCCTACACTCTATACCCTACACTCTATACCCTACACTCTATACTCTACACCCTATACCCTACACTCTATACCCTACACTCTATACCCTACACTCTACACTCTATACCCTACACTCTATACTATACACTCTATACCCTACACTCTATACCCTACACTCTATACTCTACACTCTATACCTTACACTCTATACCCTACACTCTATACCCTACACTCTACACTCTATACCGTACACTCCATACCCTCCACTCTATACCCTACACTCTACACTCTATACTCTACTCTATATACCATACACTCTATACCCTACACTCTATACCCTACACTCTATACCCTACACTCTATACCCTACACTCTATACTCTACACCCTATACCCTACACTCTATACCCTACACTCTATACCCTACACTCTACACTCTATACCCTACACTCTATACTATACACTCTATACCCTACACTCTACACTCTATACCCTACACTCTATACCCTACACTCTATACTCTACACTCTATACCTTACACTCTATACCCTACACTCTATACCCTACACTCTACACTCTAAACCGTACACTCCATACCCTCCACTCTATACCCTACACTCTACACTCTATACTCTACTCTATATACCATACACTCTATACCCTACACTCTATACCCTACACTCTACACTCTATACCCTACACTCTATACCCTACACTCTACACTCTACACTCTATACCATACACTCTATACCCTACATTCTACACTCTATACCCTACACTCTATACCCTGCACTCTATACCCTACACCCTACGCTCTATACCCTACACTCTATACCCTACACTCTATACTCTATACCCTACACTCTATTCCATACACTCTATACCCTACACTCTAATCCCTACACTCTAATCCCTACACTCTACACTCTATTCCATGCACTCTATACCCTACACTCTGTACCGTACACCCTACGCTCTATACCCTACACTCTATACCCTACACTCTTTACTCTATACCCTATACTCTATTCCATACATTCTATACCCTACACTCTATACCCTACACTCTATACCATACACTTTATACCCTACACTCTACACTCTATTCCATGCACTCTATACCCTACACTCTATACCCTACACTCTACACTCTATACCCTACACTCTACACTCTATACCCTACACTCTATACCCTACACTCTATACTCTATACCCTACACTCTATACCCTACACTCTACACTCTATGCCCTACACTCTATGCCCTACACTCTAATCCCTACACTCTACACTCTATATCCTACACTCTATACTCTACACTCCATACTCTACACTCTATACCCTATAGTCTACACTCTATACCCTACACTCTATACCATACACTCTAATCCCTACACTCTACACTCCATACCCTACACTCTATACCCTACACTCTACACTCTATACCCTACACTCTATACCCTACACTCTATACCCTACATTCTATACCCTACACTCTATACCCTACACTCTACACTCTATACCCTACACTCTATACCCTACACTCTATACCCTACACTCTATACTCTACACCCTATACCCTACACTCTATACCCTACACTCTATACCCTACACTCTACACTCTATACCCTACACTCTATACTATACACTCTATACCCTACACTCTACACTCTATACCCTACACTCTATACCCTACACTCTATACTCTACACTCTATATCTTACACTCTATACCCTACACTCTATACCCTACACTCTACACTCTATACCGTACACTCCATACCCTCCACTCTATACCCTACACTCTACACTCTATACTCTACTCTATATACCATACACTCTATACCCTACACTCTATACCCTACACTCTATACCCTACACTCTATACCCTACACTCTATACTCTACACCCTATACCCTACACTCTATACCCTACACTCTATACCCTACACTCTACACTCTATACCCTACACTCTATACTATACACTCTATACCCTACACTCTACACTCTATACCCTACACTCTATACCCTACACTCTATACTCTACACTCTATACCTTACACTCTATACCCTACACTCTATACCCTACACTCTACACTCTAAACCGTACACTCCATACCCTCCACTCTATACCCTACACTCTACACTCTATACTCTACTCTATATACCATACACTCTATACCCTACACTCTATACCCTACACTCTACACTCTATACCCTACACTCTATACCCTACACTCTACACTCTACACTCTATACCATACACTCTATACCCTACATTCTACACTCTATACCCTACACTCTATACCCTGCACTCTATACCCTACACCCTACGCTCTATACCCTACACTCTATACCCTACACTCTATACCCTACACTCTATACCCTACACTCTATACCCTACACTCTATACTCTACACCCTATACCCTACACTCTATACCCTACACTCTATACCCTACACTCTACACTCTATACCCTACACTCTATACTATACACTCTATACCCTACACTCTACACTCTATACCCTACACTCTATACCCTACACTCTATACTCTACACTCTATACCTTACACTCTATACCCTACACTCTATACCCTACACTCTACACTCTAAACCGTACACTCCATACCCTCCACTCTATACCCTACACTCTACACTCTATACTCTACTCTATATACCATACACTCTATACCCTACACTCTATACCCTACACTCTACACTCTATACCCTACACTCTATACCCTACACTCTACACTCTACACTCTATACCATACACTCTATACCCTACATTCTACACTCTATACCCTACACTCTATACCCTGCACTCTATACCCTACACCCTACGCTCTATACCCTACACTCTATACCCTACACTCTATACTCTATACCCTACACTCTATACCTTACACTCTAAACCCTACATTCTATACCCTACACTCTATACCCTACACTCTACACTCTATACCCTACACTCTATACCCTACACTCTACACTCTATACCCTACACTCTATACCTTACACTCTAAACCCTACATTCTATACCCTACACTCTATACCCTACACTCTACACTCTATACCCTACACTCTATACCCTACACTCTACACCCTACACTCTATACCATACACTCTATACCCTACACTCTACACTCTATACCCTACACTCTATACCCTACACTCTATACCCTACACCCTACGCTCTATACCCTATACTCTATACCCTACACTCTACACACTATACCCTACACTCTATTCCATACACTCTATACCCTACACTCTATACCCTACACTCTACACTCTATACCCTACACTCTACACTTTACACTCTATACCCTACACTCTATACCCTACACTCCATACTCTATACCCTACACTCTATACCGTACATTCTACACTCTATACCCTACACACTATACCCTACACTCTAATCCCTACACTCTACACTCTATACCCTACACTCTATACCCTACACTTTATACCCTACACTCTACACTCTATACCCTACACTCTATACCATACACTCTACACTCTATTCCCTACACTCTATACCATACACTCTAAACCCTACACTCTATACCCTACACTATACACTCTATACCCTACAATCTATACCCTACACTCTATGCCCTACACTCTATACAATACACTCTATACCCTACACTCTACACTCTATACCCTACACTCTATACCATACACTCTATACCCTACACTCTATACCATACACTCTACACCATACACTCTATACCATACACTCTATACCCTACACTCTACACTCTATACCCTACACTTCATACCCTACACTCTATACCATACACTCTATACCCTACACTCTACACTCTATACCCTACACTCTATACCCTACACTCTGTACCGTACACCCTACGCTCTATACCCTACACTCTATACCCTACACTCTATACTCTATACCCTATACTCTATTCCATACATTCTATACCCTACACTCTATACCCTACACTCTATACCATACACTTTATACCCTACACTCTACACTCTATTCCATGCACTCTATACCCTACACTCTATACCCTACACTCTACACTCTATACCCTACACTCTACACTCTATACCCTACACTCTATACCCTACACTCTATACTCTATACCCTACACTCTATACCCTACACTCTACACTCTATGCCCTACACTCTATGCCCTACACTCTAATCCCTACACTCTACACTCTATATCCTACACTCTATACTCTACACTCCATACTCTACACTCTATACCCTATAGTCTACACTCTATACCCTACACTCTATACCATACACTCTAATCCCTACACTCTACACTCCATACCCTACACTCTATACCCTACACTCTACACTCTATACCCTACACTCTATACCCTACACTCTATACCCTACATTCTATACCCTACACTCTATACCCTACACTCTACACTCTATACCCTACACTCTATACCCTACACTCTATACCCTACACTCTATACCCTACACTCTACACTCTATACCCTACACTCTATACCATACACTCTATACCCTACACTCTACACTCTATACCCTACACTCTATAACGTACACTCTATACCCTACACTCTATACCCTACACTCTATACCCTACACTCTATACTCTACACCCTATACCCTACACTCTATACCCTACACTCTATACCCTACACTCTACACTCTATACCCTACACTCTATACTATACACTCTATACCCTACACTCTACACTCTATACCCTACACTCTATACCCTACACTCTATACTCTACACTCTATACCTTACACTCTATGCCCTACACTCTATACCCTACACTCTACACTCTAAACCGTACACTCCATACCCTCCACTCTATACCCTACACTCTACACTCTATACTCTACTGTATATACCATACACTCTATACCCTACACTCTATACCCTACACTCTACACTCTATACCCTACACTCTATACCCTACACTCTACACTCTACACTCTATACCATACACTCTATACCCTACATTCTACACTCTATACCCTACACTCTATACCCTGCACTCTATACCCTACACCCTACGCTCTATACCCTACACTCTATACCCTACACTCTATACTCTACACTCTATTCCATGCATTCTATACCCTACACTCTATACCATACACTCTATACCCTACACTCTAATCCCTACACTCTACACTCTATTCCATGCACTCTATACCCTACACTCTGTACCGTACACCCTACGCTCTATACCCTACACTCTATACCCTACACTCTTTACTCTATACCCTATACTCTATTCCATACATTCTATACCCTACACTCTATACCCTACACTCTATACCATACACTTTATACCCTACACTCTACACTCTATTCCATGCACTCTATACCCTACACTCTATACCCTACACTCTACACTCTATACCCTACACTCTACACTCTATACCCTACACTCTATACCCTACACTCTATACTCTATACCCTACACTCTATACCCTACACTCTACACTCTATGCCCTACACTCTATGCCCTACACTCTATGCCCTACACTCTACACTCTATATCCTACACTCTATACTCTACACTCCATACTCTACACTCTATACCCTATAGTCTACACTCTATACCCTACACTCTATACCATACACTCTAATCCCTACACTCTACACTCCATACCCTACACTCTATACCCTACACTCTACACTCTATACCCTACACTCTATACCCTACACTCTATACCCTACATTCTATACCCTACACTCTATACCCTACACTCTACACTCTATACCCTACACTCTGTACCCTACACTCTATACCCTACACTCTATACCCTACACTCTATACCCTACACTCTACACTCTATACCCTACACTCTATACCATACACTCTATACCCTACACTCTACACTCTATACCCTACACTCTATAACCTACACTCTATACCCTACACTCTATACCCTACACTCTATACCCTACACTCTATACTCTACACCCTATACCCTACACTCTATACCCTACACTCTATACCCTACACTCTACACTCTATACCCTACACTCTATACTATACACTCTATACCCTACACTCTATACCCTACACTCTATACTCTACACTCTATACCTTACACTCTATACCCTACACTCTATACCCTACACTCTACACTCTATACCGTACACTCCATACCCTCCACTCTATACCCTACACTCTACACTCTATACTCTACTCTATATACCATACACTCTATACCCTACACTCTATACCCTACACTCTATACCCTACACTCTATACCCTACACTCTATACTCTACACCCTATACCCTACACTCTATACCCTACACTCTATACCCTACACTCTACACTCTATACCCTACACTCTATACTATACACTCTATACCCTACACTCTACACTCTATACCCTACACTCTATACCCTACACTCTATACTCTACACTCTATACCTTACACTCTATACCCTACACTCTATACCCTACACTCTACACTCTAAACCGTACACTCCATACCCTCCACTCTATACCCTACACTCTACACTCTATACTCTACTCTATATACCATACACTCTATACCCTACACTCTATACCCTACACTCTACACTCTATACCCTACACTCTATACCCTACACTCTACACTCTACACTCTATACCATACACTCTATACCCTACATTCTACACTCTATACCCTACACTCTATACCCTGCACTCTATACCCTACACCCTACGCTCTATACCCTACACTCTATACCCTACACTCTATACTCTATACCCTACACTCTATTCCATGCATTCTATACCCTACACTCTATACCCTACACTGTAATCAGTACACTCTATACCCTACACTCTATTCCCTACACTCTATACCATACACTCTATACCCTACACTCTAATCCCTACACTCTACACTCTATTCCATGCACTCTATACCCTACACTCTGTACCGTACACCCTACGCTCTATACCCTACACTCTATACCCTACACTCTTTACTCTATACCCTATACTCTATTCCATACATTCTATACCCTACACTCTATACCCTACACTCTATACCATACACTTTATACCCTACACTCTACACTCTATTCCATGCACTCTATACCCTACACTCTATACCCTACACTCTACACTCTATACCCTACACTCTACACTCTATACCCTACACTCTATACCCTACACTCTATACTCTATACCCTACACTCTATACCCTACACTCTACACTCTATGCCCTACACTCTATGCCCTACACTCTAATCCCTACACTCTACACTCTATATCCTACACTCTATACTCTACACTCCATACTCTACACTCTATACCCTATAGTCTACACTCTATACCCTACACTCTATACCATACACTCTAATCCCTACACTCTACACTCCATACCCTACACTCTATACCCTACACTCTACACTCTATACCCTACACTCTATACCCTACACTCTATACCCTACATTCTATACCCTACACTCTATACCCTACACTCTACACTCTATACCCTACACTCTATACCCTACACTCTATACCCTACACTCTATACTCTACACCCTATACCCTACACTCTATACCCTACACTCTATACCCTACACTCTACACTCTATACCCTACACTCTATACTATACACTCTATACCCTACACTCTACACTCTATACCCTACACTCTATACCCTACACTCTATACTCTACACTCTATATCTTACACTCTATACCCTACACTCTATACCCTACACTCTACACTCTATACCGTACACTCCATACCCTCCACTCTATACCCTACACTCTACACTCTATACTCTACTCTATATACCATACACTCTATACCCTACACTCTATACCCTACACTCTATACCCTACACTCTATACCCTACACTCTATACTCTACACCCTATACCCTACACTCTATACCCTACACTCTATACCCTACACTCTACACTCTATACCCTACACTCTATACTATACACTCTATACCCTACACTCTACACTCTATACCCTACACTCTATACCCTACACTCTATACTCTACACTCTATACCTTACACTCTATACCCTACACTCTATACCCTACACTCTACACTCTAAACCGTACACTCCATACCCTCCACTCTATACCCTACACTCTACACTCTATACTCTACTCTATATACCATACACTCTATACCCTACACTCTATACCCTACACTCTACACTCTATACCCTACACTCTATACCCTACACTCTACACTCTACACTCTATACCATACACTCTATACCCTACATTCTACACTCTATACCCTACACTCTATACCCTGCACTCTATACCCTACACCCTACGCTCTATACCCTACACTCTATACCCTACACTCTATACCCTACACTCTATACCCTACACTCTATACCCTACACTCTATACTCTACACCCTATACCCTACACTCTATACCCTACACTCTATACCCTACACTCTACACTCTATACCCTACACTCTATACTATACACTCTATACCCTACACTCTACACTCTATACCCTACACTCTATACCCTACACTCTATACTCTACA
The DNA here is from genome assembly GCF_032444005.1 of Ranitomeya imitator. NCBI lineage: Eukaryota > Metazoa > Chordata > Amphibia > Anura > Dendrobatidae > Ranitomeya > Ranitomeya imitator. The sequence goes on from NW_027193601.1 coordinate 382,106, forward strand.
CTCTATACCTTACACTCTATACCCTACACTCTATACCCTACACTCTACACTCTAAACCGTACACTCCATACCCTCCACTCTATACCCTACACTCTACACTCTATACTCTACTCTATATACCATACACTCTATACCCTACACTCTATACCCTACACTCTACACTCTATACCCTACACTCTATACCCTACACTCTACACTCTACACTCTATACCATACACTCTATACCCTACATTCTACACTCTATACCCTACACTCTATACCCTGCACTCTATACCCTACACCCTACGCTCTATACCCTACACTCTATACCCTACACTCTATACTCTATACCCTACACTCTATTCCATGCATTCTATACCCTACACTCTATACCCTACACTGTAATCAGTACACTCTATACCCTACACTCTATTCCCTACACTCTATACCATACACTCTATACCCTACACTCTAATCCCTACACTCTACACTCTATTCCATGCACTCTATACCCTACACTCTGTACCGTACACCCTACGCTCTATACCCTACACTCTATACCCTACACTCTTTACTCTATACCCTATACTCTATTCCATACATTCTATACCCTACACTCTATACCCTACACTCTATACCATACACTTTATACCCTACACTCTACACTCTATTCCATGCACTCTATACCCTACACTCTATACCCTACACTCTACACTCTATACCCTACACTCTATACCCTACACTCTATACCCTACACTCTATACTCTATACCCTACACTCTATACCCTACACTCTACACTCTATGCCCTACACTCTATGCCCTACACTCTAATCCCTACACTCTACACTCTATATCCTACACTCTATACTCTACACTCCATACTCTACACTCTATACCCTATAGTCTACACTCTATACCCTACACTCTATACCATACACTCTAATCCCTACACTCTACACTCCATACCCTACACTCTATACCCTACACTCTACACTCTATACCCTACACTCTATACCCTACACTCTATACCCTACATTCTATACCCTACACTCTATACCCTACACTCTACACTCTATACCCTACACTCTATACCCTACACTCTATACCCTACACTCTATACTCTACACCCTATACCCTACACTCTATACCCTACACTCTATACCCTACACTCTACACTCTATACCCTACACTCTATACTATACACTCTATACCCTACACTCTACACTCTATACCCTACACTCTATACCCTACACTCTATACTCTACACTCTATACCTTACACTCTATACCCTACACTCTATACCCTACACTCTACACTCTATACCGTACACTCCATACCCTCCACTCTATACCCTACACTCTACACTCTATACTCTACTCTATATACCATACACTCTATACCCTACACTCTATACCCTACACTCTATACCCTACACTCTATACCCTACACTCTATACTCTACACCCTATACCCTACACTCTATACCCTACACTCTATACCCTACACTCTACACTCTATACCCTACACTCTATACTATACACTCTATACCCTACACTCTACACTCTATACCCTACACTCTATACCCTACACTCTATACTCTACACTCTATACCTTACACTCTATACCCTACACTCTACACTCTAAACCGTACACTCCATACCCTCCACTCTATACCCTACACTCTACACTCTATACTCTACTCTATATACCATACACTCTATACCCTACACTCTATACCCTACACTCTACACTCTATACCCTACACTCTATACCCTACACTCTACACTCTACACTCTATACCATACACTCTATACCCTACATTCTACACTCTATACCCTACACTCTATACCCTGCACTCTATACCCTACACCCTACGCTCTATACCCTACACTCTATACCCTACACTCTATACTCTATACCCTACACTCTATTCCATGCATTCTATACCCTACACTCTATACCCTACACTGTAATCAGTACACTCTATACCCTACACTCTATTCCCTACACTCTATACCATACACTCTATACCCTACACTCTAATCCCTACACTCTACACTCTATTCCATGCACTCTATACCCTACACTCTGTACCGTACACCCTACGCTCTATACCCTACACTCTATACCCTACACTCTTTACTCTATACCCTATACTCTATTCCATACATTCTATACCCTACACTCTATACCCTACACTCTATACCATACACTTTATACCCTACACTCTACACTCTATTCCATGCACTCTATACCCTACACTCTATACCCTACACTCTACACTCTATACCCTACACTCTATACCCTACACTCTATACCCTACACTCTATACTCTATACCCTACACTCTATACCCTACACTCTACACTCTATGCCCTACACTCTATGCCCTACACTCTAATCCCTACACTCTACACTCTATATCCTACACTCTATACTCTACACTCCATACTCTACACTCTATACCCTATAGTCTACACTCTATACCCTACACTCTATACCATACACTCTAATCCCTACACTCTACACTCCATACCCTACACTCTATACCCTATACTCTACACTCTATACCCTACACTCTATACCCTACACTCTATACCCTACATTCTATACCCTACACTCTATACCCTACACTCTACAATCTATACCCTACACTCTGTACCCTACACTCTATACCCTACACTCTATACCCTACACTCTATACCCTACACTCTACACTCTATACCCTACACTCTATACCATACACTCTATACCCTACACTCTACACTCTATACCCTACACTCTATAACCTACACTCTATACCCTACACTCTATACCCTACACTCTATACCCTACACTCTATACTCTACACCCTATACCCTACACTCTATACCCTACACTCTATACCCTACACTCTACACTCTATACCCTACACTCTATACTATACACTCTATACCCTACACTCTACACTCTATACCCTACACTCTATACCCTACACTCTATACTCTACACTCTATACCTTACACTCTATACCCTACACTCTATACCCTACACTCTACACTCTAAACCGTACACTCCATACCCTCCACTCTATACCCTACACTCTACACTCTATACTCTATATACCATACACTCTATACCCTACACTCTATACCCTACACTCTACACTCTATACCCTACACTCTATACCCTACACTCTACACTCTACACTCTATACCATACACTCTATACCCTACATTCTACACTCTATACCCTACACTCTATACCCTGCACTCTATACCCTACACCCTACGCTCTATACCCTACACTCTATACCCTACACTCTATACTCTATACCCTACACTCTATTCCATGCATTCTATACCCTACACTCTATACCCTACACTGTAATCAGTACACTCTATACCCTACACTCTATTCCCTACACTCTATGCCATACACTCTATACCCTACACTCTAATCCCTACACTCTACACTCTATTCCATGCACTCTATACCCTACACTCTATACCCTACACTCTACACTCTATACCCTACACTCTACACTCTACACTCTATACCCTGCACTCTATACCCTACACCCTACGCTCTATACCCTACACTCTATACCCTACACTCTATACTCTATACCCTACACTCTATTCCATACATTCTATACCCTACACTCTATACCCTACACTGTAATCAGTACACTCTACACTCTATACCCTACACTCTATACCCTACACTCTATACCATACAATCCATACCCTACACTCTATACCCTACACTCTACACTCTATACCCTACACTCTATACCCTACACTCTAAACCCTACATTCTATACCCTACACTCTATACCCTACACTCTACACTCTATACCCTACACTCTATACCCTACAATCTATACCCTACACTCTACACTCTATACCCTACACTCTATACCCTACACTCTATACCCTACACTCTACACTCTATACCCTACACTCTACACTCTATACCCTACACTCTATACCATACACTCTATACCCTACACTCTACACTCTATACCCTACACTCTATACCCTACACTCTGTACCCTACACTCTATACCATACAATCCATACCCTACACTCTATACCCTACACTCTACACTCTATACCCTACACTCTATACCCTACACTCTAAACCCTACATTCTATACCCTACACTCTATACCCTGCACTCTACACTCTATACCCTACACTCTATACCCTACAATCTATACCCTACACTCTACACTCTATACCCTACACTCTATACCCTACACTCTATACCATACACTCTATACCTTACACTCTATCCCCTACACTCTATACCATACAATCTACACTCTATACCCTACACTGTATACCCTACACTCTAAACTCTATACCCTACACTCTATACCCTACACTCTACACTCTATACCCTACACTCTACACTCTATACCCTACACTCTATACCCTACAATCTATAACATACACTCTATACCATACACTCTATACCATACACTCTACACTCTATACCCTACACTCTATACCCTACACTCTACACTCTATACCCTACACTCTATACCCTACACTCTACACTCTATACCCTACACTCTATACCCTACACTCTATGCCATACACTCTATACATAGTAACATAGTAACATAGTTAGTAAGGCCGAAAAAAGACATTTGTCCATCCAGTTCAGCCTATATTCCATCATAATAAATACCCAGATCTACGTCCTTCTACAGAACCTAATAATTGTATGATACAATATTGTTCTGCTCCAGGAAGACATCCAGGCCTCTCTTGAACCCCTTGACTGAGTTCGCCATCACCACCTCCTCAGGCAAGCAATTCCAGATTCTCACTGCCCTTACAGTAAAGAATCCTCTTCTATGTTGGTGGAAAAACCTTCTCTCCTCCAGACGCAAAGAATGCCCCCTTGTGCCCGTCACCTTCCTTGGTATAAACAGATCCTCAGCGAGATATTTGTATTGTCCCCTTATATACTTATACATGGTTATTAGATCGCCCCTCAGTCGTCTTTTTTCTAGACTAAATAATCCTAATTTCGCTAATCTATCTGGGTATTGTAGTTCTCCCATCCCCTTTATTAATTTTGTTGCCCTCCTTTGTACTCTCTCTAGTTCCATTATATACCATATACCATATACCATACACTCTATCCCCTACACTCTATCCCATACACTCTACACTCTATACCCTACACTATACACTCTATACCCTACACTCTACACTCTATACCCTACACTCTACACCCTACACTCTATACCATACACTCTATACCCTACACTCTACACTCTATACCCTACACTCTATACCCTACACTCTATACCCTACACCCTACGCTCTATACCCTACACTATATACCCTACACTCTACACACTATACCCTACACTCTATTCCATACACACTATACCCTACACTCTATACCCTACACTCTACACTCTATACCCTACACTCTACACTTTACACTCTATACCCTACACTCTATACCCTACACTCTATACCATACACTCTACACCCTACACTCTATACCATACACTCTACACCCTACACTCTATACCATACACTCTATACCCTACACTCTACACTCTATACCCTACACTCTATACCTTACACTCTATACCCTACACTCTACACCCTACACTCTACACTCTACACTCTATACCCTGCACTCTATACCCTACACCCTACGCTCTATACCCTACACTCTATACCCTACACTCTATACTCTATACCCTACACTCTATTCCATACATTCTATACCCTACACTCTATACCCTACACTGTAATCAGTACACTCTACACTCTATACCCTACACTCTATACCCTACACTCTATACCATACAATCCATACCCTACACTCTATACCCTACACTCTACACTCGATACCCTACACTCTATACCCTACACTCTAAACCCTACATTCTATACCCTACACTCTACACCCTACACTCTACACTCTATACCCTACACTCTATACCCTACAATCTATACCCTACACTCTACACTCTATACCTTACACTCTATACCCTACACTCTATACCCTACACTCTACACTCTATACCCTACACTCTATACCATACACTCTATACCCTACACTCTACACTCTATACCCTACACTCTATACCCTACACTCTATACCCTACACTCTATACCATACAATCCATACCCTACACTCTATACCCTACACTCTACACTCTATACCCTACACTCTATACCCTACACTCTAAACCCTACATTCTATACCCTACACTCTATACCCTACACTCTACACTCTATACCCTACACTCTATACCCTACAATCTATACCCTACACTCTACACTCTATACCCTACACTCTATACTCTACACTCTATACCCTACACTCTACACTCTATACCCTACACTCTATACCCTACACTCTATACCATACACTCTATACCTTACACTCTATCCCCTACACTCTATACCATACATTCTACACTCTATACCCTACACTCTATACCCTACACTCTACACTCTATACCCTACACTCTATACCCTACACTCTATACCATACACTCTATACCATACACTCTATCCCCTACACTCTATCCCATACACTCTACACTCTATACCCTACACTCTACACTCTATACCCTACACTCTACACTCTATACCCTACACTCTACACCCTACACTCTATACCATACACTCTATACCCTACACTCTACACTCTATACCCTACACTCTATACCCTACACTCTATACCCTACACCCTACGCTCTATACCCTACACTCTATACCCTACACTCTACACACTATACCCTACACTCTATTCCATACACTCTATACCCTACACTCTATACCCTACACTCTATACCCTACATTCTATACCCTACACTCTATACCCTACACTCTACACTCTATACCCTACACCCTATACCCTACACTCTATACCCTACACTCTATACCCTACACTCTATACCCTACACTCTACACTCTATACCCTACACTCTATACCATACACTCTATACCCTACACTATACACTCTATACCCTACACTCTATAACCTACACTCTATACCCTACACTCTATACCCTACACTCTATACCCTACACTCTATACTCTACACCCTATACCCTACACTCTATACCCTACACTCTATACCCTACACTCTACACTCTATACCCTACACTCTATACTATACACTCTATACCCTACACTCTACACTCTATACCCTACACTCTATACCCTACACTCTATACTCTACACTCTATACCTTACACTCTATACCCTACACTCTATACCCTACACTCTACACTCTAAACCGTACACTCCATACCCTCCACTCTATACCCTACACTCTACACTCTATACTCTACTCTATATACCATACACTCTATACCCTACACTCTATACCCTACACTCTACACTCTATACCCTACACTCTATACCCTACACTCTACACTCTACACTCTATACCATACACTCTATACCCTACATTCTACACTCTATACCCTACACTCTATACCCTGCACTCTATACCCTACACCCTACGCTCTATACCCTACACTCTATACCCTACACTCTATACTCTATACCCTACACTCTATTCCATGCATTCTATACCCTACACTCTATACCCTACACTGTAATCAGTACACTCTATACCCTACACTCTATTCCCTACACTCTATACCATACACTCTATACCCTACACTCTAATCCCTACACTCTACACTCTATTCCATGCACTCTATACCCTACACTCTGTACCGTACACCCTACGCTCTATACCCTACACTCTATACCCTACACTCTTTACTCTATACCCTATACTCTATTCCATACATTCTATACCCTACACTCTATACCCTACACTCTATACCATACACTTTATACCCTACACTCTACACTCTATTCCATGCACTCTATACCCTACACTCTATACCCTACACTCTACACTCTATACCCTACACTCTACACTCTATACCCTACACTCTATACTCTATACCCTACACTCTATACCCTACACTCTACACTCTATGCCCTACACTCTATGCCCTACACTCTATGCCCTACACTCTACACTCTATATCCTACACTCTATACTCTACACTCCATACTCTACACTCTATACCCTATAGTCTACACTCTATACCCTACACTCTATACCATACACTCTAATCCCTACACTCTACACTCCATACCCTACACTCTATACCCTACACTCTACACTCTATACCCTACACTCTATACCCTACACTCTATACCCTACATTCTATACCCTACACTCTATACCCTACACTCTACACTCTATACCCTACACTCTGTACCCTACACTCTATACCCTACACTCTATACCCTACACTCTATACCCTACACTCTACACTCTATACCCTACACTCTATACCATACACTCTATACCCTACACTCTACACTCTATACCCTACACTCTATAACCTACACTCTATACCCTACACTCTATACCCTACACTCTATACCCTACACTCTATACTCTACACCCTATACCCTACACTCTATACCCTACACTCTATACCCTACACTCTACACTCTATACCCTACACTCTATACTATACACTCTATACCCTACACTCTACACTCTATACCCTACACTCTATACCCTACACTCTATACTCTACACTCTATACCTTACACTCTATTCCCTACACTCTATACCCTACACTCTACACTCTATACCGTACACTCCATACCCTCCACTCTATACCCTACACTCTACACTCTATACTCTACTCTATATACCATACACTCTATACCCTACACTCTATACCCTACACTCTATACCCTACACTCTATACCCTACACTCTATACTCTACACCCTATACCCTACACTCTATACCCTACACTCTATACCCTACACTCTACACTCTATACCCTACACTCTATACTATACACTCTATACCCTACACTCTACACTCTATACCCTACACTCTATACCCTACACTCTATACTCTACACTCTATACCTTACACTCTATACCCTACACTCTATACCCTACACTCTACACTCTAAACCGTACACTCCATACCCTCCACTCTATACCCTACACTCTACACTCTATACTCTACTCTATATACCATACACTCTATACCCTACACTCTATACCCTACACTCTACACTCTATACCCTACACTCTATACCCTACACTCTACACTCTACACTCTATACCATACACTCTATACCCTACATTCTACACTCTATACCCTACACTCTATACCCTGCACTCTATACCCTACACCCTACGCTCTATACCCTACACTCTATACCCTACACTCTATACTCTATACCCTACACTCTATTCCATGCATTCTATACCCTACACTCTATACCCTACACTGTAATCAGTACACTCTATACCCTACACTCTATTCCCTACACTCTATACCATACACTCTATACCCTACACTCTAATCCCTACACTCTACACTCTATTCCATGCACTCTATACCCTACACTCTGTACCGTACACCCTACGCTCTATACCCTACACTCTATACCCTACACTCTTTACTCTATACCCTATACTCTATTCCATACATTCTATACCCTACACTCTATACCCTACACTCTATACCATACACTTTATACCCTACACTCTACACTCTATTCCATGCACTCTATACCCTACACTCTATACCCTACACTCTACACTCTATACCCTACACTCTACACTCTATACCCTACACTCTATACCCTACACTCTATACTCTATACCCTACACTCTATACCCTACACTCTACACTCTATGCCCTACACTCTATGCCCTACACTCTAATCCCTACACTCTACACTCTATATCCTACACTCTATACTCTACACTCCATACTCTACACTCTATACCCTATAGTCTACACTCTATACCCTACACTCTATACCATACACTCTAATCCCTACACTCTACACTCCATACCCTACACTCTATACCCTACACTCTACACTCTATACCCTACACTCTATACCCTACACTCTATACCCTACATTCTATACCCTACACTCTATACCCTACACTCTACACTCTATACCCTACACTCTATACCCTACACTCTATACCCTACACTCTATACTCTACACCCTATACCCTACACTCTATACCCTACACTCTATACCCTACACTCTACACTCTATACCCTACACTCTATACTATACACTCTATACCCTACACTCTACACTCTATACCCTACACTCTATACCCTACACTCTACACCCTACACTCTATACCATACACTCTATACCCTACACTCTACACTCTATACCCTACACTCTATACCCTACACTCTATACCCTACACCCTACGCTCTATACCCTACACTCTATACCCTACACTCTACACACTATACCCTACACTCTATTCCATACACTCTATACCCTACACTCTATACCCTACACTCTATACCCTACATTCTATACCCTACACTCTATACCCTATACTCTACACTCTATACCCTACACCCTATACCCTACACTCTATACCCTACACTCTATACCCTACACTCTATACCCTACACTCTACACTCTATACCCTACACTCTATACCATACACTCTATACCCTACACTATACACTCTATACCCTACACTCTATAACCTACACTCTATACCCTACACTCTATACCCTACACTCTATACCCTACACTCTATACTCTACACCCTATACCCTACACTCTATACCCTACACTCTATACCCTACACTCTACACTCTATACCCTACACTCTATACTATACACTCTATACCCTACACTCTACACTCTATACCCTACACTCTATACCCTACACTCTATACTCTACACTCTATACCTTACACTCTATACCCTACACTCTATACCCTACACTCTACACTCTAAACCGTACACTCCATACCCTCCACTCTATACCCTACACTCTACACTCTATACTCTACTCTATATACCATACACTCTATACCCTACACTCTATACCCTACACTCTACACTCTATACCCTACACTCTATACCCTACACTCTACACTCTACACTCTATACCATACACTCTATACCCTACATTCTACACTCTATACCCTACACTCTATACCCTGCACTCTATACCCTACACCCTACGCTCTATACCCTACACTCTATACCCTACACTCTATACTCTATACCCTACACTCTATTCCATGCATTCTATACCCTACACTCTATACCCTACACTGTAATCAGTACACTCTATACCCTACACTCTATTCCCTACACTCTATACCATACACTCTATACCCTACACTCTAATCCCTACACTCTACACTCTATTCCATGCACTCTATACCCTACACTCTGTACCGTACACCCTACGCTCTATACCCTACACTCTATACCCTACACTCTTTACTCTATACCCTATACTCTATTCCATACATTCTATACCCTACACTCTATACCCTACACTCTATACCATACACTTTATACCCTACACTCTACACTCTATTCCATGCACTCTATACCCTACACTCTATACCCTACACTCTACACTCTATACCCTACACTCTACACTCTATACCCTACACTCTATACTCTATACCCTACACTCTATACCCTACACTCTACACTCTATGCCCTACACTCTATGCCCTACACTCTATGCCCTACACTCTACACTCTATATCCTACACTCTATACTCTACACTCCATACTCTACACTCTATACCCTATAGTCTACACTCTATACCCTACACTCTATACCATACACTCTAATCCCTACACTCTACACTCCATACCCTACACTCTATACCCTACACTCTACACTCTATACCCTACACTCTATACCCTACACTCTATACCCTACATTCTATACCCTACACTCTATACCCTACACTCTACACTCTATACCCTACACTCTGTACCCTACACTCTATACCCTACACTCTATACCCTACACTCTATACCCTACACTCTACACTCTATACCCTACACTCTATACCATACACTCTATACCCTACACTCTACACTCTATACCCTACACTCTATAACCTACACTCTATACCCTACACTCTATACCCTACACTCTATACCCTACACTCTATACTCTACACCCTATACCCTACACTCTATACCCTACACTCTATACCCTACACTCTACACTCTATACCCTACACTCTATACTATACACTCTATACCCTACACTCTACACTCTATACCCTACACTCTATACCCTACACTCTATACTCTACACTCTATACCTTACACTCTATTCCCTACACTCTATACCCTACACTCTACACTCTATACCGTACACTCCATACCCTCCACTCTATACCCTACACTCTACACTCTATACTCTACTCTATATACCATACACTCTATACCCTACACTCTATACCCTACACTCTATACCCTACACTCTATACCCTACACTCTATACTCTACACCCTATACCCTACACTCTATACCCTACACTCTATACCCTACACTCTACACTCTATACCCTACACTCTATACTATACACTCTATACCCTACACTCTACACTCTATACCCTACACTCTATACCCTACACTCTATACTCTACACTCTATACCTTACACTCTATACCCTACACTCTATACCCTACACTCTACACTCTAAACCGTACACTCCATACCCTCCACTCTATACCCTACACTCTACACTCTATACTCTACTCTATATACCATACACTCTATACCCTACACTCTATACCCTACACTCTACACTCTATACCCTACACTCTATACCCTACACTCTACACTCTACACTCTATACCATACACTCTATACCCTACATTCTACACTCTATACCCTACACTCTATACCCTGCACTCTATACCCTACACCCTACGCTCTATACCCTACACTCTATACCCTACACTCTATACTCTATACCCTACACTCTATTCCATGCATTCTATACCCTACACTCTATACCCTACACTGTAATCAGTACACTCTATACCCTACACTCTATTCCCTACACTCTATACCATACACTCTATACCCTACACTCTAATCCCTACACTCTACACTCTATTCCATGCACTCTATACCCTACACTCTGTACCGTACACCCTACGCTCTATACCCTACACTCTATACCCTACACTCTTTACTCTATACCCTATACTCTATTCCATACATTCTATACCCTACACTCTATACCCTACACTCTATACCATACACTTTATACCCTACACTCTACACTCTATTCCATGCACTCTATACCCTACACTCTATACCCTACACTCTACACTCTATACCCTACACTCTACACTCTATACCCTACACTCTATACCCTACACTCTATACTCTATACCCTACACTCTATACCCTACACTCTACACTCTATGCCCTACACTCTATGCCCTACACTCTAATCCCTACACTCTACACTCTATATCCTACACTCTATACTCTACACTCCATACTCTACACTCTATACCCTATAGTCTACACTCTATACCCTACACTCTATACCATACACTCTAATCCCTACACTCTACACTCCATACCCTACACTCTATACCCTACACTCTACACTCTATACCCTACACTCTATACCCTACACTCTATACCCTACATTCTATACCCTACACTCTATACCCTACACTCTACACTCTATACCCTACACTCTATACCCTACACTCTATACCCTACACTCTATACTCTACACCCTATACCCTACACTCTATACCCTACACTCTATACCCTACACTCTACACTCTATACCCTACACTCTATACTATACACTCTATACCCTACACTCTACACTCTATACCCTACACTCTATACCCTACACTCTATACTCTACACTCTATACCTTACACTCTATACCCTACACTCTATACCCTACACTCTACACTCTATACCGTACACTCCATACCCTCCACTCTATACCCTACACTCTACACTCTATACTCTACTCTATATACCATACACTCTATACCCTACACTCTATACCCTACACTCTATACCCTACACTCTATACCCTACACTCTATACTCTACACCCTATACCCTACACTCTATACCCTACACTCTATACCCTACACTCTACACTCTATACCCTACACTCTATACTATACACTCTATACCCTACACTCTACACTCTATACCCTACACTCTATACCCTACACTCTATACTCTACACTCTATACCTTACACTCTATACCCTACACTCTATACCCTACACTCTACACTCTAAACCGTACACTCCATACCCTCCACTCTATACCCTACACTCTACACTCTATACTCTACTCTATATACCATACACTCTATACCCTACACTCTATACCCTACACTCTACACTCTATACCCTACACTCTATACCCTACACTCTACACTCTACACTCTATACCATACACTCTATACCCTACATTCTACACTCTATACCCTACACTCTATACCCTGCACTCTATACCCTACACCCTACGCTCTATACCCTACACTCTATACCCTACACTCTATACTCTATACCCTACACTCTATTCCATGCATTCTATACCCTACACTCTATACCCTACACTGTAATCAGTACACTCTATACCCTACACTCTATTCCCTACACTCTATACCATACACTCTATACCCTACACTCTAATCCCTACACTCTACACTCTATTCCATGCACTCTATACCCTACACTCTGTACCGTACACCCTACGCTCTATACCCTACACTCTATACCCTACACTCTTTACTCTATACCCTATACTCTATTCCATACATTCTATACCCTACACTCTATACCCTACACTCTATACCATACACTTTATACCCTACACTCTACACTCTATTCCATGCACTCTATACCCTACACTCTATACCCTACACTCTACACTCTATACCCTACACTCTATACCCTACACTCTATACCCTACACTCTATACTCTATACCCTACACTCTATACCCTACACTCTACACTCTATGCCCTACACTCTATGCCCTACACTCTAATCCCTACACTCTACACTCTATATCCTACACTCTATACTCTACACTCCATACTCTACACTCTATACCCTATAGTCTACACTCTATACCCTACACTCTATACCATACACTCTAATCCCTACACTCTACACTCCATACCCTACACTCTATACCCTACACTCTACACTCTATACCCTACACTCTATACCCTACACTCTATACCCTACATTCTATACCCTACACTCTATACCCTACACTCTACAATCTATACCCTACACTCTGTACCCTACACTCTATACCCTACACTCTATACCCTACACTCTATACCCTACACTCTACACTCTATACCCTACACTCTATACCATACACTCTATACCCTACACTCTACACTCTATACCCTACACTCTATAACCTACACTCTATACCCTACACTCTATACCCTACACTCTATACCCTACACTCTATACTCTACACCCTATACCCTACACTCTATACCCTACACTCTATACCCTACACTCTACACTCTATACCCTACACTCTATACCCTACACTCTAAACCCTACATTCTATACCCTACACTCTACACTCTATACCCTACACTCTACACTCTATACTCTACACCCTATACCCTACACTCTATACCCTACACTCTATACCCTACACTCTACACTCTATACCCTACACTCTATACTATACACTCTATACCCTACACTCTACACTCTATACCCTACACTCTATACCCTACACTCTATACTCTACACTCTATACCTTACACTCTATACCCTACACTCTATACCCTACACTCTACACTCTATACCGTACACTCCATACCCTCCACTCTATACCCTACACTCTACACTCTATACTCTATATACCATACACTCTATACCCTACACTCTATACCCTACACTCTACACTCTATACCCTACACTCTATACCCTACACTCTACACTCTACACTCTATACCATACACTCTATACCCTACATTCTACACTCTATACCCTACACTCTATACCCTGCACTCTATACCCTACACCCTACGCTCTATACCCTACACTCTATACCCTACACTCTATACTCTATACCCTACACTCTATTCCATGCATTCTATACCCTACACTCTATACCCTACACTGTAATCAGTACACTCTATACCCTACACTCTATTCCCTACACTCTATGCCATACACTCTATACCCTACACTCTAATCCCTACACTCTACACTCTATTCCATGCACTCTATACCCTACACTCTATACCCTACACTCTACACTCTATACCCTACACTCTACACTCTACACTCTATACCCTGCACTCTATACCCTACACCCTACGCTCTATACCCTACACTCTATACCCTACACTCTATACTCTATACCCTACACTCTATTCCATACATTCTATACCCTACACTCTATACCCTACACTGTAATCAGTACACTCTACACTCTATACCCTACACTCTATACCCTACACTCTATACCATACAATCCATACCCTACACTCTATACCCTACACTCTACACTCTATACCCTACACTCTATACCCTACACTCTAAACCCTACATTCTATACCCTACACTCTATACCCTACACTCTACACTCTATACCCTACACTCTATACCCTACAATCTATACCCTACACTCTACACTCTATACCCTACACTCTATACCCTACACTCTATACCCTACACTCTACACTCTATACCCTACACTCTACACTCTATACCCTACACTCTATACCATACACTCTATACCCTACACTCTACACTCTATACCCTACACTCTATACCCTACACTCTGTACCCTACACTCTATACCATACAATCCATACCCTACACTCTATACCCTACACTCTACACTCTATACCCTACACTCTATACCCTACACTCTAAACCCTACATTCTATACCCTACACTCTATACCCTGCACTCTACACTCTATACCCTACACTCTATACCCTACAATCTATACTCTACACTCTACACTCTATACCCTACACTCTATACCCTACACTCTATACCCTACACTCTACACTCTATACCCTACACTCTATACCCTACACTCTATACCATACACTCTATACCTTACACTCTATCCCCTACACTCTATACCATACAATCTACACTCTATACCCTACACTGTATACCCTACACTCTAAACTCTATACCCTACACTCTATACCCTACACTCTACACTCTATACCCTACACTCTACACTCTATACCCTACACTCTATACCCTACAATCTATAACATACACTCTATACCATACACTCTATACCATACACTCTACACTCTATACCCTACACTCTATACCCTACACTCTACACTCTATACCCTACACTCTATACCCTACACTCTACACTCTATACCCTACACTCTATACCCTACACTCTATGCCATACACTCTATACATAGTAACATAGTAACATAGTTAGTAAGGCCGAAAAAAGACATTTGTCCATCCAGTTCAGCCTATATTCCATCATAATAAATACCCAGATCTACGTCCTTCTACAGAACCTAATAATTGTATGATACAATATTGTTCTGCTCCAGGAAGACATCCAGGCCTCTCTTGAACCCCTTGACTGAGTTCGCCATCACCACCTCCTCAGGCAAGCAATTCCAGATTCTCACTGCCCTTACAGTAAAGAATCCTCTTCTATGTTGGTGGAAAAACCTTCTCTCCTCCAGACGCAAAGAATGCCCCCTTGTGCCCGTCACCTTCCTTGGTATAAACAGATCCTCAGCGAGATATTTGTATTGTCCCCTTATATACTTATACATGGTTATTAGATCGCCCCTCAGTCGTCTTTTTTCTAGACTAAATAATCCTAATTTCGCTAATCTATCTGGGTATTGTAGTTCTCCCATCCCCTTTATTAATTTTGTTGCCCTCCTTTGTACTCTCTCTAGTTCCATTATATACCATATACCATATACCATACACTCTATCCCCTACACTCTATCCCATACACTCTACACTCTATACCCTACACTATACACTCTATACTCTACACTCTACACTCTATACCCTACACTCTACACCCTACACTCTATACCATACACTCTATACCCTACACTCTACACTCTATACCCTACACTCTATACCCTACACTCTATACCCTACACCCTACGCTCTATACCCTACACTCTATACCCTACACTCTACACACTATACCCTACACTCTATTCCATACACACTATACCCTACACTCTATACCCTACACTCTACACTCTATACCCTACACTCTACACTTTACACTCTATACCCTACACTCTATACCCTACACTCTATACCATACACTCTACACCCTACACTCTATACCATACACTCTACACCCTACACTCTATACCATACACTCTATACCCTACACTCTACACTCTATACCCTACACTCTATAACATACACTCTATACCCTACACTCTATACCTTACACTCTATACCTTACACTCTATACCCTACACTCTACACCCTACACTCTACACTCTACACTCTATACCCTGCACTCTATACCCTACACCCTACGCTCTATACCCTACACTCTATACCCTACACTCTATACTCTATACCCTACACTCTATTCCATACATTCTATACCCTACACTCTATACCCTACACTGTAATCAGTACACTCTACACTCTATACCCTACACTCTATACCCTACACTCTATACCATACAATCCATACCCTACACTCTATACCCTACACTCTACACTCGATACCCTACACTCTATACCCTACACTCTAAACCCTACATTCTATACCCTACACTCTATACCCTACACTCTACACTCTATACCCTACACTCTATACCCTACAATCTATACCCTACACTCTACACTCTATACCTTACACTCTATACCCTACACTCTATACCCTACACTCTACACTCTATACCCTACACTCTATACCATACACTCTATACCCTACACTCTACACTCTATACCCTACACTCTATACCCTACACTCTATACCCTACACTCTATACCATACAATCCATACCCTACACTCTATACCCTACACTCTACACTCTATACCCTACACTCTATACCCTACACTCTAAACCCTACATTCTATACCCTACACTCTATACCCTACACTCTACACTCTATACCCTACACTCTATACCCTACAATCTATACCCTACACTCTACACTCTATACCCTACACTCTATACTCTACACTCTATACCCTACACTCTACACTCTATACCCTACACTCTATACCCTACACTCTATACCATACACTCTATACCTTACACTCTATCCCCTACACTCTATACCATACATTCTACACTCTATACCCTACACTCTATACCCTACACTCTACACTCTATACCCTACACTCTATACCCTACACTCTATACCATACACTCTATACCATACACTCTATCCCCTACACTCTATCCCATACACTCTACACTCTATACCCTACACTCTACACTCTATACCCTACACTCTACACTCTATACCCTACACTCTACACCCTACACTCTATACCATACACTCTATACCCTACACTCTACACTCTATACCCTACACTCTATACCCTACACTCTATACCCTACACCCTACGCTCTATACCCTACACTCTATACCCTACACTCTACACACTATACCCTACACTCTATTCCATACACTCTATACCCTACACTCTATACCCTACACTCTACACTCTATACCCTACACTCTACACTTTACACTCTATACCCTACACCCTATACCCTACACTCTATACTCTATACCCTACACTCTATTCCATACATTCTATACCCTACACTCTATACCCTACACTGTAATCAGTACACTCTACACTCTATACCCTACACTCTATACCCTACACTCTATACCATACAATCCATACCCTACACTCTATACCCTACACTCTACACTCTATACCCTACACTCTATACCCTACACTCTAAACCCTACATTCTATACCCTACACTCTATACCCTACACTCTACACTCTATACCCTACACTCTATATCCTACAATCTATACCCTACACTCTACACTCTATACCCTACACTCTATACCCTACACTCTATACCCTACACTCTACACTCTATACCCTACACTCTATACCATACACTCTATACCCTACACTCTACACTCTATACCCTACACTCTATACCCTACACTCTATACCCTACACTCTATACCCTACACTCTATACCATACAATCCATACCCTACACTCTATACCCTACACTCTACACTCTATACCCTACACTCTATACCCTACAATCTATACACTACACTCTACACTCCATACCCTACACTCTATACCCTACACTCTACACTCTATACCCTACACTCTATACCCTACACTCTATACCATACACTCTATACCTTACACTCTATCCCCTACACTATATACCATACACTCTACACTCTATACCCTACACTGTATACCCTACACTCTAAACTCTATACCCTACACTCTATACCATACACTCTATACCTTACACTCTATCCCCTACACTCTATACCATACACTCTACACTCTATACCCTACACTGTACCCTACACTCTAAACTCTATACCCTACACTCTATACCCTACACTCTACACTCTATACCCTACACTCTACACTCTATACCCTACACTCTATACCCTACAATCTATAACATACACTCTATACCATACACTCTATACCATACACTCTACACTCTATACCCTACACTCTATACCCTACATTCCACACTCTATACCCTACACTCTATACCCTACACTCTACACTCTATACCCTACACTCTATACCCTACACTCTATACCATACACTCTATACCATACACTCTATCCCCTACACTCTATCCCATACACTCTACACTCTATACCCTACACTCTACACTCTATACCCTACACTCTACACTCTATACCCTACACTCTACACCCTACACTCTATACCATACACTCTATACCCTACACTCTACACTCTATACCCTACACTCTATACCCTACACTCTATACCCTACACCCTACGCTCTATACCCTACACTCTATACCCTACACTCTACACACTATACCCTACACTCTATTCCATACACTCTATACCCTACACTCTATACCCTACACTCTACACTCTATACCCTACACTCTACACTTTACACTCTATACCCTACACTCTATACCCTACACTCTATACTCTATACCCTACACTCTATACCGTACATTCTACACTCTATACCCTACACTCTATACCCTACACTCTAATCACTACACTCTACACTCTATACCCTACACTTTATACCCTACACTCTATACCCCACTCTCTACACTCTATACCCTACACTCTATACCCTACACTTTATACCCTACACTCTATACTCTATACCCTACACTCTATACCATACACTCTACACTCTATTCCCTACACTCTATACCATACACTCTAAACCCTACACGCTATACCCTACACTCTATGCCCTACACTCTATACCCTACACTCTATACCCTACACTCTACACTCTATACCCTACACTCTATACCATACACTCTATACCCTACACTCTATACCATACACTCTACACCATACACTCTATACCATACACTCTACACCATACACTCTATACCATAAACTCTATACCCTACACTCTACACTCTATACCCTACACTCTATACCCTACACTCTATACCATACACTCTATACCCTACATTCTACACTCTATACCCTACACTCTATACCCTACACTCTATACCCTACACCCTACGCTCTATACCCTACACTCTATACCCTACACTCTATACTCTATACCCTATACTCTATTCCATACATTCTATACCCTACACTCTATACCCTACACTCTAATCCCTACACTCTACACTCTATACCCTACACTCTATACCCTACACTCTATACCATACACTTTATACCCTACACTCTATACCCTGCACTCTACACTCTATTCCATGCACTCTATACCCTACACTCTATACCCTACACTCTACACTCTATACCCTACACTCTACACTCTATACCCTACACTCTATACCCTACACTCTATACTCTATACCCTACACTCTATACCCTACACTCTACACTCTATGCCTTACACTCTATGCCCTACACTCTAATCCCTACACTCTACACTCTATACCCTACACTCTACACTCTATACCCTACACTCTATACCCTACACTCTACATTCTATACCCTACACTTCATACCCTACACTCTACACTCTATACCCTACACTCTATACCCTACAATCTATACACTACACTCTACACTCTATACCCTACACTCTATACCCTACACTCTATACCCTACACTCTACACTCTATACCCTACACTCTATACCCTACACTCTATACCATACACTCTATACCTTACACTCTATCCCCTACACTCTATACCATTCACTCTACACTCTATACCCTACACTGTATACCCTACACTCTAAACTATATACCCTACACTCCATACCATACACTCTATACCTTACACTCTATCCCCTACACTCTATACCATACACTCTACACTCTATACCCTACACTGTACCCTACACTCTAAACTCTATACCCTACACTCTATACCCTACACTCTACACTCTATACCCTACACTCTACACTCTATACCCTACACTCTATACCCTACAATCTATAACATACACTCTATACCATACACTCTATACCATACACTCTACACTCTATACCCTACACTCTATACCCTACACTCTACACTCTATACCCTACACTCTATACCCTACACTCTACACTCTATACCCTACACTCTATACCCTACACTCTATACCATACACTCTATACCATACACTCTATCCCCTACACTCTATCCCATACACTCTACACTCTATACCCTACACTCTACACTCTATACCCTACACTCTACACTCTATACCCTACACTCTACACCCTACACTCTATACCATACACTCTATACCCTACACTCTACACTCTATACCCTACACTCTATACCCTACACTCTATACCCTACACCCTACGCTCTATACCCTACACTCTATACCCTACACTCTACACACTATACCCTACACTCTATTCCATACACTCTATACCCTACACTCTACACTCTATACCCTACACTCTACACTTTACACTCTATACCCTACACTCTATACTCTATACCCTACACTCTATACCGTACATTCTACACTCTATACCCTACACTCTATATCCTACACTCTACACTCTATACCCTACACTTTATACCCTACACTCTATACCCCACTCTCTACACTCTATACCCTACACTCTATACCCTACACTTTATACCCTACACTCTACACTCTATACCCTACACTCTATACCATACACTCTACACTCTATTCCCTACACTCTATACCATACACTCTAAACCCTACACTCTATACCCTACACTATACACTCTATACCCTACACTCTATGCCCTACACTCTATACCCTACACTCTATACCCTACACTCTACACTCTATACCCTACACTCTATACCATACACTCTATACCCTACACTTTATACCATACACTCTACACCATACACTCTATACCATAAACTCTATACCCTACACTCTACACTCTATACCCTACACTCTATACCCTACACTCTATACCATACACTCTATACCCTACATTCTACACTCTATACCCTACACTCTATACCCTACACTCTAT
Organism: Ranitomeya imitator; assembly: GCF_032444005.1. Lineage (NCBI taxonomy): Eukaryota > Metazoa > Chordata > Amphibia > Anura > Dendrobatidae > Ranitomeya > Ranitomeya imitator. Next base: position 405,597 of record NW_027193601.1, read on the forward strand.
ACCCTACACCCTACGCTCTATACCCTACACTCTATACCCTACACTCTATACTCTATACCCTATACTCTATTCCATACATTCTATACCCTACACTCTATACCCTACACTCTAATCCCTACACTCTACACTCTATACCCTACACTCTATACCCTACACTCTATACCATACACTTTATACCCTACACTCAATACCCTGCACTCTACACTCTATTCCATGCACTCTATACCCTACACTCTATACCCTACACTCTACACTCTATACCCTACACTCTACACTCTATACCCTACACTCTATACTCTATACCCTACACTCTATACCCTACACTCTACACTCTATGTCCTACACTCTATGCCCTACACTCTAATCCCTACACTCTACACTTTATATCCTACACTCTATACTCTACACTCCATACTCTACACTCTATACCCTATACTCTACACTCTATACCCTACACTCTATACCATACACTCTAATCCCTACACTCTACACTCTATACCCTACACTCCATACCCTACACTCTATACCCTACACTCTACACTCTATACCCTACACTCTATAACCTACACTCTATACCCTACATTCTATACCCTACACTCTATACCCTACACTCTACACTCTATACCCTACACTCTATACCCTACACTCTATACCCTACACTCTATACCCTACACTCTATACCCTACACTCTACACTCTATACCCTATACTCTATACCATACACTCTATACCCTACACTCTACACTCTATACCCTACACTCTATAACCTACACTCTATACCCTACACTCTACACTCTGTACCCTACACTCTATACCCTACACTCTATACTCTACACCCTATACCCTACACTCTATACCCTACACTCTATACCCTACACTCTACACTCTATACCCTACACTCTATACCCTACACTCTATACTATACACTCTATAGTGTAGGGTATAGAGTGTAGAGTGTAGGGTATAGAGTGTAGGGTATAGAGTGTAGAGTGTAGGGTATAGAGTGTAGGGTATAGAGTGTAGAGTGTAGGGTATAGAAAGTAGGGTATAGAGTGTAAAGTGTATGGTATAGAGTGTAGGGGATAGAGTGTATGGTATTGAGTGTATGGTATAGAGTGTAGGGTAGAGAATGTAGGGTATAGAGTGTAGAGTGTAGTTTATATAGTGTAGGGTGTAGAGTGTAGGGTATAGAGTGTAGAGTGTATGGTATAGAGTGTAGGTGATAGAGTGTATGGTATAGAGTGTATGGTATAGAGTGTATGGTATATATTGTAGGGTATAGAGTGTAGGGTATCGAGTGTAGAGTGTAGGGTATAGAGTGTAGAGTGTAGGGTATAGAGTGTAGGGTATAGAGTGTAGGGTATAGAGTGTAGGGTATAGAGTGCAGGGTGTTGAGTGTAGGGTATAGAGTGTAGGGTATAGGGTGTAGGGTATAGAGTGTAGGGTGTAGAGTGTAGGGTATAGAGTGTAGGGTATAGAGTGTAGGGTATAGAGTGTAGGGTATAGCGTGTAGGGTATAGAGTGAAGGGTATAGTGTGTAGGGTATAGAGTGTAGGCTATAAAGTGTAGAGTGTAGGGTGTAGAGTGTAGAGTGTAGGGTATAGAGTGGAGGGTATAGAGTGTAGGGTATAGAGTGTAGGGTATAAAGTGTAGAGTGTAGGGTATAGAGTGTAGGGTATATAGTGTAGGGTATAGAGTGTAGAGTGTAGGGTATAGAGTGTAGGGTATAGAGTGTAGGGTATAGAGTGTATGGTATAGAGTGTAGGGTATAGAGTGTAGGGTATAAAGTGTAGAGTGTAGGGTATAGAGTGTAGTGTATAGAGTGTAGGGTATAGAGGGTAGGTTATAGAGTGTAGGGTATAGATTGTAGATTGTAGGGTGTAGAGTGTAGGGTATAGTGAGTAAGGTATAGAGTGTAGGGTACAAAATTGTATGTTATAGAGTGTAGGGTATAGAGTGTAGAGTGTAGGGTATAGAGTGTACGGTATAGAGCGTAGGGTATAGAGTGTTTGGTACAGAGTGTAGGGTAAAGAGTGTAGAGTGTAGGGTATAGCGTGTAGGGTATAGAGTGTAGGGTAAAGAGTGTATGGTATAGAGTGTAGAGTGTAGGGTATAGAGTGTATAGTGTAGGGTATAGAGTGTAGGGTATAGAGTGTATGGTATAGAGTGTAGGGAATAGAGTGTAGGCTATAGAGTGTATGATATAGAGTGTAGGGTATAGAGTGTATGGTATAGAGTGTAGGGTATAGAGTGTAGGGTATAGAGTGTATGGTATAGAGTGTATGGTATAGATTGTAGGGTATAGAGTGTAGGGTATAGAGTGTAGAGTGTAGGGTATAGAGTGTAGGGTATAGAGCGTAGAGTGTAGGGTATAGAGTGTAGGGTATAGAGTGTAGAGTGTATGGTATAAAGTGCAGGGGATAGAGTGTAGAGTGTGAGGTATAGAGTGTAGGGTATAGAGTGTATGGTATAGAGTGTATGGTATAGATTGTAGGGTATAGAGTGTAGGGTATAGAATGTAGAGTGTAGGGTATAGAGTGTAGGGTATACAGTGTAGAGTGTAGGGTATAGAGTGTAGGGTATAGAGTGTAGAGTGTATGGTATAGAGTGCAGGGGATATAGTGTAGAGTGTGAGGTATAGAGTGTAGGGTACAGAGTGTATGGTATAGAGTGTAGGGTATAGAGTGTAGGGTACAGAGTGTAGAGTGTAGGGTATAGAGTGTAGAGTGTAGGGTATAGAGTGCAGGGTATAGAGTGTAGAGTGTAGGATATAGAGTGTAGGGTATAGAGTGTAGAGTGTGTGTTATAGAGTGCAGGGATAGAGTGTAGAGTGTGAGGTATAGAGTGTACGATATAGAGTGTATGGTATAGAGTGTATGGTATAGATTGTAGGGTATAGAGTGTAGGGTATAGAGTGTAGAGTGTAGGGTATAGAGTGTAGAGTGTAGGGTATAGAGTGTATGGCATAGAGTGTATGGTATAGATTGTAGGGTATAGAGTGTAGGGTATAGAGTGTAGAGTGTAGGGTATAGAGTGTAGGGTATAGAGTGTATGGAATAGAGTGTAGGGTATAGAGTGTAGAGTGTAGGGTATAGAGTGTAGGGTATAGAGCGTAGGGTGTAGGGTATAGAGTGTAGGGTATAGAGTGTAGGGTATAGAGTGTAGAGTGTAGGGTATAGAGTGTATGGTATAGATTGTAGGGTATAGAGTGTAGGGTATAGAGTGTAGAGTGTAGGGTATAGAGTGTAGGGTATAGAGTGTATGGAATAGAGTGTAGGGTATAGAGTGTAGAGTGTAGGGTATAGAGTGTAGGGTATAGAGCGTAGGGTGTAGGGTATAGAGTGTAGGGTGTAGAGTGTAGGGTATATAGTGTAGAGTGTAGGGTATAGAGTGTAGAGTGTAGGGTATAGAGTGTAGGGTATAGAGTGTAGAGTGTAGGGTATAGAAAGTAGGGTATAGAGTGTAAAGTGTATGGTATAGAGTGTAGGGTATAGAGTGTATGGTATAGAATGTATGGTATAGAGTGTAGAGTAGAGAATGTAGGGTATAGAGTGTAGAGTGTAGGGTATATAGTGTAGGGTGTAGAGTGTAGGGTATAGAGTGTAGAGTGTATGTTATAGAGTGTAGGGGATAGAATGTATGGTATAGAGTGTATGGTATAGAGTGTATGGTATAGATTGTAGGGTATAGAGTGTAGGGTATCGAGTGTAGAGTGTAGGGTATAGAGTGTAGAGTGTAGGGTATAGAGTGTAGGGTATAGAGTGTAGGGTATAGAGTGTAGGGTATAGAGTGCAGGGTGTTGAGTGTAGGGTATAGAGTGTAGGGTATAGGGTGTAGGGTATAGAGTGTAGGGTGTAGAGTGTAGGGTATAGAGTGTAGGGTATAGAGTGTAGGGTATAGCGTGTAGGGTATAGAGTGAAGGGTATAGAGTGTAGGGTATAGAGTGTAGGGTATAAAGTGTAGAGTGTAGGGTGTAGAGTTTAGAGTGTAGGGTATAGAGTGGAGGGTATAGAGTGTAGGGTATAGAGTGTAGGGTATAAAGTGTAGAGTGTAGGGTATAGAGTGTAGGGTATAGAGTGTAGGGTATAGAGTGTAGAGTGTAGGGTATAGAGTGTAGGGTATAGAGTGTAGGGTATAGAGTGTATGGTATAGAGTGTAGGGTATAGAGTGTAGGGTATAAAGTGTAGAGTGTAGGGTATAGAGTGTAGGGTATAGAGTGTAGGGTATAGAGGGTAGGTTATAGAGTGTAGGGTATAGATTGTAGATTGTAGGGTGTAGAGTGTAGGGTATAGAGTGTAAGGTATAGAGTGTAGGGTACAAAAGTGTATGTTATAGAGTGTAGGGTATAGAGTGTAGAGTGTAGGGTATAGAGTGTACGGTATAGAGTGTAGGGTATAGAGTGTTTGGTAGAGAGTGTAGGGTAAAGAGTGTAGAGTGTAGGGTATAGCGTGTAGGGTATAGAGTGTAGGGTAAAGAGTGTATGGTATAGAGTGTAGAGTGTAGGGTATAGCGTGTATAGTGTAGGGTATAGAGTGTAGGGTATAGAGTGTATGGTATAGAGTGTAGGGAATAGAGTGTAGGCTATAGAGTGTATGATATAGAGTGTAGGGTATAGAGTGTATGGTATAGAGTGTAGGGTATAGAGTGTAGGGTATAGAGTGTATGGTATAGAGTGTATGGTATAGATTGTAGGGTATAGAGTGTAGGGTATAGAGTGTAGAGTGTAGGGTATAGAGTGTAGGGTATAGAGTGTAGAGTGTAGGGTATAGAGTGTAGGGTATAGAGTGTAGGGTATAGAGTGTAGAGTGTAGGGTATAGAGTGTAGGGTATAGAGTGTATGGTATAGAGTGTATGGTATAGATTGTAGGGTACAGAGTGTAGGTTATAGAGTGTAGAGTGTAGGGTATAGAGTGTAGGGTATAGAGTGTAGGGTATAGAGTGTAGAGTGTAGGGTATAGAGTGTAGGGTATAGAGTGTATGGAATAGAGTGTAGGGTATAGAGTGTAGAGTGTAGGGTATAGAGTGTAGGGTATAGAGCGTAGGGTGTAGGGTATAGAGTGTAGGGTATAGAGTGTAGTGTATAGAGTGTAGAGTGTAGGGTATAGAGTGTATGGTATAGAGTGTAGGGTGTAGAGTGTAGGGTATAGAGTGTAGAGTGTAGGGTATAGAGTGTAGGGTATACTGTGTAGAGTGTAGGGTATAGAGTGTAAGGTATAGAGGGTAGGGTATAGAGTGTATGGTGTAGAGTGTAGGGTATAGTGTGTAGGGTATAGAGTGTAGGGTATAGAGTGTATGGTATAGAGTTTAGGGTATAGAGTGTAGGGTATAGAGTGTAAGCTATAAAGTGTAGGGTGTAGAGTGTAGGGTATAGAGTGTAGGGTATAGAGTGTAGGGTATAGAGTGTAGGGTATAGAGTGTAGAGTGTAGGGTATAGAGTGTAGGGTATAGAGTGTAGAGTGTAGGGTATAGAGTGTAGGGTTTAGAGAGTAGGGTATAGAGTGTAGAGTGTAGGGTATAGAGTGTAGAGTGTAGGGTATAGAGTGTAGGGTATAGAGTGTAGAGTGTAGGGTATAGAGTGTAGGGTTTAGAGAGTTGGGTGTAGAGTGTAGAGTGTAGGCTATAGAGTATAGAGTGTAGGGTATAGAGTGTAGGGTATAGAGTGTAGAGTGTAGGGTATAGAGTGTAGGGTATAGAGTGTAGAGCGTAGGGTATAGAGTGTAGGGTTTAGAGAGTTGGGTATAGAGTGTAGAGTGTAGGGTATAGAGTATAGAGTGTAGGGTATAGAGTGTAGGGTATAGAGTGTAGAGTGTAGGGTATAGAGTGTAGGGTATAGAGTGTAGAGTGTAGGGTATAGAGTGTAGTGTATAGATTGTAGGGTATAGATTGTAGATTGTAGGGTATAGAGTGTAGGGTATAGAGTGTATGGTATAGAGTGTAGAGAGTAGGGTATAGAGTGTATAGTGTAGGGTATAGAGTGTAGGGTATAGAGTGTATGGTATAGAGTGTATGGAATAGAGTGTAGGCTATAGAGTGTATGATATAGAGTGTAGGGTATAGAGTGTATGGTATAGAGTGTAGAGTGTAGGGTATAGAGTGTAGGGTTTAGAGAGTAGGGTATAGAGTGTAGAGTGTAGGGTATAGAGTGTAGAGTGTAGGGTATAGAGTGTAGGGTATACTGTGTAGAGTGTAGGGTATAGAGTGTAAGGTATAGAGGGTAGGGTATAGAGTGTATGGTGTAGAGTGTAGGGTATAGTGTGTAGGGTATAGAGTGTAGGGTATAGAGTGTATGGTATAGAGTTTAGGGTATAGAGTGTAGGGTATAGAGTGTAAGCTATAAAGTGTAGGGTGTAGAGTGTAGGGTATAGAGTGTAGGGTATAGAGTGTAGGGTATAGAGTGTAGGGTATAGAGTGTAGAGTGTAGGGTATAGAGTGTAGGGTATAGAGTGTAGAGTGTAGGGTATAGAGTGTAGGGTTTAGAGAGTAGGGTATAGAGTGTAGAGTGTAGGGTATAGAGTGTAGAGTGTAGGGTATAGAGTGTAGGGTATAGAGTGTAGAGTGTAGGGTATAGAGTGTAGGGTTTAGAGAGTTGGGTGTAGAGTGTAGAGTGTAGGCTATAGAGTATAGAGTGTAGGGTATAGAGTGTAGGGTATAGAGTGTAGAGTGTAGGGTATAGAGTGTAGGGTATAGAGTGTAGAGCGTAGGGTATAGAGTGTAGGGTTTAGAGAGTTGGGTATAGAGTGTAGAGTGTAGGGTATAGAGTATAGAGTGTAGGGTATAGAGTGTAGGGTATAGAGTGTAGAGTGTAGGGTATAGAGTGTAGGGTATAGAGTGTAGAGTGTAGGGTATAGAGTGTAGTGTATAGATTGTAGGGTATAGATTGTAGATTGTAGGGTATAGAGTGTAGGGTATAGAGTGTATGGTATAGAGTGTAGAGAGTAGGGTATAGAGTGTATAGTGTAGGGTATAGAGTGTAGGGTATAGAGTGTATGGTATAGAGTGTATGGAATAGAGTGTAGGCTATAGAGTGTATGATATAGAGTGTAGGGTATAGAGTGTATGGTATAGAGTGTAGGGTATAGAGTGTAGGGTATAGAGTGTAGGGTATAGAGTGTATGGTATAGAGTGTATGGTATAGATTGTAGGGTATAGAGTGTAGGGTATAGAGTGTAGAGTGTAGGGTATAGAGTGTAGGGTGTAGGTTATAGAGTGTAGGGTATAGAGTGTAGAGTGTAGGGTATAGAGTGTAGGGTATACAGTGTAGAGTGTATGGTATAGAGTGCAGGGGATAGAGTGTAGAGTGTGAGGTATAGAGTGTAGGGTATAGAGTGTATGGTATAGCGTGTATGGTATAGATTGTAGGGTATAGAGTGTAGGGTATAGAGTGTAGAGTGTAGGGTATAGAGTGTAGAGTGTAGGGTATAGAGTGTAGGGTATAGAGTGTAGTGTATAGAGTGTAGAGTGTAGGGTATAGAGTGTAGGGTATAGAGTGTATGGTATAGAGTGTATGGTATAGATTGTAGGGTATAGAGTGTAGGGTATAGAGTGTAGAATGTAGGGTATAGAGTGTAGGGTATAGAGTGTAGAGTGTAGGGTATAGAGTGTAGGGTATAGAGTGTAGAGTGTAGGATATAGAGTGTAGGGTATAGAGTGTAGAGTGTGTGTTATAGAGTGCAGGGGATAGAGTGTAGAGTGTGAGGTATAGAGTGTAGGGTATAGAGTGTATGGTATAGAATGTATGGTATAGATTGTAGGGTATAGAGTGTAGGGTATAGAGTGTAGAGTGTAGGGTATAGAGTGTATGGTATAGAGTGTATGGTATAGATTGTAGGGTATAGAGTGTAGGGTATAGAGTGTAGAGTGTAGGGTATAGAGTGTAGAGTGTAGGGTATAGAGTGTAGGGTATAGAGTGTAGGGTATAGAGTGTAGAGTGTAGGGTATAGAGTGTAGGGTATAGAGTGTATGGTATAGAGTGTATGGTATAGATTGTAGGGTATAGAGTGTAGGGTATAGAGTGTAGAGTGTAGGGTATAGAGTGTAGCGTGTAGGGTATAGAGTGTAGGGTATAGAGTGTAGAGTGTAGGGTATAGAGTGTAGGGTATAGAGTGTAGAGTGTATGGTATAGAGTGCAGGGGATATAGTGTAGAGTGTGAGGTATAGAGTGTAGGGTACAGAGTGTATGGTATAGAGTGTAGGGTATAGAGTGTAGGGTACAGAGTGTAGGGTATAGAGTGTAGAGTGTAGGGTATAGAGTGTAGGGTATAGAGTGTAGAGTGTAGGATATAGAGTGTAGGGTATAGAGTGTAGAGTGTGTGTTATAGAGTGCAGGGGATAGAGTGTAGAGTGTGAGGTATAGAGTGTAGGGTATAGAGTGTATGGTATAGAGTGTATGGTATAGATTGTAGGGTATAGAGTGTAGGGTATAGAGTGTAGAGTGTAGGGTATAGAGTGTATGGTATAGAGTGTATGGTATAGATTGTAGGGTATAGAGTGTAGGGTATAGAGTGTAGGGTATAGAGTGTAGAGTGTAGGGTATAGAGTGTAGGGTATAGAGTGTAGAGTGTAGGGTATAGAGTGTAGAGTATAGAGTGTAGAGTGTATGGTATAGAGTGCAGGGGATAGAGTGTAGAGTGTAGGGTATAGAGTGTAGGGTATAGAGTGTAGAGTGTAGGGTATAGAGTGTAGGGTTTAGAGAGTAGGGTATAGAGTGTAGAGTGTAGGGTATAGAGTGTAGAGTGCAGGGTATAGAGTGTAGGGTATAGTGTGTAGAGTGTAGGGTATAGAGTGTAGTGTTTAGAGAGTTGGGTATAGAGTGTAGAGTGTAGGGTATAGAGTATAGAGTGTAGGGTATAGAGTGTAGGGTATAGAGTGTAGAGTGTAGGGTATAAAGTGTAGAGAGTAGGGTGTAGAGTGTAGGGTATAGAGGGTAGGTTATAGAGTGTAGGGTATAGATTGTAGATTGTAGGGTGTAAAGTGTAGGGTATAGAGTGTAAGGTATTGAGTGTAGGGTATAAAGTGTATGTTATAAAGTGTAGGGTATAGAGTGTAGAGTGTAGGGTATAGAGTGTACGGTATAGAGTGTAGGGTATAGAGTGTTTGGTACAGAGTGTAGGGTAAAGAGTGTAGAGTGTAGGGTATAGAGTGTAGGGTATAGAGTGTAGGGTAAAGAGTGTATGGTATAGAGTGTAGAGTGTAGGGTATAGAGTGTATAGTGTAGGGTATAGAGTGTAGGGTATAGAGTGTATGGTATAGAGTGTAGGGAATAGAGTGTAGGCTATAGAGTGTATGATATAGAGTGTAGGGTATAGAGTGTATGGTATAGAGTGTAGGGTATAGAGTGTAGGGTATAGAGTGTATGGTATAGAGTGTATGGTATAGATTGTAGGGTATAGAGTGTAGGGTATAGAGTGTAGAGTGTAGGGTATAGAGTGTAGGTTATAGAGTGTAGAGTGTAGGGTATAGAGTGTAGGGTATAGAGTGTAGAGTGTATGGTATAAAGTGCAGGGGATAGAGTGTAGAGTGTGAGGTATAGAGTGTAGGGTATAGAGTGTATGGTATAGAGTGTATGGTATAGATTGTAGGGTATAGAGTGTAGGGTATAGAGTGTAGAGTGTAGGGTATAGAGTGTAGAGTGTAGGGTATAGAGTGTAGGGTATAGAGTGTAGGGTATAGAGTGTAGAGTGTAGGGTATAGAGTGTAGGGTATAGAGTGTAGAGTGTAGGGTATAGAGTGTAGGGTATAGAGTGTAGAGTGTATGGTATAAAGTGCAGGGGATAGAGTGTAGAGTGTGAGGTATAGAGTGTAGGGTATAGAGTGTATGGTATAGAGTGTATGGTATAGATTGTAGGGTATAGAGTGTAGGGTATAGAGTGTAGAGTGTAGGGTATAGAGTGTAGATTGTAGGGTATAGATTGTAGGGTATAGAGTGTAGGGTATAGAGTGTAGAGTATAGAGTGTAGAGTGTAGGGTATAGAGTGTAGGGTATAGAGTGTAGAGTGTAGGGTATAGAGTGTAGGGTATAGAGTGTATGGAATAGAGTGTAGGGTATAGAGTGTAGAGTGTAGGGTATAGAGTGTAGGGTATAGAGCGTAGGGTGTAGGGTATAGAGTGTAGGGTATAGAGTGTAGGGTATAGAGTGTAGAGTGTAGGGTATAGAGTGTATGGTATAGAGTGTAGGTTGTAGAGTGTAGGGTAGAGTGTAGAGTGTAGGGTATAGAGTGTAGAGTGTAGGGTATAGAGTGTAGGGTATAGAGTGTAGAGTGTAGGGTATAGAAAGTAGGGTATGGAGTGTAAAGTGTATGGTATAGAGTGTAGGGGATAGAGTGTATGGTATAGAGTGTATGGTATAGAGTGTAGGGTAGAGAATGTAGGGTATAGAGTGTAGAGTGTAGGGTATATAGTGTAGGGTGTAGAGTGTAGGGTATAGAGTGTAGAGTGTATGGTATAGAATGTAGGGTATAGAGTGTAGGGTATCGAGTGTAGAGTGTAGGGTATAGAGTGTAGAGTGTAGGGTATAGAGTGTAGGGTATAGAGTGTAGGGTATAGAGTGTAGGGTGTTGAGTGTAGGGTATAGAGTGTAGGGTATAGGGTGTAGGGTATAGAGTGTAAGGTGTAGAGTGTAGGGTATAGAGTGTAGGGTATAGAGTGTAGGGTATAGAGTGTAGGGTATAGCGTGTAGGGTATAGAGTGAAGGGTATAGAGTGTAGGGTATAAAGTGTAGAGTGTAGGGTGTAGAGTGTAGAGTGTAGGGTATAGAGTGGAGGGTATAGAGTGTAGAGTGTAGGGTATAGAGTGTAGGGTATAGAGTGTATGGTATAGAGTGTATGGTATAGATTGTAGGGTATAGAGTGTAGGGTATAGAGTGTAGAGTGTAGGGTATAGAGTGTAGAGTGTAGGGTATAGAGTGTAGGGTATAGAGTGTAGAGTGTAGGGTATAGAGTGTAGGGTATAGAGTGTATGGAATAGAGTGTAGGGTATAGAGTGTAGAGTGTAGGGTATAGAGTGTAGGGTATAGAGCGTAGGGTGTAGGGTATAGAGTGTAGGGTATAGAGTGTAGAGTGTAGGGTATAGAGTGTATGGTATAGAGTGTAGGGTGTAGAGTGTAGGGTATAGAGTGTAGAGTGTAGGGTATAGAGTGTAGGGTATAGAGTGTAGAGTGTAGGGTATAGAAAGTAGGGTATAGAGTGTAATGTGTATGGTATAGAGTGTAGGGGATAGAGTGTATGGTATAGAGTGTATGGTATAGAGTGTAGGGTAGAGAATGTAGGGTATAGAGTGTAGAGTGTATGGTATATAGTGTAGGGTGTAGAGTGTAGGGTATAGAGTGTAGAGTGTATGGTATAGAGTGTAGGGGATAGAGTGTATGGTATAGAGTGTATGGTATAGAGTGTATGGTATAGATTGTAGGGTATAGAGTGTAGGGTATCGAGTGTAGAGTGTAGGGTATAGAGTGTAGAGTGTAGGGTATAGAGTGTAGGGTATAGAGTGTAGGGTATAGAGTGTAGGGTGTTGAGTGTAGGGTATAGAGTGTAGGGTATAGGGTGTAGGGTATAGAGTGTAGGGTGTAGAGTGTAGGGTATAGAGTGTAGGGTATAGAGTGTAGGGTATAGAGTGTAGGGTATAGCGTGTAGGGTATAGAGTGAAGGGTATAGAGTGTAGGGTATAGAGTGTTGGGTATAAAGTGTAGAGTGTAGGGTGTAGAGTGTAGAGTGTAGGGTATAGAGTGGAGGGTATAGAGTGTAGGGTATAGAGTGTAGGGTATAAAGTGTAGAGTGTAGGGTATAGAATGTAGGGTATAGAGTGTAGGGTATAGAGTGTAGAGTGTAGCGTATAGAGTGTAGGGTATAGAGTGTAGGGTATAGAGTGTATGGTATAGAGTGTAGGGTATAGAGTGTACGGTATAAAGTGTAGAGTGTAGGGTATAGAGTGTAGGGTATAGAGTGTAGGGTATAGAGTGTAGGGTATAGAGTGTAGGGTATAGAGTGTAGAGTGTAGGGTATAGAGTGTAGGGTACAGAGTGTATGGTATAGAGTGTAGAGAGTAGGGTATAGAGTGTATAGTATAGGGTATAGAGTGTAGGGTATAGAGTGTAGGGAATAGAGTGTAGGCTATAGAGTGTATGATATAGAGTGTAGGGTATAGAGTGTATGGTATAGAGTGTATGGTATAGATTGTAGGGTATAGAGTGTAGGGTATAGAGTGTAGAGTGTAGGGTATAGAGTGTAGAGTGTAGGGTATAGAGTGTAGGGTATAGAGTGTAGAGTGTAGGGTATAGAGTGTAGGGTATAGAGTGTAGAGTGTATGGTATAGAGTGCAGGGGATAGAGTGTAGAGTGTGAGGTTTAGAGTGTAGGGTATAGAGTGTATGGTATAGCGTGTATGGTATAGATTGTAGGGTATAGAGTGTAGGGTATAGAGCGTAGAGTGTAGGGTATAGAGTGTAGAGTGTAGGGTATAGAGTGTAGGGTATAGAGTGTAGGGTATAGAGTGTAGAGTGTAGGGTATAGAGTGTAGGGTATAGAGTGTATGGTATAGAGTGTATGGTATAGATTGTAGGGTATAGAGTGTAGGGTATAGAGTGTAGAGTGTAGGGTATAGAGTGTAGAGTGTAGGGTATAGAGTGTATGGTATAGAGTGTATGGTTTAGATTGTAGGGTATAGAGTGTAGGGTATAGAGTGTAGAGTGTAGGGTATAGAGTGTAGAGTATAGAGTGTAGAGTGTATGGTATAGAGTGCAGGGGATAGAGTGTAGAGTGTAGGGTATAGAGTGTAGAGTGTAGGGTATAGAGTGTAGGGTATAGAGTGTAGAGTGTAGGGTATAGAGTGTAGAGTATAGAGTGTAGAGTGTATGGTATAGAGTGCAGGGGATAGAGTGTAGAGTGTAGGGTATAGAGTGTAGGGTATAGAGTGTAGAGTGTAGGGTATAGAGTGTAGGGTTTAGAGAGTAGGGTATAGAGTGTAGAGTGTAGGGTATAGAGTGTAGAGTGTAGGGTATAGAGTGTAGGGTATAGTGTGTAGAGTGTAGGGTATAGAGTGTAGTGTTTAGAGAGTTGGGTATAGAGTGTAGAGTGTAGGGTTTAGAGTATAGAGTGTAGGGTATAGAGTGTAGAGTGTAGGGTATAAAGTGTAGAGAGTAGGGTGTAGAGTGTAGGGTATAGAGGGTAGGTTATAGAGTGTAGGGTATAGATTGTAGATTGTAGGGTGTAGAGTGTAGGGTATAGAGTGTAAGGTATAGAGTGTAGGGTATAAAGTGTATGTTATAGAGAGTAGGGTATAGAGTGTAGAGTGTAGGGTATAAAGTGTACGGTATAGAGTGTAGGGTATAGAGTGTTTGGTACAGAGTGTAGGGTAAAGAGTGTAGAGTGTAGGGTTTAGAGTGTAGAGTATAGAGTGTAGGGTAAAGAGTGTATGGTATAGAGTGTAGAGTGTAGGGTATAGAGTGTATAGTGTAGGGTATAGAGTGTAGGGTATAGAGTGTATGGTATAGAGTGTAGGGAATACAGTGTAGGCTATAGAGTGTATGATATAGAGTCTAGGGTATAGAGTGTATGGTATAGAGTGTAGGGTATAGAGTGTAGGGTATAGAGTGTATGGTATAGAGTGTATGGTATAGATTGTAAGGTATAGAGTGTAGGGTATAGAGTGTAGAGTGTAGGGTATAGAGTGTAGGGTATAGAGTGTAGGGTATAGAGTGTAGGGTATAGAGTGTAGAGTGTATGGTATAAAGTGCAGGGGATAGAGTGTAGAGTGTGAGGTATAGAGTGTAGGGTATAGAGTGTATGTTATTGAGTGTAGAGTGTAGGGTATAGAGTGTAGGGTATAGAGTGTAGGGTATAGAGTGTAGAGTGTAGGGTATAGAGTGTAGAGTATAGAGTGTAGAGTGTATGGTATAGAGTGCAGGGGATAGAGTGTAGAGTGTAGGGTATAGAGTGTAGGGTATAGAGTGTAGAGTGTAGGGTATAGAGTGTAGGGTTTAGAGAGTAGGGTATATAGTGTAGAGTGTACGGTATAGAGTGTAGAGTGTAGGGTATAGAGTGTAGGGTATAGTGTGTAGAGTGTAGGGTATAGAGTGTAGTGTTTAGAGAGTTGGGTATAGAGTGTAGAGTGTAGGGTATAGAGTATAGAGTGTAGGGTATAGAGTGTAGGGTATAGAGTGTAGAGTGTAGGGTATAAAGTGTAGAGAGTAGGGTGTAGAGTGTAGGGTATAGAGGGTAGGTTATAGAGTGTAGGGTATAGATTGTAGATTGTAGGGTGTAGAGTGTAGGGTATAGAGTGTAAGGTATAGAGTGTAGGGTATAAAGTGTATGTTATAGAGTGTAGGGTATAGAGTGTAGAGTGTAGGGTATAGAGTGTACGGTATAGAGTGTAGGGTATAGAGTGTTTGGTACAGAGTGTAGGGTAAAGAGTGTAGAGTGTAGAGTATAGAGTGTAGGGTATAGAGTGTAGGGTAAAGAGTGTATGGTATAGAGTGTAGAGTGTAGGGTATAGAGTGTATAGTGTAGGGTATAGAGTGTAGGGTATAGAGTGTATGGTATAGAGTGTAGGGAATAGAGTGTAGGCTATAGAGTGTATGATATAGAGTCTAGGGTATAGAGTGTATGGTATAGAGTGTAGGGTATAGAGTGTAGGGTATAGAGTGTATGGTATAGAGTGTATGGTATAGATTGTAAGGTATAGAGTGTAGGGTATAGAGTGTAGAGTGTAGGGTATAGAGTGTAGGGTATAGAGTGTAGGGTATAGAGTGTAGGGTATAGAGTGTAGAGTGTATGGTATAAAGTGCAGGGGATAGAGTGTAGAGTGTGAGGTATAGAGTGTAGGGTATAGAGTGTATGGTATAGAGTGTATGGTATAGATTGTAGGGTATAGAGTGTAGGGTATAGAGTGTAGAGTGTAGGGTATAGAGTGTAGAGTGTAGGGTATAGAGTGTAGGGTATAGAGTGTAGGGTATAGAGTGTAGAGTGTAGGGTATAGAGTGTAGGGTATAGAGTGTATGGTATAGAGTGTAGAGTGTAGGGTATAGAGTGTAGGGTATAGAGCGTAGGGTGTAGGGTATAGAGTGTAGGGTATAGAGTGTAGGGTGTAGAGTGTAGGGTATAGAGTGTATGGTATAGAGTGTAGGGTGTAGAGTGTAGGGTATAGAGTGTAGAGTGTAGGGTATAGAGTGTAGAGTGTAGGGTATAGAGTGTAGGGTATAGAGTGTAGAGTGTAGGGTATAGAAAGTAGGGTATAGAGTGTAAAGTGTATGGTATAGAGTGTAGGGGATAGAGTGTATGGTATAGAGTGTATGGTATAGAGTGTAGGGTAGAGAATGTAGGGTATAGAGTGTAGAGTGTAGGGTATATAGTGTAGTGTGTAGAGTGTAGGGTATAGAGTGTAGAGTGTATGGTATAGAGTGTAGGGGATAGAGTGTATGGTATAGAGTGTATGGTATAGAGTTTATGGTATAGATTGTAGGGTATAGAGTGTAGGGTATCGAGTGTAGAGTGTAGGGTATAGAGTGTAGAGTGTAGGGTATAGAGTGTAGGGTATAGAGTGTAGGGTATAGAGTGTAGGGTATAGAGTGTAGGGTGTTGAGTGTAGGGTATAGAGTGTAGGGTATAGGGTGTAGGGTATAGAGTGTAGGGTGTAGAGTGTAGGGTATAGAGTGTAGGGTATAGAGTGTAGGGTATAGAGTGTAGGGTATAGAGTGTAGGGTATAACGTGTAGGGTATAGAGTGAAGGGTATAGAGTGTAGGGTATAGAGTGTAGGGTATAAAGTGCAGAGTGTAGGGTGTAGAGTGTAGAGTGTAGGGTATAGAGTGGAGGGTATAGAGTGTAGGGTATAGAGTGTAGGGTATAAAGTGTAGAGTGTAGGGTATAGAGTGTAGAGTGTAGGGTATAGAGTGTAGGGTATAGAGTGTATGGTATAGAGTGTAGAGAGTAGGGTATAGAGTGTATAGTGTAGGGTATAGAGTGTAGGGTATAGAGTGTATGGTATAGAGTGTAGGGAATAGAGTGTAGGCTATAGAGTGTATGATATAGAGTGTAGGGTATAGAGTGTATGGTATAGAGTGTAGAGTATAGAGTGTAGGGTATAGAGTGTATGGTATAGAGTGTATGGTATAGATCGTAGGGTATAGAGTGTAGGGTATAGAGTGTAGAGTGTAGGGTATAGAGTGTAGAGTGTAGGGTATAGAGTGTAGGGTATAGAGTGTAGAGTGTAGGGTATAGAAAGTAGGGTATAGAGTGTAAAGTGTATGGTATAGAGTGTAGGGGATAGAGTGTATGGTATAGAGTGTATGGTATAGAGTGTAGGGTAGAGAATGTAGGGTATAGAGTGTAGAGTGTAGGGTATATAGTGTAGTGTGTAGAGTGTAGGGTATAGAGTGTAGAGTGTATGGTATAGAGTGTAGGGGATAGAGTGTATGGTATAGAGTGTATGGTATAGAGTTTATGGTATAGATTGTAGGGTATAGAGTGTAGGGTATCGAGTGTAGAGTGTAGGGTATGGAGTGTAGAGTGTAGGGTATAGAGTGTAGGGTATAGAGTGTAGGGTATAGAGTGTAGGGTATAGAGTGTAGGGTGTTGAGTGTAGGGTATAGAGTGTAGGGTATAGGGTGTAGGGTATAGAGTGTAGGGTGTAGAGTGTAGGGTATAGAGTGTAGGGTATAGAGTGTAGGGTATAGAGTGTAGGGTATAGAGTGTAGGGTATAACGTGTAGGGTATAGAGTGAAGGGTATAGAGTGTAGGGTATAGAGTGTAGGGTATAAAGTGCAGAGTGTAGGGTGTAGAGTGTAGAGTGTAGGGTATAGAGTGGAGGGTATAGAGTGTAGGGTATAGAGTGTAGGGTATAAAGTGTAGAGTGTAGGGTATAGAGTGTAGGGTATAGAGTGTAGGGTATAGAGTGTAGAGTGTAGGGTATAGAGTGTAGGGTATAGAGTGTAGGGTATAGAGTGTATGGTATAGAGTGTAGAGTGTAGGGTATAGAGTGTAGGGTATAGAGTGTATGGTATAGAGTGTAGAGAGTAGGGTATAGAGTGTATAGTGTAGGGTATAGAGTGTAGGGTATAGAGTGTATGGTATAGATTGTAGGGTATAGAGTGTAGGGTATAGAGTGTAGAGTGTAGGGTACAGAGTGTAGGGTATAGAGTGTAGAGTGTAGGGTATAGAGTGTAGGGTATAGAGTGTAGAGTGTATGGTATAGAGTGCAGGGGATATAGTGTAGAGTGTGAGGTATAGAGTGTAGGTTACAGAGTGTATGGTATAGAGTGTAGGGTATAGAGTGTAGGGTACAGAGTGTAGAGTGTAGGGTATAGAGTGTAGAGTGTAGGGTATAGAGTGTAGGGTATAGAGTGTAGAGTGTAGGATATAGAGAGTAGGGTATAGAGTGTAGAGTGTGTGTTATAGAGTGCAGGGGATAGAGTGTAGAGTGTGAGGTATAGAGTGTAGGGTATAGAGTGTATGGTATAGAGTGTATGGTATAGATTGTAGGGTATAGAGTGTAGGGTATAGAGTGTAGAGTGTAGGGTATAGAGTGTAGAGTGTAGGGTATAGAGTGTATGGTATAGAGTGTATGGTATAGATTGTAGGGTATAGAGTGTAGGGTATAGAGTGTAGAGTGTAGGGTATAGAGTGTAGAGTGTAGGGTATAGAGTGTAGGGTATAGAGTGTATGGAATAGAGTGTAGGGTATAGAGTGTAGAGTGTAGGGTATAGAGTGTAGGGTATAGAGTGTATGGTATAGAGTGTAGGGTATAGAGTGTAGGGTATAGAGTGTAGGGTATAGAGTGTATGGTATAGAGTGTAGGGTATAGAGTGTAGGGTATAGAGTGTAGGGTATAGAGTGAATGGTATAGAGTGTATGGTATAGATTGTAGGGTATAGAGTGTAGGGTATAGAGTGTAGAGTGTAGGGTATAGAGTGTAGGGTATAGAGTGTAGGGTATAGAGTGTAGGGTATAGAGTGTAGAGTGTATGGTATAAAGTGCAGGGGATAGAGTGTAGAGTGTGAGGTATAGAGTGTAGGGTATAGAGTGTATGTTATTGAGTGTAGAGTGTAGGGTATAGAGTGTAGAGTGTAGGGTATAGAGTGTAGGGTATAGAGTGTAGAGTGTAGGGTATAGAGTGTAGAGTATAGAGTGTAGAGTGTATGGTATAGAGTGCAGGGGATAGAGTGTAGAGTGTAGGGTATAGAGTGTAGGGTATAGAGTGTAGAGTGTAGGGTATAGAGTGTAGGGTTTAGAGAGTAGGGTATATAGTGTACAGTGTAGGGTATAGAGTGTAGAGTGTAGGGTATAGAGTGTAGGGTATAGTGTGTAGAGTGTAGGGTATAGAGTGTAGTGTTTAGAGAGTTGGGTATAGAGTGTAGAGTGTAGGGTATAGAGTATAGAGTGTAGGGTATAGAGTGTAGGGTATAGAGTGTAGAGTGTAGGGTATAAAGTGTAGAGAGTAGGGTGTAGAGTGTAGGGTATAGAGGGTAGGTTATAGAGTGTAGGGTATAGACTGTAGATTGTAGGGTGTAGAGTGTAGGGTATAGAGTGTAAGGTATAGAGTGTAGGGTATAAAGTGTATGTTATAGAGTGTAGGGTATAGAGTGTAGAGTGTAGGGTATAGAGTGTACGGTATAGAGTGTAGGGTATAGAGTGTTTGGTACAGAGTGTAGGGTAAAGAGTGTAGAGTGTAGAGTATAGAGTGTAGGGTATAGAGTGTAGGGTAAAGAGTGTATGGTATAGAGTGTAGAGTGTAGGGTATAGAGTGTATAGTGTAGGGTATAGAGTGTAGGGTATAGAGTGTATGGTATAGAGTGTAGGGAATAGAGTGTAGGCTATAGAGTGTATGATATAGAGTCTAGGGTATAGAGTGTATGGTATAGAGTGTAGGGTATAGAGTGTAGGGTATAGAGTGTATGGTATAGAGTGTATGGTATAGATTGTAAGGTATAGAGTGTAGGGTATAGAGTGTAGAGTGTAGGGTATAGAGTGTAGGGTATAGAGTGTAGGGTATAGAGTGTAGGGTATAGAGTGTAGAGTGTATGGTATAAAGTGCAGGGGATAGAGTGTAGAGTGTGAGGTATAGAGTGTAGGGTATAGAGTGTATGGTATAGAGTGTATGGTATAGATTGTAGGGTATAGAGTGTAGGGTATAGAGTGTAGAGTGTAGGGTATAGAGTGTAGAGTGTAGGGTATAGAGTGTAGGGTATAGAGTGTAGGGTATAGAGTGTAGAGTGTAGGGTATAGAGTGTAGGGTATAGAGTGTATGGTATAGAGTGTAGAGTGTAGGGTATAGAGTGTAGGGTATAGAGCGTAGGGTGTAGGGTATAGAGTGTAGGGTATAGAGTGTAGGGTGTAGAGTGTAGGGTATAGAGTGTATGGTATAGAGTGTAGGGTGTAGAGTGTAGGGTATAGAGTGTAGAGTGTAGGGTATAGAGTGTAGAGTGTAGGGTATAGAGTGTAGGGTATAGAGTGTAGAGTGTAGGGTATAGAAAGTAGGGTATAGAGTGTAAAGTGTATGGTATAGAGTGTAGGGGATAGAGTGTATGGTATAGAGTGTATGGTATAGAGTGTAGGGTAGAGAATGTAGGGTATAGAGTGTAGAGTGTAGGGTATATAGTGTAGTGTGTAGAGTGTAGGGTATAGAGTGTAGAGTGTATGGTATAGAGTGTAGGGGATAGAGTGTATGGTATAGAGTGTATGGTATAGAGTTTATGGTATAGATTGTAGGGTATAGAGTGTAGGGTATCGAGTGTAGAGTGTAGGGTATAGAGTGTAGAGTGTAGGGTATAGAGTGTAGGGTATAGAGTGTAGGGTATAGAGTGTAGGGTATAGAGTGTAGGGTGTTGAGTGTAGGGTATAGAGTGTAGGGTATAGGGTGTAGGGTATAGAGTGTAGGGTGTAGAGTGTAGGGTATAGAGTGTAGGGTATAGAGTGTAGGGTATAGAGTGTAGGGTATAACGTGTAGGGTATAGAGTGAAGGGTATAGAGTGTAGGGTATAGAGTGTAGGGTATAAAGTGCAGAGTGTAGGGTGTAGAGTGTAGAGTGTAGGGTATAGAGTGGAGGGTATAGAGTGTAGGGTATAGAGTGTAGGGTATAAAGTGTAGAGTGTAGGGTATAGAGTGTAGGGTATAGAGTGTAGGGTATAGAGTGTAGAGTGTAGGGTATAGAGTGTAGGGTATAGAGTGTAGGGTATAGAGTGTATGGTATAGAGTGTAGAGTGTAGGGTATAGAGTGTAGGGTATAGAGTGTATGGTATAGAGTGTAGAGAGTAGGGTATAGAGTGTATAGTGTAGGGTATAGAGTGTAGGGTATAGAGTGTATGGTATAGAGTGTAGGGAATAGAGTGTAGGCTATAGAGTGTATGATATAGAGTGTAGGGTATAGAGTGTATGGTATAGAGTGTAGAGTATAGAGTGTAGGGTATAGAGTGTATGGTATAGAGTGTATGGTATAGATCGTAGGGTATAGAGTGTAGGGTATAGAGTGTAGAGTGTAGGGTATAGAGTGTAGAGTGTAGGGTATAGAGTGTAGGGTATAGAGTGTAGAGTGTAGGGTATAGAGTGTAGGGTATAGAGTGTAGAGTGTATGGTATAGAGTGCAGGGGATAGAGTGTAGAGTGTGAGGTATAGAATGTAGGGTATAGAGTGTATGGTATAGCGTGTATGGTATAGATTGTAGGGTATAGAGTGTAGGGTACAGAGAGTAGAGTGTAGGGTATAGAGTGTAGAGTGTAGGGTATAGAGTGTAGGGTATAGAGTGTAGGGTATAGAGTGTAGAGTGTAGGGTATAGAGTGTAGGGTATAGAGTGTATGGTATAGAGTGTATGGTATAGATTGTAGGGTATAGATTGTAGGGTATAGAGTGTAGAGTGTAGGGTATAGAGTGAAGGGTATAGAGTGTAGAGTGTAGGGTATAGAGTGTAGGGTATAGAGTGTAGAGTGTATGGTATAGAGTGCAGGGGATATAGTGTAGAGTGTGAGGTATAGAGTGTAGGGTACAGAGTGTATGGTATAGAGTGTAGGGTATAGAGTGTAGGGTACGGAGTGTAGAGTGTAGGGTATAGAGTGTAGAGTGTAGGGTATAGAGTGTAGGGTATAGAGTGTAGAGTGTAGGATATAGAGTGTAGGGTATAGAGTGTAGAGTGTGTGTTATAGAATGCAGGGGATAGAGTGTAGAGTGTGAGGTATAGAGTGTAGGGTATAGAGTGTATGGTATAGAGTGTATGGTATAGATTGTAGGGTATAGAGTGTAGGGTATAGAGTGTAGAGTGCAGGGTATAGAGTGTAGAGTGTAGGGTATAGAGTGTATGGTATAGAGTGTATGGTATAGATTGTAGGGTATAGAGTGTAGGGTATAGAGTGTAGAGTGTATGGTATAGAGTGCAGGGGATAGAGTGTAGAGTGTAGGGTATAGAGTGTAGGGTATAGAGTGTAGAGTGTAGGGTATAGAGTGTAGGGTTTAGAGAGTAGGGTATAGAGTGTAGAGTGTAGGGTATAGAGTGTAGAGTGTAGGGTATAGAGTGTAGGGTATAGTGTGTAGAGTGTAGGGTATAGAGTGTAGTGTTTAGAGAGTTGGGTATAGAGTGTAGAGTGTAGGGTATAGAGTATAGAGTGTAGGGTATAGAGTGTAGGGTATAGAGTGTAGAGTGTAGGGTATAAAGTGTAGAGAGTAGGGTGTAGAGTGTAGGGTATAGAGGGTAGGTTATAGAGTGTAGGGTATAGATTGTAGATTGTAGGGTGTAGAGTGTAGGGTATAGAGTGTAAGGTATAGAGTGTAGGGTATAAAGTGTATGTTATAGAGTGTAGGGTATAGAGTGTAGAGTGTAGGGTAGAGTGTACGGTATAGAGTGTAGGGTATAGAGTGTTTGGCACAGAGTGTAGGGTAAAGAGTGTAGAGTGTAGGGTATAGAGTGTAGGGTATAGAGTGTAGGGTAAAGAGTGTATGGTATAGAGTGTATAGTGTAGGGTATAGAGTGTATAGTGTAGGGTATAGAGTGTAGGGTATAGAGTGTATGGTATAGAGTGTAGGGAATAGAGTGTAGGCTATAGAGTGTATGATATAGAGTCTAGGGTATAGAGTGTATGGTATAGAGTGTAGGGTATAGAGTGTAGGGTATAGAGTGTATGGTATAGAGTGTATGGTATAGATTGTAAGGTATAGAGTGTAGGGTATAGAGTGTAGAGTGTAGGGTATAGAGTGTAGGGTATAGAGTGTAGGGTATAGAGTGTAGAGTGTATGGTATAAAGTGCAGGGGATAGAGTGTAGAGTGTGAGGTATAGAGTGTAGGGTATAGAGTGTATGGTATAGAGTGTATGGTATAGATTGTAGGGTATAGAGTGTAGGGTATAGAGTGTAGAGTGTAGGGTATAGAGTGTAGAGTGTAGGGTATAGAGTGTAGGGTATAGAGTGTAGGGTATAGAGTGTAGAGTGTAGGGTATAGAGTGTAGGGTATAGAGTGTATGGTATAGAGTGTATGGTATAGATTGTAGGGTATAGAGTGTAGGGTATAGAGTGTAGAGTGTAGGGTATAGAGTGTAGAGTGTAGGGTATAGAGTGTAGGGTATAGAGTGTATGGAATAGAGTGTAGGGTATAGAGTGTAGAGTGTAGGGTATAGAGTGTAGGGTATAGAGCGTAGGGTGTAGGGTATAGAGTGTAGGGTATAGAGTGTAGGGTGTAGAGTGTAGGGTATAGAGTGTATGGTATAGAGTGTAGGGTGTAGAGTGTAGGGTATAGAGTGTAGAGTGTAGGGTATAGAGTGTAGAGTGTAGGGTATAGAGTGTAGGGTATAGAGTGTAGAGTGTAGGGTATAGAAAGTAGGGTATAGAGTGTAAAGTGTATGATATAGAGTGTAGGGGATAGAGTGTATGGTATAGAGTGTATGGTATAGAGTGTAGGGTAGAGAATGTAGGGTATAGAGTGTAGAGTGTAGGGTATATAGTGTAGTGTGTAGAGTGTAGGGTATAGAGTGTAGAGTGTATGGTATAGAGTGTAGGGGATAGAGTGTATGGTATAGAGTGTATGGTATAGAGTGTATGGTATAGATTGTAGGGTATAGAGTGTAGGGTATCGAGTGTAGAGTGTAGGGTATAGAGTGTAGAGTGTAGGGTATAGAGTGTAGGGTATAGAGTGTAGGGTATAGAGTGTAGGGTGTTGATTGTAGGGTATAGAGTGTAGGGTATAGGGTGTAGGGTATAGAGTGTAGGGTGTAGAGTGTAGGGTATAGAGTGTAGGGTATAGAGTGTAGGGTATATAGTGTAGGGTATAGCGTGTAGGGTATAGAGTGAAGGGTATAGAGTGTAGGGTATAGAGTGTAGGGTATAAAGTGTAGAGTGTAGGGTGTAGAGTGTAGAGTGTAGGGTATAGAGTGTAGGGTATAGAGTGTAGGGTATAGAGTGTAGGGTATAAAGTGTAGAGTGTAGGGTATAGAGTGTAGGGTATAGAGTGTAGGGTATAGAGTGTAGAGTGTAGGGTATAGAGTGTAGGGTATAGAGTGTAGGGTATAGAGTGTATGGTATAGAGTGTAGGGTATAGAGTGTAGGGTATAAAGTGTAGAGTGTAGGGTATAGAGTGTAGGGTATAGAGTGTAGGGTATAGAGTGTAGGGTATAGAGTGTAGGGTATAGAGTGTATGGTATAGAGTGTAGGGTATAGAGTGTAGGGTATAAAGTGTAGAGTGTAGGGTATAGAGTGTAGGGTATAGAGTGTAGGGTGTTGATTGTAGGGTAAAGAGTGTAGGGTATAGGGTGTAGGGTATAGAGTGTAGGGTGTAGAGTGTAGGGTATAGAGTGTAGGGTATAGAGTGTAGGGTATATAGTGTAGGGTATAGCATGTAGGGTATAGAGTGAAGGGTATAGAGTGTAGGGTATAGAGTGTAGGGTATAAAGTGTAGAGTGTATAGTGTAGGGTATAGAGTGTAGGGTGTAGAGTGTATGGTATAGAGTGTAGGGAATAGAGTGTAGGCTATAGAGTGTATGATATAGAGTGTAGGGTATAGAGTGTATGGTATAGAGTGTAGGGTATAGAGTGTAGGGTATAGAGTGTAGGGTATAGAGTGTATGGTATAGAGTGTATGGTATAGATTGTAGGGTATAGAGTGTAGGGTATAGAGTGTAGAGTGTAGGGTATAGAGTGTAGAGTGTAGGGTACAGAGTGTAGGGTATAGAGTGTAGGGTATAGAGTGTAGGGTATAGAGTGTAGAGTGTATGGTATAGAGTGCAGGGGATAGAGTGTAGAGTGTGAGGTATAGAATGTAGGGTATAGAGTGTATGGTATAGCGTGTATGGTATAGATTGTAGGGTATAGAGTGTAGGGTATAGAGCGTAGAGTGTAGGGTATAGAGTGTAGAGTGTAGGGTATAGAGTGTAGGGTATAGAGTGTAGGGTGTAGAGTGTAGGGTATAGAGTGTAGGGTATAGAGTGTATGGTATAGAGTGTATGGTATAGATTGTAGGGTATAGAGTGTAGGGTATAGAGTGTAGAGTGTAGGGTACAGAGTGTAGGGTATAGAGTGTAGAGTGTAGGGTATAGAGTGTAGGGTATAGAGTGTAGAGTGTATGGTATAGAGTGCAGGGGATATAGTGTAGAGTGTGAGGTATAGAGTGTAGGTTACAGAGTGTATGGTATAGAGTGTAGGGTATAGAGTGTAGGGTACAGAGTGTAGAGTGTAGGGTATAGAGTGTAGAGTGTAGGGTATAGAGTGTAGGGTATAGATTGTAGAGTGTAGGATATAGAGTGTAGGGTATAGAGTGTAGAGTGTGTGTTATAGAGTGCAGGGGATAGAGTGTAGAGTGTGAGGTATAGAGTGTAGGGTATAGAGTGTATGGTATAGAGTGTATGGTATAGATTGTAGGGTATAGAGTGTAGGGTATAGAGTGTAGAGTGTAGGGTATAGAGTGTAGAGTGTAGGGTATAGAGTGTATGGTATAGAGTGTATGGTATAGATTGTAGGGTATAGAGTGTAGGGTATAGAGTGTAGAGTGTAGGGTATAGAGTGTAGAGTGTAGGGTATAGAGTGTAGGGTATAGAGTGTATGGAATAGAGTGTAGGGTATAGAGTGTAGAGTGTAGGGTATAGAGTGTAGGGTATAGAGTGTATGGTATAGAGTGTAGGGTATAGAGTGTAGGGTATAGAGTGTAGGGTATAGAGTGTATGGTATAGAGTGTAGGGTATAGAGTGTAGGGTATAGAGTGTAGGGTATAGAGTGAATGGTATAGAGTGTATGGTATAGATTGTAGGGTATAGAGTGTAGGGTATAGAGTGTAGAGTGTAGGGTATAGAGTGTAGAGTGTAGGGTATAGAGTGTAGGGTATAGAGTGTAGAGTGTAGGGTATAGAGTGTAGGGTATAGAGTGTAGATTGTAGGGTATAGATTGTAGGGTATAGAGTGTAGGGTATAGAGTGTAGAGTATAGAGTGTAGAGTGTAGGGTATAGAGTGTAGGGTATAGAGTGTAGAGTGTAGGGTATAGAGTGAAGGGTATAGAGTGTAGGGTATAGAGTGTAGAGTATAGAGTGTAGAGTGTATGGTATAGAGTGCAGGGGATAGAGTGTAGAGTGTGAGGTATAGAATGTAGGGTATAGAGTGTATGGTATAGCGTGTATGGTATAGATTGTAGGGTATAGAGTGTAGGGTATAGAGTGTAGAGTGTAGGGTATAGAGTGTAGATTGTAGGGTATAGAGTGTAGGGTATAGAGTGTAGAGTATAGAGTGTAGAGTGTAGGGTATAGAGTGTAGGGTATAGAGTGTAGAGTGTAGGGTATAGAGTGAAGGGTATAGAGTGTATGGAATAGAGTGTAGGGTATAGAGTGTAGAGTGTAGGGTATAGAGTGTAGGGTATAGAGCGTAGGGTGTAGGGTATAGAGTGTAGGGTATAGAGTGTAGAGTGTAGGGTATAGAGTGTATGGTATAGAGTGTAGGTTGTAGAGTGTAGGGTATAGAGTGTAGAGTGTAGGGTATAGAGTGTAGAGTGTAGGGTATAGAGTGTAGGGTATAGAGTGTAGAGTGTAGGGTATAGAAAGTAGGGTATGGAGTGTAAAGTGTATGGTATAGAGTGTAGGGGATAGAGTGTATGGTATAGAGTGTATGGTATAGAGTGTAGGGTAGAGAATGTAGGGTATAGAGTGTAGAGTGTAGGGTATATAGTGTAGGGTGTAGAGTGTAGGGTATAGAGTGTAGAGTGTATGGTATAGAGTGTAGGGGATAGAGTGTATGGTATAGAGTGTATGGTATAGAGTGTATGGTATAGATTGTAGGGTATAGAGTGTAGGGTATCGAGTGTAGAGTGTAGGGTATAGAGTGTAGAGTGTAGGGTATAGAGTGTAGGGTATAGAGTGTAGGGTATAGAGTGTAGGGTGTTGAGTGTAGGGTATAGAGTGTAGGGTATAGGGTGTAGGGTATAGAGTGTAAGGTGTAGAATGTAGGGTATAGAGTGTAGGGTATAGAGTGTAGGGTATAGAGTGTAGGGTATAGCGTGTAGGGTATAGAGTGAAGGGTATAGAGTGTAGGGTATAGAGTGTAGGGTATAAAGTGTAGAGTGTAGGGTGTAGAGTGTAGAGTGTAGGGTATAGAGTGGAGGGTATAGAGTGTAGAGTGTAGGGTATAGAGTGTAGGGTATAGAGTGTATGGTATAGAGTGTATGGTATAGATTGTAGGGTATAGAGTGTAGGGTATAGAGTGTAGAGTGTAGGGTATAGAGTGTAGAGTGTAGGGTATAGAGTGTAGGGTATAGAGTGTAGAGTGTATGGTATAGAGTGTAGGGTATAGAGTGTATGGAATAGAGTGTAGGGTATAGAGTGTAGAGTGTAGGGTATAGAGTGTAGGGTATAGAGCGTAGGGTGTAGGGTATAGAGTGTAGGGTATAGAGTGTAGAGTGTAGGGTATAGAGTGTATGGTATAGAGTGTAGGGTGTAGAGTGTAGGGTATAGAGTGTAAAGTGTAGGGTATAGAGTGTAGAGTGTAGGGTATAGAGTGTAGGGTGTAGAGTGTAGAGTGTAGGGTATAGAAAGTAGGGTATAGAGTGTAATGTGTATGGTATAGAGTGTAGGGGATAGAGTGTATGGTATAGAGTGTATGGTATAGAGTGTAGGGTAGAGAATGTAGGGTATAGAGTGTAGAGTGTAGGTTATATAGTGTAGGGTGTAGAGTGTAGGGTATAGAGTGTAGAGTGTATGGTATAGAGTGTAGGGGATAGAGTGTATGGTATAGAGTGTATGGTATAGAGTGTATGGTATAGATTGTAGGGTATAGAGTGTAGGGTATCGAGTGTAGAGTGTAGGGTATAGAGTGTAGAGTGTAGGGTATAGAGTGTAGGGTATAGAGTGTAGGGTATAGAGTGTAGGGTGTTGAGTGTAGGGTATAGAGTGTAGGGTATAGGGTGTAGGGTATAGAGTGTAGGGTGTAGAGTGTAGGGTATAGAGTGTAGGGTATAGAGTGTAGGGTATAGAGTGTAGGGTATAGCGTGTAGGGTATAGAGTGAAGGGTATAGAGTGTAGGGTATAGAGTGTAGGGTATAAAGTGTAGAGTGTAGGGTGTAGAGTGTAGAGTGTAGGGTATAGAGTGGAGGGTATAGAGTGTAGGGTATAGAGTGTAGGGTATAAAGTGTAGAGTGTAGGGTATAGAATGTAGGGTATAGAGTGTAGGGTATAGAGTGTAGAGTGTAGCGTATAGAGTGTAGGGTATAGAGTGTAGGGTATAGAGTGTATGGTATAGAGTGTAGGGTATAGAGTGTAGGGTATAAAGTGTAGAGTGTAGGGTATAGAGTGTAGGGTATAGAGTGTAGGGTATAGAGTGTAGGGTATAGAGTGTAGGGTATAGAGTGTAGAGTGTAGGGTATAGAGTGTAGGGTACAGAGTGTATGGTATAGAGTGTAGAGAGTAGGGTATAGAGTGTATAGTGTAGGGTATAGAGTGTAGGGTATAGAGTGTAGGGAATAGAGTGTAGGCTATAGAGTGTATGATATAGAGTGTCGGGTATAGAGTGTATGGTATAGAGTGTAGGGTATAGAGTGTAGGGTATAGAGTGTAGGGTATAGAGTGTATGGTATAGAGTGTATGGTATAGATTGTAGGGTATAGAGTGTAGGGTATAGAGTGTAGAGTGTAGGGTATAGAGTGTAGAGTGTAGGGTATAGAGTGTAGGGTATAGAGTGTAGAGTGTAGGGTATAGAGTGTAGGGTATAGAGTGTAGAGTGTATGGTATAGAGTGCAGGGGATAGAGTGTAGAGTGTGAGGTTTAGAGTGTAGGGTATAGAGTGTATGGTATAGCGTGTATGGTATAGATTGTAGGGTATAGAGTGTAGGGTATAGAGCGTAGAGTGTAGGGTATAGAGTGTAGAGTGTAGGGTATAGAGTGTAGGGTATAGAGTGTAGGGTATAGAGTGTAGAGTGTAGGGTATAGATTGTAGGGTATAGAGTGTATGGTATAGAGTGTATGGTATAGATTGTAGGGTATAGAGTGTAGGGTATAGAGTGTAGAGTGTAGGGTATAGAGTGTAGAGTGTAGGGTATAGAGTGTATGGTATAGAGTGTATGGTATAGATTGTAGGGTATAGAGTGTAGGGTATAGAGTGTAGAGTGTAGGGTATAGAGTGTAGAGTATAGAGTGTAGGGTATAGAGTGTAGAGTGTAGGGTATAGAGTGTAGGGTATAGAGTGTAGGGTATAGAGTGTAGAGTGTAGGGTATAGATTGTAGGGTATAGAGTGTAGGGTATAGAGTGTAGAGTGTAGGGATTAGAGTGTAGGGCATAGAGTGTAGGGCATAGAGTGTAGAGTGTAGGGTATAGAGTGTATGGTATAGAGTGTAGGGTATAGAGTGTAGAGTGTAGGGTATAGAGTGTAGGGTATAGAGTGTAGGGTATAGAGTGTAGAGTGTAGGGTATAGATTGTAGGGTATAGAGTGTAGGGTATAGAGTGTAGAGTGTAGGGTATAGAGTGTAGGGTATAGAATGTAGGGTTTAGAGTGTAGGGTATAGAGTGTAGGGTATAGAGTGTAGAGTGTAGGGTATAGAGTGTAGGGTATGGATTGTATGGTATAGAGTGTAGGGTATAGAGTGTAGGGTATAGAGTGTAGAGTGTACTGATTACAGTGTAGGGTATAGAGTGTAGGGTATAGAATGTATGGAATAGAGTGTAGGGTATAGAGTGTAGGGTATAGAGTGTAGGGTATAGAGCGTAGGGTGTAGGGTATAGAGTGCAGGGTATAGAGTGTAGAGTGTAGGGTATAGAGTGTAGAGTGTAGGGTATAGAGTGTAGGGTATAGAGTGCATGGAATAGAGTGTAGAGTGTAGGGATTAGAGTGTAGGGTATAGAGTGTATGGTATAGAGTGTAGGGAATAGAGTGTAGGGTATAGAGTGTACTGATTACAGTGTAGGGTATAGAGTGTAGGGTATAGAATGCATGGAATAGAGTGTAGGGTATAGAGTATAGAGTGTAGGGTATAGAGTGTAGGGTATAGAGCGTAGGGTGTAGGGTATAGAGTGCAGGGTATAGAGTGTAGGGTATAGAGTGTAGAATGTAGGGTATAGAGTGTATGGTATAGAGTGTAGAGTGTAGGGTATAGAGTGTAGGGTATAGAGTGTAGAGTGTAGGGTATAGAGTGTAGGGTATAGAGTGTATGGTATATAGAGTAGAGTATAGAGTGTAGAGTGTAGGGTATAGAGTGGAGGGTATGGAGTGTACGGTATAGAGTGTAGAGTGTAGGGTATAGAGTGTAGGGTATAGAGTGTAAGGTATAGAGTGTAGAGTATAGAGTGTAGGGTATAGAGTGTAGGGTATAGAGTGTAGAGTGTAGGGTATAGAGTGTATAGTATAGAGTGTAGGGTATAGAGTGTAGAGTGTAGGGTATAGAGTGTAGGGTATAGAGTGTAGGGTATAGGGTGTAGAGTATAGAGTGTAGGGTATAGAGTGTAGGGTATAGAGTGTAGGGTATAGAGTGTAGGTTATAGAGTGTAGGGTATAGAGTGTAGAGTGTAGGGTATAGAGTGTATGGTATAGAGTGTAGGGTATAGAGTGTAGAGTGTAGGGTATAGAGTGTAGGGTATAGAGTGTAGGGTATAGAGTGTAGGGTATAGAGTGTAGAGTGTAGGGTATAGAGTGTAGGGTATAGAATGTAGGGTATAGAGTGTAGGGTATAGAGTGTAGGGTATAGAGTGTAGAGTGTAGGGTATAGAGTGTAGGGTATGGAGTGTAGCGTGTAGGGATTAGAGTGTATGGTATAGAGTGTAGGGTATAGAGTGTAGACTATAGGGTATAGAGTGTAGAGTATGGAGTGTAGAGTATAGAGTGTAGGATATAGAGTGTAGAGTGTAGGGATTAGAGTGTAGGGCATAGAGTGTAGGGCATAGAGTGTAGAGTGTAGGGTATAGAGTGTAGGGTATAGAGTATAGAGTGTAGGGTATAGAGTGTAGGGTATAGAGTGTAGAGTGTAGGGTATAGAGTGTAGAGTGTAGGGTATAGAGTGTAGGGTATAGAGTGCATGGAATAGAGTGTAGAGTGTAGGGTATAAAGTGTATGGTATAGAGTGTAGGGTATAGAGTGTAGGGTATAGAATGTATGGAATAGAGTATAGGGTATAGAGTAAAGAGTGTAGGGTATAGAGTGTAGGGTATAGAGTTTAGAGTGTAGGGTATACAGTGTAGGGTATAGAGTGTAGATTGTATGGTATAGAGTGTAGGGGATAGAGTGTAAGGTATAGAGTGTATGGTATAGAGTGTAGGGTATAGAGTGTAGGGTATAGAGTGTAGAGTGTAGGGTATAGAGTGTAGGGTATAGAGTGTAGGGTATAGAGTGTAGAGTGTAGGGTATAGATTGTAGGGTATAGAGTGTAGGGTATAGAGTGTAGAGTGCAGGGTATAGAGTGTAGGGTATAGAATGTAGGGTTTAGAGTGTAGGGTATAGAGTGTAGGGTATAGAGTGTAGAGTGTAGGGTATAGAGTGTAGGGTATGGATTGTATGGTATAGAGTGTAGGGTACAGAGTGTAGGGTATAGAGTGTAGGGTATAGAGTGTAGAGTGTAGGGTATAGAGTGTATGGTATAGAGTGTAGGGTATAGAGTGTAGAGTGTAGGGTATAGAGTGTAGGGTATAGAGTGTAGGGTATAGAGTGTAGAGTGTAGCGTATAGATTGTAGGGTATAGAGTGTAGGGTATAGAGTGTAGAGTGTAGGGTATAGAGTGTAGGGTATAGAATGTAGGGTTTAGAGTGTAGGGTATAGAGTGTACGGTATAGAGTGTAGAGTGTAGGGTATAGAGTGTAGGGTATGGATTGTATGGTATAGAGTGTAGGGTATAGAGTGTAGGGTATAGAGTGTAGAGTGTACTGATTACAGTGTAGGGTATAGAGTGTAGGGTATAGAATGTATGGAATAGAGTGTAGGGTATAGAGTATAGAGTGTAGGGTATAGAGTGTAGGGTATAGAGCGTAGGGTGTAGGGTATAGAGTGCAGGGTATAGAGTGTAGAGTGTAGAGTGTAGGGTATAGAGTGTAGAGTGTAGGGTATAGAGTGTAGGGTATAGAGTGCATGGAATAGAGTGTAGAGTGTAGGGATTAGAGTGTAGGGTATAGAGTGTATGGTATAGAGTGTAGGGAATAGAGTGTAGGGTATAGAGTGTACTGATTACAGTGTAGGGTATAGAGTGTAGGGTATAGAATGCATGGAATAGAGTGTAGGGTATAGAGTATAGAGTGTAGGGTATAGAGTGTAGGGTATAGAGCGTAGGGTGTAGGGTATAGAGTGCAGGGTATAGAGTGTAGGGTATAGAGTGTAGAATGTAGGGTATAGAGTGTATGGTATAGAGTGTAGAGTGTAGGGTATAGAGTGTAGGGTATAGAGTGTAGAGTGTAGGGTATAGAGTGTAGGGTATAGAGTGTATGGTATATAGAGTAGAGTATAGAGTGTAGAGTGTAGGGTATAGAGTGGAGGGTATGGAGTGTACGGTATAGAGTGTAGAGTGTAGGGTATAGAGTGTAGGGTATAGAATGTAGGGTTTAGAGTGTAGGGTATAGAGTGTAGGGTATAGAGTGTAGAGTGTAGGGTATAGAGTGTAGGGTATGGATTGTATGGTATAGAGTGTAGGGTACAGAGTGTAGGGTATAGAGTGTAGGGTATAGAGTGTAGAGTGTAGGGTATAGAGTGTATGGTATAGAGTGTAGGGTATAGAGTGTAGAGTGTAGGGTATAGAGTGTAGGGTATAGAGTGTAGGGTATAGAGTGTAGAGTGTAGCGTATAGATTGTAGGGTATAGAGTGTAGGGTATAGAGTGTAGAGTGTAGGGTATAGAGTGTAGGGTATAGAATGTAGGGTTTAGAGTGTAGGGTATAGAGTGTACGGTATAGAGTGTAGAGTGTAGGGTATAGAGTGTAGGGTATGGATTGTATGGTATAGAGTGTAGGGTATAGAGTGTAGGGTATAGAGTGTAGAGTGTACTGATTACAGTGTAGGGTATAGAGTGTAGGGTATAGAATGTATGGAATAGAGTGTAGGGTATAGAGTATAGAGTGTAGGGTATAGAGTGTAGGGTATAGAGCGTAGGGTGTAGGGTATAGAGTGCAGGGTATAGAGTGTAGAGTGTAGAGTGTAGGGTATAGAGTGTAGAGTGTAGGGTATAGAGTGTAGGGTATAGAGTGCATGGAATAGAGTGTAGAGTGTAGGGATTAGAGTGTAGGGTATAGAGTGTATGGTATAGAGTGTAGGGAATAGAGTGTAGGGTATAGAGTGTACTGATTACAGTGTAGGGTATAGAGTGTAGGGTATAGAATGCATGGAATAGAGTGTAGGGTATAGAGTATAGAGTGTAGGGTATAGAGTGTAGGGTATAGAGCGTAGGGTGTAGGGTATAGAGTGCAGGGTATAGAGTGTAGGGTATAGAGTGTAGAATGTAGGGTATAGAGTGTATGGTATAGAGTGTAGAGTGTAGGGTATAGAGTGTAGGGTATAGAGTGTAGAGTGTAGGGTATAGAGTGTAGGGTATAGAGTGTATGGTATATAGAGTAGAGTATAGAGTGTAGAGTGTAGGGTATAGAGTGGAGGGTATGGAGTGTACGGTATAGAGTGTAGAGTGTAGGGTATAGAGTGTAGGGTATAGAGTGTAAGGTATAGAGTGTAGAGTATAGAGTGTAGGGTATAGAGTGTAGGGTATAGAGTGTAGAGTGTAGGGTATAGAGTGTATAGTATAGAGTGTAGGGTATAGAGTGTAGAGTGTAGGGTATAGAGTGTAGGGTATAGAGTGTAGGGTATAGGGTGTAGAGTATAGAGTGTAGAGTGTAGGGTATAGAGTGTATGGTATAGAGTGTAGGGTATAGAGTGTAGAGTGTAGGGTATAGAGTGTAGGGTATAGAGTGTAAGGTATAGAGTGTAGAGTGTAGGGTATAGATTGTAGGGTATAGAGTGTAGGGTATAGAGTGTAGAGTGTAGGGTATAGAGTGTAGGGTATAGAATGTAGGGTTTAGAGTGTAGGGTATAGAGTGTAGGGTATCGAGTGTAGAGTGTAGGGTATAGAGTGTAGGGTATGGATTGTATGGTATAGAGTGTAGGGTATAGAGTGTAGGGTATAGAGTGTAGAGTGTACTGATTACAGTGTAGGGTATAGAGTGTAGGGTATAGAATGTATGGAATAGAGTGTAGGGTATAGAGTATAGAGTGTAGGGTATAGCGTGTAGGGTATAGAGCGTAGGGTGTAGGGTATAGAGTGTAGGGTATAGAGTGTATGGAATAGAGTGTAGGGTATAGTGTGTAGAGTGTAGGGTATAGAGTGTAGGGTATAGAGCGTAGGGTGTAGGGTATAGAGTGTAGGGTATAGAGTGTAGGGTATAGAGTGTAGAGTGTAGGGTATAGAGTGTATGGTATAGAGTGTAGGGTGTAGAGTGTAGGGTATAGAGTGTAGAGTGTAGGGTATAGAGTGTAGAGTGTAGGGTATAGAGTGTAGAGTGTATGGGATAGAGTGTAGGGGATAGAGTGTATGGTATAGAGTGTATGGTATAGAGTGTAGGGTATAGAGTGTAGGGTATAGAGTGTAGAGTGTAGGGTATAGAGTGTAGGGTATAGAGTGTAGAGTGTATGGTATAGAGTGTAGGGGATAGAGTGTAAGGTATAGAGTGTATGGTATAGAGTGTAGGGTATAGAGTGTAGGGTATAGAGTGTAGAGTGTAGGGTATAGAGTGTAGAGTATAGAGTGTAGGGTATAGAGTGTAGAGTGTAGGGTATAGATTGTAGGGTATAGAGTGTAGGGTATAGAGTGTAGAGTGTAGGGTATGGATTGTATGGTATAGAGTGTAGGGTATAGAGTGTAGGGTATAGAGTGTAGGGTATAGAGTGTAGAGTGTAGGGTATAGAGTGTATGGTATAGAGTGTAGGGTATAGAGTGTAGAGTGTAGGGTATAGAGTGTAGGGTATAGAGTGTAAGGTATAGAGTGTAGAGTGTAGGGTATAGATTGTAGGGTATAGAGTGTAGGGTATAGAGTGTAGAGTGTAGGGTATAGAGTGTAGGGTATAGAATGTAGGGTTTAGAGTGTAGGGTATAGAGTGTAGGGTATCGAGTGTAGAGTGTAGGGTATAGAGTGTAGGGTATGGATTGTATGGTATAGAGTGTAGGGTATAGAGTGTAGGGTATAGAGTGTAGAGTGTACTGATTACAGTGTAGGGTATAGAGTGTAGGGTATAGAATGTATGGAATAGAGTGTAGGGTATAGAGTATAGAGTGTAGGGTATAGAGTGTAGGGTATAGAGCGTAGGGTGTAGGGTATAGAGTGCAGGGTATAGAGTGTAGAGTGTAGAGTGTAGGGTGTAGAGTGTAGGGTATAGAGTGTAAGGTATAGAGTGTAGGGTATAGAGTGTATGTTATAGAGTGTAGGGTATAGAGTGTAGAGTGTAGGGTATAGAGTGTATGGTATAGAGTGTAGGGTGTAGAGTGTATGGTATAGAGTGTAGGGTGTAGAGTGTATGGTATAGAGTGTAGGGTATAGAGTGTAGGGTATAGAGTGTAAAGTGTAGAGTGTAGGGTATAGAGTGTAGAGTGTAGGGTATAGAGTGTAGGGTATAGTGTGTATGGAATAGAGTGTAGGGTATAGTGTGTAGAGTGTAGGGTATAGAGTGTAGGGTATAGAGCGTAGGGTGTAGGGTATAGAGTGTAGGGTATAGAGTGTAGGGTATAGAGTGTAGAGTGTAGGGTATAGAGTGTATGGTATAGAGTGTAGGGTGTAGAGTGTAGGGTATAGAGTGTAGAGTGTAGGGTATAGAGTGTATAGTGTAGGGTATAGAGTGTAGAGTGTATGGGATAGAGTGTAGGGGATAGAGTGTATGGTATATGGTATATGGTATATAATGGAACTAGAGAGAGTACAAAGGAGGGCAACAAAATTAATAAAGGGGATGGGAGAACTACAATACCCAGATAGATTAGCGAAATTAGGATTATTTAGTCTAGAAAAAAGACGACTGAGGGGCGATCTAATAACCATGTATAAGTATATAAGGGGACAATACAAATATCTCGCTGAGGATCTGTTTATACCAAGGAAGGTTACGGGCACAAGGGGGCATTCTTTGCGTCTGGAGGAGAGAAGGTTTTTCCACCAACATAGAAGAGGATTCTTTACTGTAACGGCAGTGAGAATCTGGAATTGCTTGCCTGAGGAGGTGGTGATGGCGAACTCAGTCAAGGGGTTCAAGAGAGGCCTGGATGTCTTCCTGGAGCAGAACAATATTGTATCATACAATTATTAGGTTCTGTAGAAGGACGTAGATCTGGGTATTTATTATGATGGAATATAGGCTGAACTGGATGGACAAATGTCTTTTTTCGGCCTTACTAACTATGTTACTATGTTACTATGTATAGAGTGTATGGCATAGAGTGTAGGGTATAGAGTGTAGGGTATAGAGTGTAGAGTGTAGGGTATAGAGTGTAGGGTATAGAGTGTAGAGTGTAGGGTATAGAGTGTAGGGTATAGAGTGTAGAGTGTATGGTATAGAGTGTATGGTATAGAGTGTATGTTATAGATTGTAGGGTATAGAGTGTAGGGTATAGAGTGTAGAGTGTAGGGTATAGAGTGTAGAGTGTAGGGTATAGAGTGTAGGGTATAGAGTTTAGAGTGTAGGGTATACAGTGTAGGGTATAGAGTGTAGATTGTATGGTATAGAGTGTAGGGGATAGAGTGTAAGGTATAGAGTGTATGGTATAGAGTGTAGGGTATAGAGTGTAGGGTATAGAGTGTAGAGTGTAGGGTATAGAGTGTAGGGTATAGAGTGTAGGGTATAGAGTGTAGAGTGTAGGGTATAGATTGTAGGGTATAGAGTGTAGGGTATAGAGTGTAGAGTGCAGGGTATAGAGTGTAGGGTATAGAATGTAGGGTTTAGAGTGTAGGGTATAGAGTGTAGGGTATAGAGTGTAGAGTGTAGGGTATAGAGTGTAGGGTATGGATTGTATGGTATAGAGTGTAGGGTACAGAGTGTAGGGTATAGAGTGTAGGGTATAGAGTGTAGAGTGTAGGGTATAGAGTGTATGGTATAGAGTGTAGGGTATAGAGTGTAGAGTGTAGGGTATAGAGTGTAGGGTATAGAGTGTAGGGTATAGAGTGTAGAGTGTAGGGTATAGATTGTAGGGTATAGAGTGTAGGGTATAGAGTGTAGAGTGTAGGGTATAGAGTGTAGGGTATAGAATGTAGGGTTTAGAGTGTAGGGTATAGAGTGTAGGGTATAGAGTGTAGAGTGTAGGGTATAGAGTGTAGGGTATGGATTGTATGGTATAGAGTGTAGGGTATAGAGTGTAGGGTATAGAGTGTAGAGTGTACTGATTACAGTGTAGGGTATAGAGTGTAGGGTATAGAATGTATGGAATAGAGTGTAGGGTATAGAGTATAGAGTGTAGGGTATAGAGTGTAGGGTATAGAGCGTAGGGTGTAGGGTATAGAGTGCGGGGTATAGAGTGTAGAGTGTAGAGTGTAGGGTATAGAGTGTAGAGTGTAGGGTATAGAGTGTAGGGTATAGAGTGCATGGAATAGAGTGTAGAGTGTAGGGATTAGAGTGTAGGGTATAGAGTGTATGGTATAGAGTGTAGGGAATAGAGTGTAGGGTATAGAGTGTACTGATTACAGTGTAGGGTATAGAGTGTAGGGTATAGAATGCATGGAATAGAGTGTAGGGTATAGAGTATAGAGTGTAGGGTATAGAGTGTAGGGTATAGAGCGTAGGGTGTAGGGTATAGAGTGCAGGGTATAGAGTGTAGGGTATAGAGTGTAGAATGTAGGGTATAGAGTGTATGGTATAGAGTGTAGAGTGTAGGGTATAGAGTGTAGGGTATAGAGTGTAGAGTGTAGGGTATAGAGTGTAGGGTATAGAGTGTATGGTATATAGAGTAGAGTATAGAGTGTAGAGTGTAGGGTATAGAGTGGAGGGTATGGAGTGTACGGTATAGAGTGTAGAGTGTAGGGTATAGAGTGTAGGGTATAGAGTGTAAGGTATAGAGTGTAGAGTATAGAGTGTAGGGTATAGAGTGTAGGGTATAGAGTGTAGAGTGTAGGGTATAGAGTGTATAGTATAGAGTGTAGGGTATAGAGTGTAGAGTGTAGGGTATAGAGTGTAGGGTATGGAGTGTAGGGTATAGGGTGTAGAGTATAGAGTGTAGGGTATAGAGTGTAGGGTATAGAGTGTAGGGTATAGAGTGTAGGTTATAGAGTGTAGGGTATAGAGTGTAGAGTGTAGGGTATAGAGTGTATGGTATAGAGTGTAGGGTATAGAGTGTAGAGTGTAGGGTATAGAGTGTAGGGTATAGAGTGTAGGGTATAGAGTGTAGGGTATAGAGTGTAGGGTATAGAGTGTAGAGTGTAGGGTATAGAGTGTAGGGTATAGAATGTAGGGTATAGAGTGTAGGGTATAGAGTGTAGGGTATAGAGTGTAGAGTGTAGGGTATAGAGTGTAGGGTATGGAGTGTAGAGTGTAGGGATTAGAGTGTATGGTATAGAGTGTAGGGTATAGAGTGTAGACTATAGGGTATAGAGTGTAGAGTATGGAGTGTAGAGTATAGAGTGTAGGATATAGAGTGTAGAGTGTAGGGATTAGAGTGTAGGGCATAGAGTGTAGGGCATAGAGTGTAGAGTGTAGGGTATAGAGTGTAGGGTATAGAGTATAGAGTGTAGGGTATAGAGTGTAGGGTATAGAGTGTAGAGTGTAGGGTATAGAGTGTAGAGTGTAGGGTATAGAGTGTAGGGTATAGAGTGCATGGAATAGAGTGTAGAGTGTAGGGTATAAAGTGTATGGTATAGAGTGTAGGGTATAGAGTGTAGGGTATAGAATGTATGGAATAGAGTATAGGGTATAGAGTAAAGAGTGTAGGGTATAGAGTGTAGGGTATAGAGCGTAGGGTGTACGGTACAGAGTGTAGGGTATAGAGTGCATGGAATAGAGTGTAGAGTGTAGGGATTAGAGTGTAGGGTATAGAGTGTATGGTATAGAGTGTAGGGAATAGAGTGTAGGGTATAGAGTGTACTGATTACAGTGTAGGGTATAGAGTGTAGGGTATAGAATGCATGGAATAGAGTGTAGGGTATAGAGTATAGAGTGTAGGGTATAGAGTGTAGGGTATAGAGCGTAGGGTGTAGGGTATAGAGTGCAGGGTATAGTGTGTAGGGTATAGAGTGTAGAATGTAGGGTATAGAGTGTATGGTATAGAGTGTAGAGTGTAGAGTGTAGGGTATAGAGTGTAGGGTATAGAGTGTAGAGTGTAGGGTATAGAGTGTAGGGTATAGAGTGTATGGTATATAGAGTAGAGTATAGAGTGTAGAGTGTAGGGTATAGAGTGGAGGGTATGGAGTGTACGGTATAGAGTGTAGAGTGTAGGGTATAGAGTGTAGGGTATAGAGTGTAAGGTATAGAGTGTAGAGTATAGAGTGTAGGGTATAGAGTGTAGGGTATAGAGTGTAGAGTGTAGGGTATAGAGTGTATAGTATAGAGTGTAGGGTATAGAGTGTAGAGTGTAGGGTATAGAGTGTAGGGTATAGAGTGTAGGGTATAGGGTGTAGAGTATAGAGTGTAGGGTATAGAGTGTAGGGTATAGAGTGTAGGGTATAGAGTGTAGGTTATAGAGTGTAGGGTATAGAGTGTAGAGTGTAGGGTATAGAGTGTATGGTATAGACTGTAGGGTATAGAGTGTAGAGTGTAGGGTATAGAGTGTAGGGTATAGAGTGTAGGGTATAGAGTGTAGGGTATAGAGTGTAGAGTGTAGGGTATAGAGTGTAGGGTATAGAATGTAGGGTATAGAGTGTAGGGTATAGAGTGTAGGGTATAGAGTGTAGAGAGTAGGGTATAGAGTGTAGG
This sequence comes from Ranitomeya imitator, assembly GCF_032444005.1. Lineage (NCBI taxonomy): Eukaryota > Metazoa > Chordata > Amphibia > Anura > Dendrobatidae > Ranitomeya > Ranitomeya imitator. The sequence continues at coordinate 444,858 of NW_027193601.1, forward strand.
GTATGGAGTGTAGAGTGTAGGGATTAGAGTGTATGGTATAGAGTGTAGGGTATAGAGTGTAGACTATAGGGTATAGAGTGTAGAGTATGGAGTGTAGAGTATAGAGTGTAGGATATAGAGTGTAGAGTGTAGGGATTAGAGTGTAGGGCATAGAGTGTAGGGCATAGAGTGTAGAGTGTAGGGTATAGAGTGTAGGGTATAGAGTATAGAGTGTAGGGTATAGAGTGTAGGGTATAGAGTGTAGAGTGTAGGGTATAGAGTGTAGAGTGTAGGGTATAGAGTGTAGGGTATAGAGTGCATGGAATAGAGTGTAGAGTGTAGGGTATAAAGTGTATGGTATAGAGTGTAGGGTATAGAGTGTAGGGTATAGAATGTATGGAATAGAGTATAGGGTATAGAGTATAGAGTGTAGGGTATAGAGTGTAGGGTATAGAGCGTAGGGTGTACGGTACAGAGTGTAGGGTTTAGAGTGTAGGGTATAGAGTGTAGAGTGTAGGGTATAGAGTGTATGGTATAGAGTGTAGGGTATGAAGTGTAGGGTATAGAGTGTAGAGTGTAGGGTATAGAGTGTATGGTATAGAGTGTATGGTGTAGAGTGTATGGTATAGAGTGTAGGGTATAGAGTGTATGGTATAGAGTGTAGGGTATAGAGTGTAGAGTGTAGGGTATAGAGTGTATTGTATAGAGTGTAGGGCATAGAGTGTAGGGTATAGATTGTAGGGTATAGAGTGTATAGTGTAGGGTATAGAGTGTAGGGTTTAGAGTGTATGGTATAGAGTGTAGGGAATAGAGTGTAGAGTGTATGGTATAGAGTGTAGGGTATAGAGTGTAGAGTGTAGGGTATAAAGTGTAGGGTATAGAGTGTAGGGTATAGAGTGTAGAGTGTAGGGATTAGAGTGTAGGGTATAGTGTGTAGGGTATAGAGTGTAGAATGTACAGTATAGAGTGTAGGGTATAGAGTATGGAGTGTAGGGTATAGAGTGTAGGGTATAGAGTGTAAAGTGTAGAGTGTAGGGTATAGAGTGTAAAGTGTAGGGTATAGAGTGTAGGGTATAGAGTGTATGGAATAGAGTGTAGGGTATAGTGTGTAGAGTGTAGGGTATAGAGTATAGGGTATAGAGCGTAGGGTGTAGGGTATAGAGTGTAGGGTATAGAGTGTAGGGTATAGAGTGTAGAGTGTAGGGTATAGAGTGTATGGTATAGAGTGTAGGGTGTAGAGTGTAGGGTATAGAGTGTAGGGTATAGAGTGTAGAGTGTAGGGTATAGAGTGTAGGGTATAGAATGTAGGGTTTAGAGTGTAAGGTATAGAGTGTAGGGTATAGAGTGTAGAGTGTAGGGTATAGAGTGTAGGGTATGGATTGTATGGTATAGAGTGTAGGGTATAGAGTGTAGGGTATAGAGTGTAGAGTGTACTGATTACAGTGTAGGGTATAGAGTGTAGGGTATAGAATGTATGGAATAGAGTGTAGGGTATAGAGTATAGAGTGTAGGGTATAGAGTGTAGGGTATAGAGCGTAGGGTGTAGGGTATAGAGTGCAGGGTATAGAGTGTAGAGTGTAGAGTGTAGGGTGTAGAGTGTAGGGTATAGAGTGTAAGGTATAGAGTGTAGGGTATAGAGTGTATGTTATAGAGTGTAGGGTATAGAGTGTAGAGTGTAGGGTATAGAGTGTATGGTATAGAGTGTAGGGTGTAGAGTGTATGGTATAGAGTGTAGGTTATAGAGTGTATGGTATAGAGTATAGAGTGTAGGGTATAGAGTGTAGGGTATAGAGTGTAAAGTGTAGAGTGTAGGGTATAGAGTGTAGGGTATAGAGTGTAGGGTATAGAGTGTATGGAATAGAGTGTAGGGTATAGTGTGTAGAGTGTAGGGTATAGAGTGTAGGGTATAGAGCGTAGGGTGTAGGGTATAGAGTGTAGGGTATAGAGTGTAGAGTGTAGGGTATAGAGTGTATGGTATAGAGTGTAGGGTGTAGAGTGTAGGGTATAGAGTGTAGAGTGTAGGGTATAGAGTGTAGAGTGTAGGGTATAGAGTGTAGAGTGTATAGGATAGAGTGTAGGGGATAGAGTGTATGGTATAGAGTGTATGGCATAGAGTGTAGGGTATAGAGTGTAGGGTATAGAGTGTAGAGTGTAGGGTATAGAGTGTAGGGTATAGAGTGTAGAGTGTAGGGTATAGAGTGTAGGGTATAGAGTGTAGAGTGTATGGTATAGAGTGTATGGTATAGAGTGTATGTTATAGATTGTAGGGTATAGAGTGTAGGGTATAGAGTGTAGAGTGTAGGGTATAGAGTGTAGAGTGTAGGGTATAGAGTGTAGGGTATAGAGTTTAGAGTGTAGGGTATACAGTGTAGGGTATAGAGTGTAGATTGTATGGTATAGAGTGTAGGGGATAGAGTGTAAGGTATAGAGTGTATGGTATAGAGTGTAGGGTATAGAGTGTAGGGTATAGAGTGTAGAGTGTAGGGTATAGAGTGTAGGGTATAGAGTGTAGGGTATAGAGTGTAGAGTGTAGGGTATAGATTGTAGGGTATAGAGTGTAGGGTATAGAGTGTAGAGTGCAGGGTATAGAGTGTAGGGTATAGAATGTAGGGTTTAGAGTGTAGGGTATAGAGTGTAGGGTATAGAGTGTAGAGTGTAGGGTATAGAGTGTAGGGTATGGATTGTATGGTATAGAGTGTAGGGTACAGAGTGTAGGGTATAGAGTGTAGGGTATAGAGTGTAGAGTGTAGGGTATAGAGTGTATGGTATAGAGTGTAGGGTATAGAGTGTAGAGTGTAGGGTATAGAGTGTAGGGTATAGAGTGTAGGGTATAGAGTGTAGAGTGTAGGGTATAGATTGTAGGGTATAGAGTGTAGGGTATAGAGTGTAGAGTGTAGGGTATAGAGTGTAGGGTATAGAATGTAGGGTTTAGAGTGTAGGGTATAGAGTGTAGGGTATAGAGTGTAGAGTGTAGGGTATAGAGTGTAGGGTATGGATTGTATGGTATAGAGTGTAGGGTATAGAGTGTAGGGTATAGAGTGTAGAGTGTACTGATTACAGTGTAGGGTATAGAGTGTAGGGTATAGAATGTATGGAATAGAGTGTAGGGTATAGAGTATAGAGTGTAGGGTATAGAGTGTAGGGTATAGAGCGTAGGGTGTAGGGTATAGAGTGCGGGGTATAGAGTGTAGAGTGTAGAGTGTAGGGTATAGAGTGTAGAGTGTAGGGTATAGAGTGTAGGGTATAGAGTGCATGGAATAGAGTGTAGAGTGTAGGGATTAGAGTGTAGGGTATAGAGTGTATGGTATAGAGTGTAGGGAATAGAGTGTAGGGTATAGAGTGTACTGATTACAGTGTAGGGTATAGAGTGTAGGGTATAGAATGCATGGAATAGAGTGTAGGGTATAGAGTATAGAGTGTAGGGTATAGAGTGTAGGGTATAGAGCGTAGGGTGTAGGGTATAGAGTGCAGGGTATAGAGTGTAGGGTATAGAGTGTAGAATGTAGGGTATAGAGTGTATGGTATAGAGTGTAGAGTGTAGGGTATAGAGTGTAGGGTATAGAGTGTAGAGTGTAGGGTATAGAGTGTAGGGTATAGAGTGTATGGTATATAGAGTAGAGTATAGAGTGTAGAGTGTAGGGTATAGAGTGGAGGGTATGGAGTGTACGGTATAGAGTGTAGAGTGTAGGGTATAGAGTGTAGGGTATAGAGTGTAAGGTATAGAGTGTAGAGTATAGAGTGTAGGGTATAGAGTGTAGGGTATAGAGTGTAGAGTGTAGGGTATAGAGTGTATAGTATAGAGTGTAGGGTATAGAGTGTAGAGTGTAGGGTATAGAGTGTAGGGTATGGAGTGTAGGGTATAGGGTGTAGAGTATAGAGTGTAGGGTATAGAGTGTAGGGTATAGAGTGTAGGGTATAGAGTGTAGGTTATAGAGTGTAGGGTATAGAGTGTAGAGTGTAGGGTATAGAGTGTATGGTATAGAGTGTAGGGTATAGAGTGTAGAGTGTAGGGTATAGAGTGTAGGGTATAGAGTGTAGGGTATAGAGTGTAGGGTATAGAGTGTAGGGTATAGAGTGTAGAGTGTAGGGTATAGAGTGTAGGGTATAGAATGTAGGGTATAGAGTGTAGGGTATAGAGTGTAGGGTATAGAGTGTAGAGTGTAGGGTATAGAGTGTAGGGTATGGAGTGTAGAGTGTAGGGATTAGAGTGTATGGTATAGAGTGTAGGGTATAGAGTGTAGACTATAGGGTATAGAGTGTAGAGTATGGAGTGTAGAGTATAGAGTGTAGGATATAGAGTGTAGAGTGTAGGGATTAGAGTGTAGGGCATAGAGTGTAGGGCATAGAGTGTAGAGTGTAGGGTATAGAGTGTAGGGTATAGAGTATAGAGTGTAGGGTATAGAGTGTAGGGTATAGAGTGTAGAGTGTAGGGTATAGAGTGTAGAGTGTAGGGTATAGAGTGTAGGGTATAGAGTGCATGGAATAGAGTGTAGAGTGTAGGGTATAAAGTGTATGGTATAGAGTGTAGGGTATAGAGTGTAGGGTATAGAATGTATGGAATAGAGTATAGGGTATAGAGTAAAGAGTGTAGGGTATAGAGTGTAGGGTATAGAGCGTAGGGTGTACGGTACAGAGTGTAGGGTATAGAGTGCATGGAATAGAGTGTAGAGTGTAGGGATTAGAGTGTAGGGTATAGAGTGTATGGTATAGAGTGTAGGGAATAGAGTGTAGGGTATAGAGTGTACTGATTACAGTGTAGGGTATAGAGTGTAGGGTATAGAATGCATGGAATAGAGTGTAGGGTATAGAGTATAGAGTGTAGGGTATAGAGTGTAGGGTATAGAGCGTAGGGTGTAGGGTATAGAGTGCAGGGTATAGTGTGTAGGGTATAGAGTGTAGAATGTAGGGTATAGAGTGTATGGTATAGAGTGTAGAGTGTAGAGTGTAGGGTATAGAGTGTAGGGTATAGAGTGTAGAGTGTAGGGTATAGAGTGTAGGGTATAGAGTGTATGGTATATAGAGTAGAGTATAGAGTGTAGAGTGTAGGGTATAGAGTGGAGGGTATGGAGTGTACGGTATAGAGTGTAGAGTGTAGGGTATAGAGTGTAGGGTATAGAGTGTAAGGTATAGAGTGTAGAGTATAGAGTGTAGGGTATAGAGTGTAGGGTATAGAGTGTAGAGTGTAGGGTATAGAGTGTATAGTATAGAGTGTAGGGTATAGAGTGTAGAGTGTAGGGTATAGAGTGTAGGGTATAGAGTGTAGGGTATAGGGTGTAGAGTATAGAGTGTAGGGTATAGAGTGTAGGGTATAGAGTGTAGGGTATAGAGTGTAGGTTATAGAGTGTAGGGTATAGAGTGTAGAGTGTAGGGTATAGAGTGTATGGTATAGACTGTAGGGTATAGAGTGTAGAGTGTAGGGTATAGAGTGTAGGGTATAGAGTGTAGGGTATAGAGTGTAGGGTATAGAGTGTAGAGTGTAGGGTATAGAGTGTAGGGTATAGAATGTAGGGTATAGAGTGTAGGGTATAGAGTGTAGGGTATAGAGTGTAGAGAGTAGGGTATAGAGTGTAGGGTATGGAGTGTAGAGTGTAGGGATTAGAGTGTATGGTATAGAGTGTAGGGTATAGAGTGTAGACTATAGGGTATAGAGTGTAGAGTATGGAGTGTAGAGTATAGAGTGTAGGATATAGAGTGTAGAGTGTAGGGATTAGAGTGTAGGGCATAGAGTGTAGGGCATAGAGTGTAGAGTGTAGGGTATAGAGTGTAGGGTATAGAGTATAGAGTGTAGGGTATAGAGTGTAGGGTATAGAGTGTAGAGTGTAGGGTATAGAGTGTAGAGTGTAGGGTATAGAGTGTAGGGTATAGAGTGCATGGAATAGAGTGTAGAGTGTAGGGTATAAAGTGTATGGTATAGAGTGTAGGGTATAGAGTGTAGGGTATAGAATGTATGGAATAGAGTATAGGGTATAGAGTATAGAGTGTAGGGTATAGAGTGTAGGGTATAGAGCGTAGGGTGTACGGTACAGAGTGTAGGGTTTAGAGTGTAGGGTATAGAGTGTAGAGTGTAGGGTATAGAGTGTATGGTATAGAGTGTAGGGTATGAAGTGTAGGGTATAGAGTGTAGAGTGTAGGGTATAGAGTGTATGGTATAGAGTGTATGGTGTAGAGTGTATGGTATAGAGTGTAGGGTATAGAGTGTATGGTATAGAGTGTAGGGTATAGAGTGTAGAGTGTAGGGTATAGAGTGTATTGTATAGAGTGTAGGGCATAGAGTGTAGGGTATAGATTGTAGGGTATAGAGTGTATAGTGTAGGGTATAGAGTGTAGGGTTTAGAGTGTATGGTATAGAGTGTAGGGAATAGAGTGTAGAGTGTATGGTATAGAGTGTAGGGTATAGAGTGTAGAGTGTAGGGTATAAAGTGTAGGGTATAGAGTGTAGGGTATAGAGTGTAGAGTGTAGGGATTAGAGTGTAGGGTATAGTGTGTAGGGTATAGAGTGTAGAATGTACAGTATAGAGTGTAGGGTATAGAGTATGGAGTGTAGGGTATAGAGTGTAGGGTATAGAGTGTAAAGTGTAGAGTGTAGGGTATAGAGTGTAAAGTGTAGGGTATAGAGTGTAGGGTATAGAGTGTATGGAATAGAGTGTAGGGTATAGTGTGTAGAGTGTAGGGTATAGAGTATAGGGTATAGAGCGTAGGGTGTAGGGTATAGAGTGTAGGGTATAGAGTGTAGGGTATAGAGTGTAGAGTGTAGGGTATAGAGTGTATGGTATAGAGTGTAGGGTGTAGAGTGTAGGGTATAGAATGTAGGGTATAGAGTGTAGAGTGTAGGGTATAGAGTGTAGGGTATAGAATGTAGGGTTTAGAGTGTAAGGTATAGAGTGTAGGGTATAGAGTGTAGAGTGTAGGGTATAGAGTGTAGGGTATGGATTGTATGGTATAGAGTGTAGGGTATAGAGTGTAGGGTATAGAGTGTAGAGTGTACTGATTACAGTGTAGGGTATAGAGTGTAGGGTATAGAATGTATGGAATAGAGTGTAGGGTATAGAGTATAGAGTGTAGGGTATAGAGTGTAGGGTATAGAGCGTAGGGTGTAGGGTATAGAGTGCAGGGTATAGAGTGTAGAGTGTAGAGTGTAGGGTGTAGAGTGTAGGGTATAGAGTGTAAGGTATAGAGTGTAGGGTATAGAGTGTATGTTATAGAGTGTAGGGTATAGAGTGTAGAGTGTAGGGTATAGAGTGTATGGTATAGAGTGTAGGGTGTAGAGTGTATGGTATAGAGTGTAGGTTATAGAGTGTATGGTATAGAGTATAGAGTGTAGGGTATAGAGTGTAGGGTATAGAGTGTAAAGTGTAGAGTGTAGGGTATAGAGTGTAGGGTATAGAGTGTAGGGTATAGAGTGTATGGAATAGAGTGTAGGGTATAGTGTGTAGAGTGTAGGGTATAGAGTGTAGGGTATAGAGCGTAGGGTGTAGGGTATAGAGTGTAGGGTATAGAGTGTAGAGTGTAGGGTATAGAGTGTATGGTATAGAGTGTAGGGTGTAGAGTGTAGGGTATAGAGTGTAGAGTGTAGGGTATAGAGTGTAGAGTGTAGGGTATAGAGTGTAGAGTGTATAGGATAGAGTGTAGGGGATAGAGTGTATGGTATAGAGTGTATGGCATAGAGTGTAGGGTATAGAGTGTAGGGTATAGAGTGTAGAGTGTAGGGTATAGAGTGTAGGGTATAGAGTGTAGAGTGTAGGGTATAGAGTGTAGGGTATAGAGTGTAGAGTGTATGGTATAGAGTGTATGGTATAGAGTGTATGTTATAGATTGTAGGGTATAGAGTGTAGGGTATAGAGTGTAGAGTGTAGGGTATAGAGTGTAGAGTGTAGGGTATAGAGTGTAGGGTATAGAGTTTAGAGTGTAGGGTATACAGTGTAGGGTATAGAGTGTAGATTGTATGGTATAGAGTGTAGGGGATAGAGTGTAAGGTATAGAGTGTATGGTATGGAGTGTAGGGTATAGAGTGTAGGGTATAGAGTGTAGAGTGTAGGGTATAGAGTGTAGGGTATAGAGTGTAGGGTATAGAGTGTAGAGTGTAGGGTATAGATTGTAGGGTATAGAGTGTAGGGTATAGAGTGTAGAGTGCAGGGTATAGAGTGTAGGGTATAGAATGTAGGGTTTAGAGTGTAGGGTATAGAGTGTAGGGTATAGAGTGTAGAGTGTAGGGTATAGAGTGTAGGGTATGGATTGTATGGTATAGAGTGTAGGGTATAGAGTGTAGGGTATAGAGTGTAGGGCATAGAGTGTATGGTATAGAGTGTAGGGTATAGAGTGTAGAGTGTACGGTATAGAGTGTAGGGTATAGAGTGTAGGGTATAGAGTGTAGAGTGTAGGGTATAGATTGTAGGGTATAGAGTGTAGGGTATAGAGTGTAGAGTGTAGGGTATAGAGTGTAGGGTATAGAATGTAGGGTTTAGAGTGTAGGGTATAGAGTGTAGGGTATAGAGTGTAGAGTGTAGGGTATAGAGTGTAGGGTATGGATTGTATGGTATAGAGTGTAGGGTATAGAGTGTAGGGTATAGAGTGTAGAGTGTACTGATTAAAGTGTAGGGTATAGAGTGTAGGGTATAGAATGTATGGAATAGAGTGTAGGGTATAGAGTATAGAGTGTAGGGTATAGAGTGTAGGGTATAGAGCGTAGGGTGTAGGGTATAGAGTGCAGGGTATAGAGTGTAGAGTGTAGAGTGTAGGGTATAGAGTGTAGAGTGTAGGGTATAGAGTGTAGGGTATAGAGTGCATGGAATAGAGTGTAGAGTGTAGGGATTTGAGTGTAGGGTATAGAGTGTATGGTATAGAGTGTAGGGAATAGAGTGTAGGGTATAGAGTGTACTGATTACAGTGTAGGGTATAGAGTGTAGGGTATAGAATGTATGGAATAGAGTGTAGGGTATAGAGTATAGAGTGTAGGGTATAGAGTGTAGGGTATAGAGCGTAGGGTGTAGGGTATAGAGTGCAGGGTATAGAGTGTAGGGTATAGAGTGTAGAGTGTAGGGTATAGAGTGTATGGTATAGAGTGTAGAGTGTAGAGTGTAGGGTATAGAGTGTAGGGTATAGAGTGTAGAGTGTAGGGTATAGAGTGTAGGGTATAGAGTGTATGGTATATAGAGTAGAGTATAGAGTGTAGAGTGTAGGGTATAGAGTGGAGGGTATGGAGTGTACGGTATAGAGTGTAGAGTGTAGGGTATAGAGTGTAGGGTATAGAGTGTAAGGTATAGAGTGTAGAGTATAGAGTGTAGGATATAGAGTGTAGGGTATAGAGTGTAGAGTGTAGGGTATAGAGTGTATAGTATAGAGTGTAGGGTATAGAGTGTAGGGTATAGAGTGTAGAGTGTAGGGTATAGAGTGTAGGGTATAGAGTGTAGGGTATAGGGTGTAGAGTATAGAGTGTAGGGTATAGAGTGTAGGGTATAGAGTGTAGGGTATAGAGTGTAGGGTATAGAGTGTAGAGTGTAGGGTATAGAGTGTATGGTATAGAGTGTAGGGTATAGAGTGTAGAGTGTAGGGTATAGAGTGTAGGGTATAGAGTGTAGGGTATAGAGTGTAGGGTATAGAGTGTAGGGTATAGAGTGTAGAGTGTAGGGTATAGAGTGTAGGGTATAGAATGTAGGGTATAGAGTGTAGGGTATAGAGTGTAGGGTATAGAGTGTAGAGTGTAGGGTATAGAGTGTAGGGTATGGAGTGTAGAGTGTAGGGATTAGAGTGTATGGTATAGAGTGTAGGGTATAGAGTGTAGACTATAGGGTATAGAGTGTAGAGTATGGAGTGTAGAGTATAGAGTGTGGGATATAGAGTGTAGAGTGTAGGGATTAGAGTGTAGGGCATAGAGTGTAGGGCATAGAGTGTAGAGTGTAGGGTATAGAGTGTAGGGTATAGAGTATAGAGTGTAGGGTATAGAGTGTAGGGTATAGAGTGTAGAGTGTAGGGTATAGAGTGTAGAGTGTAGGGTATAGAGTGTAGGGTATAGAGTGCATGGAATAGAGTGTAGAGTGTAGGGTATAAAGTGTATGGTATAGAGTGTAGGGTATAGAGTGTAGGGTATAGAGTGTAGAGTGTAGGGATTAGAGTGTAGGGTATAGAGTGTAGGGTATAGAATGTATGGAATAGAGTATAGGGTATAGAGTGTAGGGTATAGAGTGTAGGGTATAGAGCGTAGGGTGTACGGTATAGAGTGTAGGGTATAGAGTGTAGAGTGTAGGGTATAGAGTGTATGGTATAGAGTGTAGGGTATGAAGTGTAGGGTATAGAGTGTAGAGTGTAGGGTATAGAGTGTATGGTATAGAGTGTAGGGTATGAAGTGTAGGGTATAGAGTGTAGAGTGTAGGGTATAGTGTGTATGGTATAGAGTGTATGGTGTAGAGTGTATGGTATAGGGTGTAGGGTATAGAGTGTATGGTATAGAGTGTAGGGTATAGAGTGTAGAGTGTAGGGTATAGAGTGTATTGTATAGAGTGTAGGGCATAGAGTGTAGGGTATAGATTGTAGGGTATAGAGTGTATAGTGTAGGGTATAGAGTGTAGGGTTTAGAGTGTATGGTATAGAGTGTAGGGAATAGAGTGTAGAGTGTATGGTATAGAGTGTAGGGTATAGAGTGTAGAGTGTAGGGTATAAAGTGTAGGGTATAGAGTGTAGGGTATAGAGTGTAGAGAGTAGGGTATAGAGTGTAGGGTATAAAGTGTAGGGTATAGAGTGTAGAGTGTAGGGATTAGAGTGTAGGGTATAGAGTGTAGGGTATAGAGTGTAGAATGTACGGTATAGAGTGTAGGGTATAGAGTATAGAGTGTAGGGTATAGAGTGTAGGGTATAGAGTGTAAAGTGTAGAGTGTAGGGTATAGAGTGTAGAGTGTAGGGTATAGAGTGTAGGGTATAGAGTGTATGGAATAGAGTGTAGGGTATAGTGTGTAGAGTGTAGGGTATAGAGTATAGGGTATAGAGCGTAGGGTGTAGGGTATAGAGTGTAGGGTATAGAGTGTAGGGTATAGAGTGTAGAGTGTAGGGTATAGAGTGTATGGTATAGAGTGTAGGGTGTAGAGTGTAGGGTATAGAGTGTAGAGTGTAGGGTATAGAGTGTAGAGTGTAGGGTATAGAGTGTAGAGTGTATGGGATAGAGTGTAGGGGATAGAGTGTATGGTATAGAGTGTATGGTAAAGAGTGTAGGGTATAGAGTGTAGGGTGTAGAGTGTAGGGTATAGAGTGTAGGGTATAGAGTGTAGAGTGTAGGGTATAGAGTGTAGGGTATAGAGTGTCGAGTGTATGGTATAGAGTGTATGGTATAGAGTGTATGTTATAGATTGTAGGGTATAGAGTGTAGGGTATATAGTGTAGAGTGTAGGGTATAGAGTGTAGAGTGTAGGGTATAGAGTGTAGGGTATAGAGTTTAGAGTGTAGGGTATACAGTGTAGGGTATAGAGTATAGAGTGTATGGTATAGAGTGTAGGGGATAGAGTGTATGGTATAGAGTGTAGGGTATAGAGTGTAGGGTATAGAGTGTAGGGTATAGAGTGTAGGGTATAGAGTGTAGGGTGTAGAGTGTAGGGTATAGAGTGTAGGGTATAGGGTGTAGGGTATGGAGTGTAGGGTGTAGAATGTAGGGTATAGAGTGTAGGGTATAGAGTGTAGGGTATAGAGTGTAGGGTATAGCGTGTCGGGTATAGAGTGTAGGGTATAGAGTGTAGGGTATAGAGTGTAGAGTATAGAGTGTAAAGTGTAGAGTGTAGGGTGTAGAGTGTAGAGTGTAGGGTATAGAGTGTAAAGTGTAGGGTATAAAGTGTAGGGTATAGAGTGTATGGTATAGAGTGTAGGGTATAGAGTGTAGAGTGTATGGTATATAGTGTAGGGTATAATGTGTAGAGTGTAGGGTATAGAGTGTAAGGTATAGAGGGTAGGGTATAGAGTGTATGGTGTAGAGTGTAGAGTGTAGGGTATAGAGTGTATTGTATAGATTGAATGGTATAGAGTGTAGGGTATAGAGTGTAAGCTATAAAGTGTAGGGTGAAGAGTGTAGGGTATAGAGTGTAGGGTATAGAGTGTAGGGTATAGAGTGTAGGGTATAGAGTGTAGGGTATAGAGTGTAGAGTGTAGGGTATAGAGTGTAGGGTATAGAGTGTAGAGTGTAGGGTATAGAGTGTAGGGTTTAGAGAGTAGGTTATAGAGTGTAGAGTGTAGGGTATAGAGTGTAGAGTGTAGGGTATAGAGTGTAGGGTATAGAGTGTAGAGTGTAGGGTATAGAGTGTAGGGTATAGAGTGTAGAGTGTAGGGTATAAAGTGTAGAGAGTAGGGTATAGAGTGTAGGGTATAGAGTGTAGGTTATAGAGTGTAGGGTATAGAGTGTAGAGTGTATGGTGTAGAGTGTAGGGTATAGAGTGTAGGGTATAGAGTGTAGAGTGTAGGGTATAAAGTGTAGAGAGTAGGGTATAGAGTGTAGGGTATAGAGTGTAGGTTATAAAGTGTAGGGGATAGAGTGTAGAGTGTAGGGTGTAGATTGTAGGTTATAGAGTGTAGAGTGGAGGGTATAAAGTGTAGAGAGTAGGGTATAGAGTGTAGCGTATAGAGTGTAGGTTATAGAGTGTAGGGTATAGAGTGTAGAGTGTAGGGTGTAGAGTGTAGGGTATAGAGTGTAGGGTTTAGAGTGTATGGTATAGAGTGTAGGGTATAGATTGTAGGGTATAGAGTGTAGAGAGTAGGGTATAGAGTGTATGGTATAGAGTGTAGAGTGTAGGGTATATAGTGTATATTGTAGGGTAAAGAGTGTAGGGTATAGAGAGTATGGTATAGAGAGTAGGGAATAGAGTGTAGAGTGTAGGGTATAGAGTGTAGGGTATAGAGTGTAGAGTGTAGGGTATAGAGTGTAGGGTATGGATTGCATGGTATAGAGTGTAGGGTATAGAGTGTAGGGTATAGAGTGTAGGGTATAGAGTGTAGAGTGTAGGGTATAGAGTGTATGGTATAGAGTGTAGGGTATAGAGTGTAGAGTGTAGGGTATAGAGTGTAGGGTATAGAGTGTAGAGTGTAGGGTATAGATTGTAGGGTATAGAGTGTAGGGTATAGAGTGTAGAGTGTAGGGTATAGAGTGTAGGGTATAGAATGTAGGGTATAGAGTGTAGGGTATAGAGTGTAGGGTATAGAGTGTAGAGTGTAGGGTATAGATTGTAGGGTATAGAGTGTAGGGTATAGAGTGTAGAGTGCAGGGTATAGAGTGTAGGGTATAGAATGTAGGGTTTAGAGTGTAGGGTATAGAGTGTAGGGTATAGAGTGTAGAGTGTAGGGTATAGAGTGTAGGGTATGGATTGTATGGTATAGAGTGTAGGGTATAGAGTGTAGGGTATAGAGTGTAGAGTGTACTGATTACAGTGTAGGGTATAGAGTGTAGGGTATAGAATGTATGGAATAGAGTGTAGGGTATAGAGTATAGAGTGTAGGGTATAGAGTGTAGGGTATAGAGCGTAGGGTGTAGGGTATAGAGTGCAGGGTATAGAGTGTAGAGTGTAGAGTGTAGGGTGTACAGTGTAGGGTATAGAGTGTAAGGTATAGAGAGTAGGGTATAGAGTGTATGTTATAGAGTGTAGGTTATAGAGTGTAGAGTGTAGGGTATAGAGTGTATGGTATAGAGTGTAGGGTGTAGAGTGTATGGTATAGAGTGTAGGTTATAGAGTGTATGGTATAGAGTATAGAGTGTAGGGTATAGAGTGTAGGGTATAGAGTGTAAAGTGTAGAGTGTAGGGTATAGAGTGTAGAGTGTAGGGTATAGAGTGTAGGGTATAGAGTGTATGGAATAGAGTGTAGGGTATAGTGTGTAGAGTGTAGGGTATAGAGTGTAGGGTATAGAGCGTAGGGTGTAGGGTATAGAGTGTAGGGTATAGAGTGTAGGGTATAGAGTGTATGGTATAGAGTGTAGGGTGTAGAGTGTAGGGTATAGAGTGTAGAGTGTAGGGTATAGAGTGTAGAGTGTAGGGTATAGAGTGTAGAGTGTATGGGATAGAGTGTAGGGGATAGAGTGTATGGTATAGAGTGTATGGTATAGAGTGTAGGGTATAGAGTGTAGGGTATAGAGTGTAGAGTGTAGGGTATAGAGTGTAGGGTATAGAGTGTAGAGTGTAGGGTATAGAGTGTAGGGTATAGAGTGTAGAGTGTATGGTATAGAGTGTATGGTATAGAGTGTATGTTATAGATTGTAGGTTATAGAGTGTAGGGTATAGAGTGTAGAGTGTAGGGTATAGAGTGTAGAGTGTAGTATATAGAGTGTAGGGTATAGAGTTTAGAGTGTAGGGTATACAGTGTAGGGTATAGAGTGTAGATTGTATGGTATAGAGTGTAGGGGATAGAGTGTAAGGTGTAGAGTGTATGGTATAGAGTGTAGGGTATAGAGTGTAGGGTATAGAGTGTAGAGTGTAGGGTATAGAGTGTAGGGTATAGAGTGTAGGGTGTAGAGTGTAGGGTATAGATTGTAGGGTATAGAGTGTAGGGTATAGAGTGTAGAGTGCAGGGTATAGAGTGTAGGGTATAGAATGTAGGGTTTAGAGTGTAGGGTATAGAGTGTAGGGTATAGAGTGTAGAGTGTAGGGTATAGAGTGTAGGGTATGGATTGTATGGTATAGAGTGTAGGGTATAGAGTGTAGGGTATAGAGTGTAGGGTATAGAGTGTAGAGTGTAGGGTATAGAGTGTATGTTATAGAGTGTAGGGTATAGAGTGTAGAGTGTAGGGTATAGAGTGTAGGGTATAGAGTGTAGGGTATAGAGTGTAGAGTGTAGGGTATAGATTGTAGGGTATAGAGTGTAGGGTATAGAGTGTAGAGTGTAGGGTATAGAGTGTAGGGTATATAATGTAGGGTTTAGAGTGTAGGGTATAGAGTGTAGGGTATAGAGTGTAGAGTGTAGGGTATAGAGTGTAGGGTATGGATTGTATGGTATAGAGTGTAGGGTATAGAGTGTAGGGTATAGAGTGTAGAGTGTACTGATTACAGTGTAGGGTATAGAGTGTAGGGTATAGAATGTATGGAATAGAGTGTAGGGTATAGAGTATAGAGTGTAGGGTATAGAGTGTAGGGTATAGAGCGTAGGGTGTAGGGTATAGAGTGCAGGGTATAGAGTGTAGAGTGTAGAGTGTAGGGTATAGAGTGTAGAGTGTAGGGTATAGAGTGTAGGGTATAGAGTGCATGGAATAGAGTGTAGAGTGTAGGGATTAGAGTGTAGGGTATAGAGTGTATGGTATAGAGTGTAGGGAATAGAGTGTAGGGTATAGAGTGTACTGATTACAGTGTAGGGTATAGAGTGTAGGGTATAGAATGTATGGAATAGAGTGTAGGGTATAGAGTATAGAGTGTAGGGTATAGAGTGTAGGGTATAGAGCGTAGGGTGTAGGGTATAGAGTGCAGGGTATAGAGTGTAGGGTATAGAGTGTAGAGTGTAGAGTATAGAGTGTATGGTATAGAGTGTAGAGTGTAGAGTGTAGGGTATAGAGTGTAGAGTGTAGGGTATAGAGTGAAGGGTATAGAGTGTATGGTATATAGAGTAGAGTATAGAGTGTAGAGTGTAGGGTATAGAGTGGAGGGTATGGAGTGTACGGTATAGAGTGTAGAGTGTAGGGTATAGAGTGTAGGGTATAGAGTGTAAGGTATAGAGTGTAGAGTATAGAGTGTAGGATATAGAGTGTAGGGTATAGAGTGTAGAGTGTAGGGTATAGAGTGTATAGTATAGAGTGTAGGGTATAGAGTGTAGGGTATAGAGTGTAGAGTGTAGGGTATAGAGTGTAGGGTATAGAGTGTAGGGTATAGGGTGTAGAGTATAGAGTGTAGGGTATAGAGTGTAGGGTATAGAGTGTAGGGTATAGAGTGTAGGTTATAGAGTGTAGGGTATAGAGTGTAGAGTGTAGGGTATAGAGTGTATGGTATAGAGTGTAGGGTATAGAGTGTAGAGTGTAGGGTATAGAGTGTAGGGTATAGAGTGTAGGGTATAGAGTGTAGGGTATAGAGTGTAGAGTGTAGGGTATAGAGTGTAGGGTATAGAATGTAGGGTATAGAGTGTAGGGTATAGAGTGTAGGGTATAGAGTGTAGAGTGTAGGGTATAGAGTGTAGGGTATGGAGTGTAGAGTGTAGGGATTAGAGTGTATGGTATAGAGTGTAGGGTATAGAGTGTAGACTATAGGGTATAGAGTGTAGAGTATGGAGTGTAGAGTATAGAGTGTAGGATATAGAGTGTAGAGTGTAGGGATTAGAGTGTAGGGCATAGAGTGTAGGGCATAGAGTGTAGAGTGTAGGGTATAGAGTGTAGGGTATAGAGTATAGAGTGTAGGGTATAGAGTGTAGGGTATAGAGTGTAGAGTGTAGGGTATAGAGTGTAGAGTGTAGGGTATAGAGTGTAGGGTATAGAGTGCATGGAATAGAGTGTAGAGTGTAGGGTATAAAGTGTATGGTATAGAGTGTAGGGTATAGAGTGTAGGGTATAGAGTGTAGAGTGTAGGGATTAGAGTGTAGGGTATAGAGTGTAGGGTATAGAATGTATGGAATAGAGTATAGGGTATAGAGTATAGAGTGTAGGGTATAGAGTGTAGGGTATAGAGCGTAGGGTGTACGGTATAGAGTGTAGGGTATAGAGTGTAGAGTGTAGGGTATAGAGTGCATGGTATAGAGTGTAGGGTATGAAGTGTAGGGTATAGAGTGTAGAGTGTAGGGTATAGAGTGTATGGTATAGAGTGTAGGGTATGAAGTGTAGGGTATAGAGTGTAGAGTGTAGGGTATAGTGTGTATGGTATAGAGTGTATGGTGTAGAGTGTATGGTATAGGGTGTAGGGTATAGAGTGTATGGTATAGAGTGTAGGGTATAGAGTGTAGAGTGTAGGGTATAGAGTGTATTTTATAGAGTGTAGGGCATAGAGTGTAGGGTATAGATTGTAGGGTATAGAGTGTATAGTGTAGGGTATAGAGTGTAGGGTTTAGAGTGTATGGTATAGAGTGTAGGGAATAGAGTGTAGAGTGTATGGTATAGAGTGTAGGGTATAGAGTGTAGAGTGTAGGGTATAAAGTGTAGGGTATAGAGTGTAGGGTATAGAGTGTAGAGAGTAGGGTATAGAGTGTAGGGTATAAAGTGTAGGGTATAGAGTGTAGAGTGTAGGGATTAGAGTGTAGGGTATAGAGTGTAGGGTATAGAGTGTAGAATGTACGGTATAGAGTGTAGGGTATAGAGTATAGAGTGTAGGGTATAGAGTGTAGGGTATAGAGTGTAAAGTGTAGAGTGTAGGGTATAGAGTGTAGAGTGTAGGGTATAGAGTGTAGGGTATAGAGTGTATGGAATAGAGTGTAGGGTATAGTGTGTAGAGTGTAGGGTATAGAGTATAGGGTATAGAGCGTAGGGTGTAGGGTATAGAGTGTAGGGTATAGAGTGTAGGGTATAGCGTGTAGAGTGTAGGGTATAGAGTGTATGGTATAGAGTGTAGGGTGTAGAGTGTAGGGTATAGAGTGTAGAGTGTAGGGTATAGAGTGTAGAGTGTAGGGTATAGAGTGTAGAGTGTATGGGATAGAGTGTAGGGGATAGAGTGTATGGTATAGAGTGTATGGTAAAGAGTGTAGGGTATAGAGTGTAGGGTGTAGAGTGTAGGGTATAGAGTATAGGGTATAGAGTGTAGAGTGTAGGGTATAGAGTGTAGGGTATAGAGTGTAGAGTGTATGGTATAGAGTGTATGGTATAGAGTGTATGTTATAGATTGTAGGGTATAGAGTGTAGGGTATATAGTGTAAAGTGTAGGGTATAGAGTGTAGAGTGTAGGGTATAGAGTGTAGGGTATAGAGTTTAGAGTGTAGGGTATACAGTGTAGGGTATAGCGTATAGAGTGTATGGTATAGAGTGTAGGGGATAGAGTGTATGGTATAGAGTGTATGGTATAGAGTGTAGGGTATAGAGTGTAGGGTATAGAGTGTAGGGTATAGAGTGTAGGGTATAGAGTGTAGGGTATAGAGTGTAGGGTATAGAGTGTAGGGTGTAGAGTGTAGGGTATAGAGTGTAGGGTATAGGGTGTAGGGTATGGAGTGTAGGGTGTAGAATGTAGGGTATAGAGTGTAGGGTATAGAGTGTAGGGTATAGAGTGTAGGGTATAGCGTGTCGGGTATAGAGTGTAGGGTATAGAGTGTAGGGTATAGAGTGTAGAGTATAGAGTGTAAAGTGTAGAGTGTAGGGTGTAGAGTGTAGAGTGTAGGGTATAGAGTGTAGAGTGTAGGGTATAAAGTGTAGGGTATAGAGTGTATGGTATAGAGTGTAGGGTATAGAGTGTAGAGTGTATGGTATATAGTGTAGGGTATAATGTGTAGAGTGTAGGGTATAGAGTGTAAGGTATAGAGGGTAGGGTATAGAGTGTATGGTGTAGAGTGTAGAGTGTAGGGTATAGAGTGTAGGGTATAGATTGAATGGTATAGAGTGTAGGGTATAGAGTGTAAGCTATAAAGTGTAGGGTGAAGAGTGTAGGGTATAGAGTGTAGGGTATAGAGTGTAGGGTATAGAGTGTAGGGTATAGAGTGTAGGGTATAGAGTGTAGAGTGTAGGGTATAGAGTGTAGGGTATAGAGTGTAGAGTGTAGGGTATAGAGTGTAGGGTTTAGAGAGTAGGTTATAGAGTGTAGAGTGTAGGGTATAGAGTGTAGAGTGTAGGGTATAGAGTGTAGGGTATAGAGTGTAGAGTGTAGGGTATAGAGTGTAGGGTATAGAGTGTAGAGTGTAGGGTATAAAGTGTAGAGAGTAGGGTATAGAGTGTAGGGTATAGAGTGTAGGTTATAGAGTGTAGGGTATAGAGTGTAGAGTGTAGGGTGTAGAGTGTAGGGTATAGAGTGTAGGGTATAGAGTGTAGAGTGTAGGGTATAAAGTGTAGAGAGTAGGGTATAGAGTGTAGGGTATAGAGTGTAGGTTATAGAGTGTAGGGGATAGAGTGTAGAGTGTAGGGTGTAGATTGTAGGTTATAGAGTGTAGAGTGGAGGGTATAAAGTGTAGAGAGTAGGGTATAGAGTGTAGGGTATAGAGTGTAGGTTATAGAGTGTAGGGTATAGAGTGTAGAGTGTAGGGTGTAGAGTGTAGGGTATAGAGTGTAGGGTTTAGAGTGTATGGTATAGAGTGTAGGGTATAGATTGTAGGGTATAGAGTGTAGAGAGTAGGGTATAGAGTGTATGGTATAGAGTGTAGAGTGTAGGGTATAGAGTGTATATTGTAGGGTAAAGAGTGTAGGGTATAGAGAGTATGGTATAGAGAGTAGGGAATAGAGTGTAGAGTGTAGGGTATAGAGTGTAGAGTGTAGGGTATAGAGTGTAGGGTATAGAGTGTAGAGTGTAGGGTATAGAGTGTAGGGTATGGATTGCATGGTATAGAGTGTAGGGTATAGAGTGTAGGGTATAGAGTGTAGGGTATAGAGTGTAGAGTGTAGGGTATAGAGTGTATGGTATAGAGTGTAGGGTATAGAGTGTAGAGTGTAGGGTATAGAGTGTAGGGTATAGAGTGTAGAGTGTAGGGTATAGAGTGTAGGGTTTAGAGAGTAGGTTATAGAGTGTAGAGTGTAGGGTATAGAGTGTAGAGTGTAGGGTATAGAGTGTAGGGTATAGAGTGTAGAGTGTAGGGTATAGAGTGTAGGGTATAGAGTGTAGAGTGTAGGGTATAAAGTGTAGAGAGTAGGGTATAGAGTGTAGGGTATAGAGTGTAGGTTATAGAGTGTAGGGTATAGAGTGTAGAGTGTAGGGTGTAGAGTGTAGGGTATAGAGTGTAGGGTATAGAGTGTAGAGTGTAGGGTATAAAGTGTAGAGAGTAGGGTATAGAGTGTAGGGTATAGAGTGTAGGTTATAGAGTGTAGGGGATAGAGTGTAGAGTGTAGGGTGTAGATTGTAGGTTATAGAGTGTAGAGTGGAGGGTATAAAGTGTAGAGAGTAGGGTATAGAGTGTAGGGTATAGAGTGTAGGTTATAGAGTGTAGGGTATAGAGTGTAGAGTGTAGGGTGTAGAGTGTAGGGTATAGAGTGTAGGGTTTAGAGTGTATGGTATAGAGTGTAGGGTATAGATTGTAGGGTATAGAGTGTAGAGAGTAGGGTATAGAGTGTATGGTATAGAGTGTAGAGTGTAGGGTATAGAGTGTATATTGTAGGGTAAAGAGTGTAGGGTATAGAGAGTATGGTATAGAGAGTAGGGAATAGAGTGTAGAGTGTAGGGTATAGAGTGTAGAGTGTAGGGTATAGAGTGTAGGGTATAGAGTGTAGAGTGTAGGGTATAGAGTGTAGGGTATAGAGTGTAGAGTGTAGGGTATAGAGTGTAGGGTATAGAGTGTAGAGTGTAGGGTATAAAGTGTAGAGAGTAGGGTATAGAGTGTAGGGTATAGAGTGTAGGTTATAGAGTGTAGGGTATAGAGTGTAGAGTGTAGGGTGTAGAGTGTAGGGTATAGAGTGTAGGGTATAGAGTGTAGAGTGTAGGGTATAAATTGTAGAGAGTAGGGTATAGAGTGTAGGGTATAGAGTGTAGGTTATAAAGTGTAGGGGATAGAGTGTAGAGTGTAGGGTGTAGATTGTAGGTTATAGAGTGTAGAGTGGAGGGTATAAAGTGTAGAGAGTAGGGTATAGAGTGTAGGGTATAGAGTGTAGGTTATAGAGTGTAGGGTATAGAGTGTAGAGTGTAGGGTGTAGAGTGTAGGGTATAGAGTGTAGGGTTTAGAGTGTATGGTATAGAGTGTAGGGTATAGATTGTAGGGTATAGAGTGTAGAGAGTAGGGTATAGAGTGTATGGTATAGAGTGTAGAGTGTAGGGTATAGAGTGTATATTGTAGGGTAAAGAGTGTAGGGTATAGAGAGTATGGTATAGAGAGTAGGGAATAGAGTGTAGAGTGTAGGGTATAGAGTGTAGGGTATAGAGTGTAGAGTGTAGGGTATAGAGTGTAGGGTATGGATTGCATGGTATAGAGTGTAGGGTATAGAGTGTAGGGTATAGAGTGTAGGGTATAGAGTGTAGAGTGTAGGGTATAGAGTGTATGGTATAGAGTGTAGGGTATAGAGTGTAGAGTGTAGGGTATAGAGTGTAGGGTATAGAGTGTAGAGTGTAGGGTATAGATTGTAGGGTATAGAGTGTAGGGTATAGAGTGTAGAGTGTAGGGTATAGAGTGTAGGGTATAGAATGTAGGGTATAGAGTGTAGGGTATAGAGTGTAGGGTATAGAGTGTAGAGTGTAGGGTATAGATTGTAGGGTATAGAGTGTAGGGTATAGAGTGTAGAGTGCAGGGTATAGAGTGTAGGGTATAGAATGTAGGGTTTAGAGTGTAGGGTATAGAGTGTAGGGTATAGAGTGTAGAGTGTAGGGTATAGAGTGTAGGGTATGGATTGTATGGTATAGAGTGTAGGGTATAGAGTGTAGGGTATAGAGTGTAGAGTGTACTGATTACAGTGCAGGGTATAGAGTGTAGGGTATAGAATGTATGGAATAGAGTGTAGGGTATAGAGTATAGAGTGTAGGGTATAGAGTGTAGGGTATAGAGCGTAGGGTGTAGGGTATAGAGTGCAGGGTATAGAGTGTAGAGTGTAGAGTGTAGGGTGTACAGTGTAGGGTATAGAGTGTAAGGTATAGAGAGTAGGGTATAGAGTGTATGTTATAGAGTGTAGGTTATAGAGTGTAGAGTGTAGGGTATAGAGTGTATGGTATAGAGTGTAGGGTGTAGAGTGTATGGTATAGAGTGTAGGTTATAGAGTGTATGGTATAGAGTATAGAGTGTAGGGTATAGAGTGTAGGGTATAGAGTGTAAAGTGTAGAGTGTAGGGTATAGAGTGTAGAGTGTAGGGTATAGAGTGTAGGGTATAGAGTGTATGGAATAGAGTGTAGGGTATAGTGTGTAGAGTGTAGGGTATAGAGTGTAGGGTATAGAGCGTAGGGTGTAGGGTATAGAGTGTAGGGTATAGAGTGTAGGGTATAGAGTGTATGGTATAGAGTGTAGGGTGTAGAGTGTAGGGTATAGAGTGTAGAGTGTAGGGTATAGAGTGTAGAGTGTAGGGTATAGAGTGTAGAGTGTATGGGATAGAGTGTAGGGGATAGAGTGTATGGTATAGAGTGTATGGTATAGAGTGTAGGGTATAGAGTGTAGGGTATAGAGTGTAGAGTGTAGGGTATAGAGTGTAGGGTATAGAGTGTAGAGTGTAGGCTATAGAGTGTAGGGTATAGAGTGTAGAGTGTATGGTATAGAGTGTATGGTATAGAGTGTATGTTATAGATTGTAGGTTATAGAGTGTAGGGTATAGAGTGTAGAGTGTAGGGTATAGAGTGTAGAGTGTAGTATATAGAGTGTAGGGTATAGAGTTTAGAGTGTAGGGTATACAGTGTAGGGTATAGAGTGTAGATTGTATGGTATACAGTGTAGGGGATAGAGTGTAAGGTATAGAGTGTATGGTATAGAGTGTAGGGTATAGAGTGTAGAGTGTAGGGTATAGAGTGTAGGGTATAGAGTGTAGGGTGTAGAGTGTAGGGTATAGATTGTAGGGTATAGAGTGTAGGGTATAGAGTGTAGAGTGCAGGGTATAGAGTGTAGGGTATAGAATGTAGGGTTTAGAGTGTAGGGTATAGAGTGTAGGGTATAGAGTGTAGAGTGTAGGGTATAGAGTGTAGGGTATGGATTGTATGGTATAGAGTGTAGGGTATAGAGTGTAGGGTATAGAGTGTAGGGTATAGAGTGTAGAGTGTAGGGTATAGAGTGTATGGTATAGAGTGTAGGGTATAGAGTGTAGAGTGTAGGGTATAGAGTGTAGGGTATAGAGTGTAGGGTATAGAGTGTAGAGTGTAGGGTATAGATTGTAGGGTATAGAGTGTAGGGTATAGAGTGTAGAGTGTAGGGTATAGAGTGTAGGGTATATAATGTAGGGTTTAGAGTGTAGGGTATAGAGTGTAGGGTATAGAGTGTAGAGTGTAGGGTATAGAGTGTAGGGTATGGATTGTATGGTATAGAGTGTAGGGTATAGAGTGTAGGGTATAGAGTGTAGAGTGTACTGATTACAGTGTAGGGTATAGAGTGTAGGGTATAGAATGTATGGAATAGAGTGTAGGGTATAGAGTAGAGAGTGTAGGGTATAGAGTGTAGGGTATAGAGCGTAGGGTGTAGGGTATAGAGTGCAGGGTATAGAGTGTAGAGTGTAGAGTGTAGGGTATAGAGTGTAGAGTGTAGGGTATAGAGTGTAGGGTATAGAGTGCATGGAATAGAGTGTAGAGTGTAGGGATTAGAGTGTAGGGTATAGAGTGTATGGTATAGAGTGTAGGGAATAGAGTGTAGGGTATAGAGTGTACTGATTACAGTGTAGGGTATAGAGTGTAGGGTATAGAATGTATGGAATAGAGTGTAGGGTATAGAGTATAGAGTGTAGGGTATAGAGTGTAGGGTATAGAGCGTAGGGTGTAGGGTATAGAGTGCAGGGTATAGAGTGTAGGGTATAGAGTGTAGAGTGTAGGGTATAGAGTGTATGGTATAGAGTGTAGAGTGTAGAGTGTAGGGTATAGAGTGTAGGGTATAGAGTGTAGAGTGTAGGGTATAGAGTGAAGGGTATAGAGTGTATGGTATATAGAGTAGAGTATAGAGTGTAGAGTGTAGGATATAGAGTGGAGGGTATGGAGTGTACGGTATAGAGTGTAGAGTGTAGGGTATAGAGTGTAGGGTATAGAGTGTAAGGTATAGAGTGTAGAGTATAGAGTGTAGGATATAGAGTGTAGGGTATAGAGTGTAGAGTGTAGGGTATAGAGTGTATAGTATAGAGTGTAGGGTATAGAGTGTAGGGTATAGAGTGTAGAGTGTAGGGTATAGAGTGTAGGGTATAGAGTGTAGGGTATAGGGTGTAGAGTATAGAGTGTAGGGTATAGAGTGTAGGGTATAGAGTGTAGGGTATAGAGTGTAGGTTATAGAGTGTAGGGTATAGAGTGTAGAGTGTAGGGTATAGAGTGTATGGTATAGAGTGTAGGGTATAGAGTGTAGAGTGTAGGGTATAGAGTGTAGGGTATAGAGTGTAGGGTATAGAGTGTAGGGTATAGAGTGTAGGGTATAGAGTGTAGAGTGTAGGGTATAGAGTGTAGGGTATAGAATGTAGGGTATAGAGTGTAGGGTATAGAGTGTAGGGTGTAGAGTGTAGGGTATAGAGTGTAGGGTATGGAGTGTAGAGTGTAGGGATTAGAGTGTATGGTATAGAGTGTAGGGTATAGAGTGTAGACTATAGGGTATAGAGTGTAGAGTATGGAGTGTAGAGTATAGAGTGTAGGATATAGAGTGTAGAGTGTAGGGATTAGAGTGTAGGGCATAGAGTGTAGGGCATAGAGTGTAGAGTGTAGGGTATAGAGTGTAGGGTATAGAGTATAGAGTGTAGGGTATAGAGTGTAGGGTATAGAGTGTAGAGTGTAGGGTATAGAGTGTAGAGTGTAGGGTATAGAGTGTAGGGTATAGAGTGCATGGAATAGAGTGTAGAGTGTAGGGTATAAAGTGTATGGTATAGAGTGTAGGGTATAGAGTGTAGGGTATAGAGTGTAGAGTGTAGGGATTAGAGTGTAGGGTATAGAGTGTAGGGTATAGAATGTATGGAATAGAGTATAGGGTATAGAGTATAGAGTGTAGGGTATAGAGTGTAGGGTATAGAGCGTAGGGTGTACGGTATAGAGTGTAGGGTATAGAGTGTAGAGTGTAGGGTATAGAGTGTATGGTATAGAGTGTAGGGTATGAAGTGTAGGGTATAGAGTGTAGAGTGTAGGGTATAGAGTGTATGGTATAGAGTGTAGGGTATGAAGTGTAGGGTATAGAGTGTAGAGTGTAGGGTATAGTGTGTATGGTATAGAGTGTATGGTGTAGAGTGTATGGTATAGGGTGTAGGGTATAGAGTGTATGGTATAGAGTGTAGGGTATAGAGTGTAGAGTGTAGGGTATAGAGTGTATTGTATAGAGTGTAGGGCATAGAGTGTAGGGTATAGATTGTAGGGTATAGAGTGTATAGTGTAGGGTATAGAGTGTAGGGTTTAGAGTGTATGGTATAGAGTGTAGGGAATAGAGTGTAGAGTGTATGGTATAGAGTGTAGGGTATAGAGTGTAGAGTGTAGGGTATAAAGTGTAGGGTATAGAGTGTAGGGTATAGAGTGTAGAGAGTAGGGTATAGAGTGTAGGGTATAAAGTGTAGGGTATAGAGTGTAGAGTGTAGGGATTAGAGTGTAGGGTATAGAGTGTAGGGTATAGAGTGTAGAATGTACGGTATAGAGTGTAGGGTATAGAGTATAGAGTGTAGGGTATAGAGTGTAGGGTATAGAGTGTAAAGTGTAGAGTGTAGGGTATAGAGTGTAGAGTGTAGGGTATAGAGTGTAGGGTATAGAGTGTATGGAATAGAGTGTAGGGTATAGTGTGTAGAGTGTAGGGTATAGAGTATAGGGTATAGAGCGTAGGGTGTAGGGTATAGAGTGTAGGGTATAGAGTGTAGGGTATAGAGTGTAGAGTGTAGGGTATAGAGTGTATGGTATAGAGTGTAGGGTGTAGAGTGTAGGGTATAGAGTGTAGAGTGTAGGGTATAGAGTGTAGAGTGTAGGGTATAGAGTGTAGAGTGTATGGGATAGAGTGTAGGGGATAGAGTGTATGGTATAGAGTGTATGGTAAAGAGTGTAGGGTATAGAGTGTAGGGTGTAGAGTGTAGGGTATAGAGTATAGGGTATAGAGTGTAGAGTGTAGGGTATAGAGTGTAGGGTATAGAGTGTAGAGTGTATGGTATAGAGTGTATGGTATAGAGTGTATGTTATAGATTGTAGGGTATAGAGTGTAGGGTATATAGTGTAAAGTGTAGGGTATAGAGTGTAGAGTGTAGGGTATAGATTGTAGGGTATAGAGTTTAGAGTGTAGGGTATACAGTGTAGGGTATAGCGTATAGAGTGTATGGTATAGAGTGTAGGGGATAGAGTGTATGGTATAGAGTGTATGGTATAGAGTGTAGGGTATAGATTGTAAGGTATAGAGTGTAGGGTATAGAGTGTAGGGTATAGAGTGTAGGGTATAGAGTGTAGGGTATAGAGTGTAGGGTGTAGAGTGTAGGGTATAGAGTGTAGGGTATAGGGTGTAGGGTATGGAGTGTAGGGTGTAGAATGTAGGGTATAGAGTGTAGGGTATAGAGTGTAGGGTATAGAGTGTAGGGTATAGCGTGTCGGGTATAGAGTGTAGGGTATAGAGTGTAGGGTATAGAGTGTAGAGTATAGAGTGTAAAGTGTAGAGTGTAGGGTGTAGAGTGTAGAGTGTAGGGTATAGAGTGTAGAGTGTAGGGTATAAAGTGTAGGGTATAGAGTGTATGGTATAGAGTGTAGGGTATAGAGTGTAGAGTGTATGGTATATAGTGTAGGGTATAATGTGTAGAGTGTAGGGTATAGAGTGTAAGGTATAGAGGGTAGGGTATAGAGTGTATGGTGTAGAGTGTAGAGTGTAGGGTATAGAGTGTAGGGTATAGATTGAATGGTATAGAGTGTAGGGTATAGAGTGTAAGCTATAAAGTGTAGGGTGAAGAGTGTAGGGTATAGAGTGTAGGGTATAGAGTGTAGGGTATAGAGTGTAGGGTATAGAGTGTAGGGTATAGAGTGTAGAGTGTAGGGTATAGAGTGTAGGGTATAGAGTGTAGAGTGTAGGGTATAGTGTGTAGGGTTTAGAGAGTAGGTTATAGAGTGTAGAGTGTAGGGTATAGAGTGTAGAGTGTAGGGTATAGAGTGTAGGGTATAGAGTGTAGAGTGTAGGGTATAGAGTGTAGGGTATAGAGTGTAGAGTGTAGGGTATAAAGTGTAGAGAGTAGGGTATAGAGTGTAGGGTATAGAGTGTAGGTTATAGAGTGTAGGGTATAGAGTGTAGAGTGTAGGGTGTAGAGTGTAGGGTATAGAGTGTAGGGTATAGAGTGTAGAGTGTAGGGTATAAAGTGTAGAGAGTAGGGTATAGAGTGTAGGGTATAGAGTGTAGGTTATAGAGTGTAGGGGATAGAGTGTAGAGTGTAGGGTGTAGATTGTAGGTTATAGAGTGTAGAGTGGAGGGTATAAAGTGTAGAGAGTAGGGTATAGAGTGTAGGGTAGAGTGTAGGTTATAGAGTGTAGGGTATAGAGTGTAGAGTGTAGGGTGTAGAGTGTAGGGTATAGAGTGTAGGGTTTAGAGTGTATGGTATAGAGTGTAGGGTATAGATTGTAGGGTATAGAGTGTAGAGAGTAGGGTATAGAGTGTATGGTATAGAGTGTAGAGTGTAGGGTATAGAGTGTATATTGTAGGGTAAAGAGTGTAGGGTATAGAGAGTATGGTATAGAGAGTAGGGAATAGAGTGTAGAGTGTAGGGTATAGAGTGTAGAGTGTAGGGTATAGAGTGTAGGGTATAGAGTGTAGAGTGTAGGGTATAGAGTGTAGGGTATGGATTGCATGGTATAGAGTGTAGGGCATAGAGTGTAGGGTATAGAGTGTAGGGTATAGAGTGTAGAGTGTAGGGTATAGAGTGTATGGTATAGAGTGTAGGGTATAGAGTGTAGAGTGTAGGGTATAGAGTGTAGGGTATAGAGTGTAGAGTGTAGGGTATAGAGTGTAGGGTTTAGAGAGTAGGTTATAGAGTGTAGAGTGTAGGGTATAGAGTGTAGAGTGTAGGGTATAGAGTGTAGGGTATAGAGTGTAGAGTGTAGGGTATAGAGTGTAGGGTATAGAGTGTAGAGTGTAGGGTATAAAGTGTAGAGAGTAGGGTATAGAGTGTAGGGTATAGAGTGTAGGTTATAGAGTGTAGGGTATAGAGTGTAGAGTGTAGGGTGTAGAGTGTAGGGTATAGAGTGTAGGGTATAGAGTGTAGAGTGTAGGGTATAAAGTGTAGAGAGTAGGGTATAGAGTGTAGGGTATAGAGTGTAGGTTATAGAGTGTAGGGGATAGAGTGTAGAGTGTAGGGTGTAGATTGTAGGTTATAGAGTGTAGAGTGGAGGGTATAAAGTGTAGAGAGTAGGGTATAGAGTGTAGGGTATAGAGTGTAGGTTATAGAGTGTAGGGTATAGAGTGTAGAGTGTAGGGTATAGAGTGTAGGGTATAGAGTGTAGAGTGTAGGGTATAGAGTGTAGGGTATGGATTGCATGGTATAGAGTGTAGGGCATAGAGTGTAGGGTATAGAGTGTAGGGTATAGAGTGTAGAGTGTAGGGTATAGAGTGTATGGTATAGAGTGTAGGGTATAGAGTGTAGAGTGTAGGGTATAGAGTGTAGGGTATAGAGTGTAGAGTGTAGGGTATAGAGTGTAGGGTTTAGAGAGTAGGTTATAGAGTGTAGAGTGTAGGGTATAGAGTGTAGAGTGTAGGGTATAGAGTGTAGGGTATAGAGTGTAGAGTGTAGGGTATAGAGTGTAGGGTATAGAGTGTAGAGTGTAGGGTATAAAGTGTAGAGAGTAGGGTATAGAGTGTAGGGTATAGAGTGTAGGTTATAGAGTGTAGGGTATAGAGTGTAGAGTGTAGGGTGTAGAGTGTAGGGTATAGAGTGTAGGGTATAGAGTGTAGAGTGTAGGGTATAAAGTGTAGAGAGTAGGGTATAGAGTGTAGGGTATAGAGTGTAGGTTATAGAGTGTAGGGGATAGAGTGTAGAGTGTAGGGTGTAGATTGTAGGTTATAGAGTGTAGAGTGGAGGGTATAAAGTGTAGAGAGTAGGGTATAGAGTGTAGGGTATAGAGTGTAGGTTATAGAGTGTAGGGTATAGAGTGTAGAGTGTAGGGTGTAGAGTGTAGGGTATAGAGTGTAGGGTTTAGAGTGTATGGTATAGAGTGTAGGGTATAGAGTGTATGGAATAGAGTGTAGGGTATAGTGTGTAGAGTGTAGGGTATAGAGTGTAGGGTATAGAGCGTAGGGTGTAGGGTATAGAGTGTAGGGTATAGAGTGTAGGGTATAGAGTGTATGGTATAGAGTGTAGGGTGTAGAGTGTAGGGTATAGAGTGTAGAGTGTAGGGTATAGAGTGTAGAGTGTAGGGTATAGAGTGTAGAGTGTATGGGATAGAGTGTAGGGGATAGAGTGTATGGTATAGAGTGTATGGTATAGAGTGTAGGGTATAGAGTGTAGGGTATAGAGTGTAGAGTGTAGGGTATAGAGTGTAGGGTATAGAGTGTAGAGTGTAGGCTATAGAGTGTAGGGTATAGAGTGTAGAGTGTATGGTATAGAGTGTATGGTATAGAGTGTATGTTATAGATTGTAGGTTATAGAGTGTAGGGTATAGAGTGTAGAGTGTAGGGTATAGAGTGTAGAGTGTAGTATATAGAGTGTAGGGTATAGAGTTTAGAGTGTAGGGTATACAGTGTAGGGTATAGAGTGTAGATTGTATGGTATACAGTGTAGGGGATAGAGTGTAAGGTATAGAGTGTATGGTATAGAGTGTAGGGTATAGAGTGTAGAGTGTAGGGTATAGAGTGTAGGGTATAGAGTGTAGGGTGTAGAGTGTAGGGTATAGATTGTAGGGTATAGAGTGTAGGGTATAGAGTGTAGAGTGCAGGGTATAGAGTGTAGGGTATAGAATGTAGGGTTTAGAGTGTAGGGTATAGAGTGTAGGGTATAGAGTGTAGAGTGTAGGGTATAGAGTGTAGGGTATGGATTGTATGGTATAGAGTGTAGGGTATAGAGTGTAGGGTATAGAGTGTAGGGTATAGAGTGTAGAGTGTAGGGTATAGAGTGTATGGTATAGAGTGTAGGGTATAGAGTGTAGAGTGTAGGGTATAGAGTGTAGGGTATAGAGTGTAGGGTATAGAGTGTAGAGTGTAGGGTATAGATTGTAGGGTATAGAGTGTAGGGTATAGAGTGTAGAGTGTAGGGTATAGAGTGTAGGGTATATAATGTAGGGTTTAGAGTGTAGGGTATAGAGTGTAGGGTATAGAGTGTAGAGTGTAGGGTATAGAGTGTAGGGTATGGATTGTATGGTATAGAGTGTAGGGTATAGAGTGTAGGGTATAGAGTGTAGAGTGTACTGATTACAGTGTAGGGTATAGAGTGTAGGGTATAGAATGTATGGAATAGAGTGTAGGGTATAGAGTATAGAGTGTAGGGTATAGAGTGTAGGGTATAGAGCGTAGGGTGTAGGGTATAGAGTGCAGGGTATAGAGTGTAGAGTGTAGAGTGTAGGGTATAGAGTGTAGAGTGTAGGGTATAGAGTGTAGGGTATAGAGTGCATGGAATAGAGTGTAGAGTGTAGGGATTAGAGTGTAGGGTATAGAGTGTATGGTATAGAGTGTAGGGAATAGAGTGTAGGGTATAGAGTGTACTGATTACAGTGTAGGGTATAGAGTGTAGGGTATAGAATGTATGGAATAGAGTGTAGGGTATAGAGTATAGAGTGTAGGGTATAGAGTGTAGGGTATAGAGCGTAGGGTGTAGGGTATAGAGTGCAGGGTATAGAGTGTAGGGTATAGAGTGTAGAGTGTAGGGTATAGAGTGTATGGTATAGAGTGTAGAGTGTAGAGTGTAGGGTATAGAGTGTAGGGTATAGAGTGTAGAGTGTAGTATATAGAGTGTAGGGTATAGAGTTTAGAGTGTAGGGTATACAGTGTAGGGTATAGAGTGTAGATTGTATGGTATACAGTGTAGGGGATAGAGTGTAAGGTATAGAGTGTATGGTATAGAGTGTAGGGTATAGAGTGTAGAGTGTAGGGTATAGAGTGTAGGGTATAGAGTGTAGGGTGTAGAGTGTAGGGTATAGATTGTAGGGTATAGAGTGTAGGGTATAGAGTGTAGAGTGCAGGGTATAGAGTGTAGGGTATAGAATGTAGGGTTTAGAGTGTAGGGTATAGAGTGTAGGGTATAGAGTGTAGAGTGTAGGGTATAGAGTGTAGGGTATGGATTGTATGGTATAGAGTGTAGGGTATAGAGTGTAGGGTATAGAGTGTAGGGTATAGAGTGTAGAGTGTAGGGTATAGAGTGTATGGTATAGAGTGTAGGGTATAGAGTGTAGAGTGTAGGGTATAGAGTGTAGGGTATAGAGTGTAGGGTATAGAGTGTAGAGTGTAGGGTATAGATTGTAGGGTATAGAGTGTAGGGTATAGAGTGTAGAGTGTAGGGTATAGAGTGTAGGGTATATAATGTAGGGTTTAGAGTGTAGGGTATAGAGTGTAGGGTATAGAGTGTAGAGTGTAGGGTATAGAGTGTAGGGTATGGATTGTATGGTATAGAGTGTAGGGTATAGAGTGTAGGGTATAGAGTGTAGAGTGTACTGATTACAGTGTAGGGTATAGAGTGTAGGGTATAGAATGTATGGAATAGAGTGTAGGGTATAGAGTATAGAGTGTAGGGTATAGAGTGTAGGGTATAGAGCGTAGGGTGTAGGGTATAGAGTGCAGGGTATAGAGTGTAGAGTGTAGAGTGTAGGGTATAGAGTGTAGAGTGTAGGGTATAGAGTGTAGGGTATAGAGTGCATGGAATAGAGTGTAGAGTGTAGGGATTAGAGTGTAGGGTATAGAGTGTATGGTATAGAGTGTAGGGAATAGAGTGTAGGGTATAGAGTGTACTGATTACAGTGTAGGGTATAGAGTGTAGGGTATAGAATGTATGGAATAGAGTGTAGGGTATAGAGTATAGAGTGTAGGGTATAGAGTGTAGGGTATAGAGCGTAGGGTGTAGGGTATAGAGTGCAGGGTATAGAGTGTAGGGTATAGAGTGTAGAGTGTAGGGTATAGAGTGTATGGTATAGAGTGTAGAGTGTAGAGTGTAGGGTATAGAGTGTAGGGTATAGAGTGTAGAGTGTAGGGTATAGAGTGAAGGGTATAGAGTGTATGGTATATAGAGTAGAGTATAGAGTGTAGAGTGTAGGATATAGAGTGGAGGGTATGGAGTGTACGGTATAGAGTGTAGAGTGTAGGGTATAGAGTGTAGGGTATAGAGTGTAAGGTATAGAGTGTAGAGTATAGAGTGTAGGATATAGAGTGTAGGGTATAGAGTGTAGAGTGTAGGGTATAGAGTGTATAGTATAGAGTGTAGGGTATAGAGTGTAGAGTGTAGGGTATAGAGTGTAGGGTATAGAGTGTAGGGTATAGGGTGTAGAGTATAGAGTGTAGGGTATAGAGTGTAGGGTATAGAGTGTAGGGTATAGAGTGTAGGTTATAGAGTGTAGGGTATAGAGTGTAGAGTGTAGGGTATAGAGTGTATGGTATAGAGTGTAGGGTATAGAGTGTAGAGTGTAGGGTATAGAGTGTAGGGTATAGAGTGTAGGGTATAGAGTGTAGGGTATAGAGTGTAGGGTATAGAGTGTAGAGTGTAGGGTATAGAGTGTAGGGTATAGAATGTAGGGTATAGAGTGTAGGGTATAGAGTGTAGGGTGTAGAGTGTAGGGTATAGAGTGTAGGGTATGGAGTGTAGAGTGTAGGGATTAGAGTGTATGGTATAGAGTGTAGGGTATAGAGTGTAGACTATAGGGTATAGAGTGTAGAGTATGGAGTGTAGAGTGTAGTATATAGAGTGTAGGGTATAGAGTTTAGAGTGTAGGGTATACAGTGTAGGGTATAGAGTGTAGATTGTATGGTATACAGTGTAGGGGATAGAGTGTAAGGTATAGAGTGTATGGTATAGAGTGTAGGGTATAGAGTGTAGAGTGTAGGGTATAGAGTGTAGGGTATAGAGTGTAGGGTGTAGAGTGTAGGGTATAGATTGTAGGGTATAGAATGTAGGGTATAGAGTGTAGAGTGCAGGGTATAGAGTGTAGGGTATAGAATGTAGGGTTTAGAGTGTAGGGTATAGAGTGTAGGGTATAGAGTGTAGAGTGTAGGGTATAGAGTGTAGGGTATGGATTGTATGGTATAGAGTGTAGGGTATAGAGTGTAGGGTATAGAGTGTAGGGTATAGAGTGTAGAGTGTAGGGTATAGAGTGTATGGTATAGAGTGTAGGGTATAGAGTGTAGAGTGTAGGGTATAGAGTGTAGGGTATAGAGTGTAGGGTATAGAGTGTAGAGTGTAGGGTATAGATTGTAGGGTATAGAGTGTAGGGTATAGAGTGTAGAGTGTAGGGTATAGAGTGTAGGGTATATAATGTAGGGTTTAGAGTGTAGGGTATAGAGTGTAGGGTATAGAGTGTAGAGTGTAGGGTATAGAGTGTAGGGTATGGATTGTATGGTATAGAGTGTAGGGTATAGAGTGTAGGGTATAGAGTGTAGAGTGTACTGATTACAGTGTAGGGTATAGAGTGTAGGGTATAGAATGTATGGAATAGAGTGTAGGGTATAGAGTATAGAGTGTAGGGTATAGAGTGTAGGGTATAGAGCGTAGGGTGTAGGGTATAGAGTGCAGGGTATAGAGTGTAGAGTGTAGAGTGTAGGGTATAGAGTGTAGAGTGTAGGGTATAGAGTGTAGGGTATAGAGTGCATGGAATAGAGTGTAGAGTGTAGGGATTAGAGTGTAGGGTATAGAGTGTATGGTATAGAGTGTAGGGAATAGAGTGTAGGGTATAGAGTGTACTGATTACAGTGTAGGGTATAGAGTGTAGGGTATAGAATGTATGGAATAGAGTGTAGGGTATAGAGTATAGAGTGTAGGGTATAGAGTGTAGGGTATAGAGCGTAGGGTGTAGGGTATAGAGTGCAGGGTATAGAGTGTAGGGTATAGAGTGTAGAGTGTAGGGTATAGAGTGTATGGTATAGAGTGTAGAGTGTAGAGTGTAGGGTATAGAGTGTAGGGTATAGAGTGTAGAGTGTAGGGTATAGAGTGAAGGGTATAGAGTGTATGGTATATAGAGTAGAGTATAGAGTGTAGAGTGTAGGATATAGAGTGGAGGGTATGGAGTGTACGGTATAGAGTGTAGAGTGTAGGGTATAGAGTGTAGGGTATAGAGTGTAAGGTATAGAGTGTAGAGTATAGAGTGTAGGATATAGAGTGTAGGGTATAGAGTGTAGAGTGTAGGGTATAGAGTGTATAGTATAGAGTGTAGGGTATAGAGTGTAGGGTATAGAGTGTAGAGTGTAGGGTATAGAGTGTAGGGTATAGAGTGTAGGGTATAGGGTGTAGAGTATAGAGTGTAGGGTATAGAGTGTAGGGTATAGAGTGTAGGGTATAGAGTGTAGGTTATAGAGTGTAGGGTATAGAGTGTAGAGTGTAGGGTATAGAGTGTATGGTATAGAGTGTAGGGTATAGAGTGTAGAGTGTAGGGTATAGAGTGTAGGGTATAGAGTGTAGGGTATAGAGTGTAGGGTATAGAGTGTAGGGTATAGAGTGTAGAGTGTAGGGTATAGAGTGTAGGGTATAGAATGTAGGGTATAGAGTGTAGGGTATAGAGTGTAGGGTGTAGAGTGTAGGGTATAGAGTGTAGGGTATGGAGTGTAGAGTGTAGGGATTAGAGTGTATGGTATAGAGTGTAGGGTATAGAGTGTAGACTATAGGGTATAGAGTGTAGAGTATGGAGTGTAGAGTATAGAGTGTAGGATATAGAGTGTAGAGTGTAGGGATTAGAGTGTAGGGCATAGAGTGTAGGGCATAGAGTGTAGAGTGTAGGGTATAGAGTGTAGGGTATAGAGTATAGAGTGTAGGGTATAGAGTGTAGGGTATAGAGTGTAGAGTGTAGGGTATAGAGTGTAGAGTGTAGGGTATAGAGTGTAGGGTATAGAGTGCATGGAATAGAGTGTAGAGTGTAGGGTATAAAGTGTATGGTATAGAGTGTAGGGTATAGAGTGTAGGGTATAGAGTGTAGAGTGTAGGGATTAGAGTGTAGGGTATAGAGTGTAGGGTATAGAATGTATGGAATAGAGTATAGGGTATAGAGTATAGAGTGTAGGGTATAGAGTGTAGGGTATAGAGCGTAGGGTGTACGGTATAGAGTGTAGGGTATAGAGTGTAGAGTGTAGGGTATAGAGTGTATGGTATAGAGTGTAGGGTATGAAGTGTAGGGTATAGAGTGTAGAGTGTAGGGTATAGAGTGTATGGTATAGAGTGTAGGGTATGAAGTGTAGGGTATAGAGTGTAGAGTGTAGGGTATAGTGTGTATGGTATAGAGTGTATGGTGTAGAGTGTATGGTATAGGGTGTAGGGTATAGAGTGTATGGTATAGAGTGTAGGGTATAGAGTGTAGAGTGTAGGGTATAGAGTGTATTGTATAGAGTGTAGGGCATAGAGTGTAGGGTATAGATTGTAGGGTATAGAG
Organism: Ranitomeya imitator; assembly: GCF_032444005.1. NCBI lineage: Eukaryota > Metazoa > Chordata > Amphibia > Anura > Dendrobatidae > Ranitomeya > Ranitomeya imitator. The sequence continues at coordinate 479,948 of NW_027193601.1, forward strand.
TGTATAGTGTAGGGTATAGAGTGTAGGGTTTAGAGTGTATGGTATAGAGTGTAGGGAATAGAGTGTAGAGTGTATGGTATAGAGTGTAGGGTATAGAGTGTAGAGTGTAGGGTATAAAGTGTAGGGTATAGAGTGTAGGGTATAGAGTGTAGAGAGTAGGGTATAGAGTGTAGGGTATAAAGTGTAGGGTATAGAGTGTAGAGTGTAGGGATTAGAGTGTAGGGTATAGAGTGTAGGGTATAGAGTGTAGAATGTACGGTATAGAGTGTAGGGTATAGAGTATAGAGTGTAGGGTATAGAGTGTAGGGTATAGAGTGTAAAGTGTAGAGTGTAGGGTATAGAGTGTAGAGTGTAGGGTATAGAGTGTAGGGTATAGAGTGTATGGAATAGAGTGTAGGGTATAGTGTGTAGAGTGTAGGGTATAGAGTATAGGGTATAGAGCGTAGGGTGTAGGGTATAGAGTGTAGGGTATAGAGTGTAGGGTATAGAGTGTAGAGTGTAGGGTATAGAGTGTATGGTATAGAGTGTAGGGTGTAGAGTGTAGGGTATAGAGTGTAGAGTGTAGGGTATAGAGTGTAGAGTGTAGGGTATAGAGTGTAGAGTGTATGGGATAGAGTGTAGGGGATAGAGTGTATGGTATAGAGTGTATGGTAAAGAGTGTAGGGTATAGAGTGTAGGGTGTAGAGTGTAGGGTATAGAGTATAGGGTATAGAGTGTAGAGTGTAGGGTATAGAGTGTAGGGTATAGAGTGTAGAGTGTATGGTATAGAGTGTATGGTATAGAGTGTATGTTATAGATTGTAGGGTATAGAGTGTAGGGTATATAGTGTAAAGTGTAGGGTATAGAGTGTAGAGTGTAGGGTATAGAGTGTAGGGTATAGAGTTTAGAGTGTAGGGTATACAGTGTAGGGTATAGCGTATAGAGTGTATGGTATAGAGTGTAGGGGATAGAGTGTATGGTATAGAGTGTATGGTATAGAGTGTAGGGTATAGAGTGTAAGGTATAGAGTGTAGGGTATAGAGTGTAGGGTATAGAGTGTAGGGTATAGAGTGTAGGGTATAGAGTGTAGGGTGTAGAGTGTAGGGTATAGAGTGTAGGGTATAGGGTGTAGGGTATGGAGTGTAGGGTGTAGAATGTAGGGTATAGAGTGTAGGGTATAGAGTGTAGGGTATAGAGTGTAGGGTATAGCGTGTCGGGTATAGAGTGTAGGGTATAGAGTGTAGGGTATAGAGTGTAGAGTATAGAGTGTAAAGTGTAGAGTGTAGGGTGTAGAGTGTAGAGTGTAGGGTATAGAGTGTAGAGTGTAGGGTATAAAGTGTAGGGTATAGAGTGTATGGTATAGAGTGTAGGGTATAGAGTGTAGAGTGTATGGTATATAGTGTAGGGTATAATGTGTAGAGTGTAGGGTATAGAGTGTAAGGTATAGAGGGTAGGGTATAGAGTGTATGGTGTAGAGTGTAGAGTGTAGGGTATAGAGTGTAGGGTATAGATTGAATGGTATAGAGTGTAGGGTATAGAGTGTAAGCTATAAAGTGTAGGGTGAAGAGTGTAGGGTATAGAGTGTAGGGTATAGAGTGTAGGGTATAGAGTGTAGGGTATAGAGTGTAGGGTATAGAGTGTAGAGTGTAGGGTATAGAGTGTAGGGTATAGAGTGTAGAGTGTAGGGTATAGAGTGTAGGGTTTAGAGAGTAGGTTATAGAGTGTAGAGTGTAGGGTATAGAGTGTAGAGTGTAGGGTATAGAGTGTAGGGTATAGAGTGTAGAGTGTAGGGTATAGAGTGTAGGGTATAGAGTGTAGAGTGTAGGGTATAAAGTGTAGAGAGTAGGGTATAGAGTGTAGGGTATAGAGTGTAGGTTATAGAGTGTAGGGTATAGAGTGTAGAGTGTAGGGTGTAGAGTGTAGGGTATAGAGTGTAGGGTATAGAGTGTAGAGTGTAGGGTATAAAGTGTAGAGAGTAGGGTATAGAGTGTAGGGTATAGAGTGTAGGTTATAGAGTGTAGGGGATAGAGTGTAGAGTGTAGGGTGTAGATTGTAGGTTATAGAGTGTAGAGTGGAGGGTATAAAGTGTAGAGAGTAGGGTATAGAGTGTAGGGTATAGAGTGTAGGTTATAGAGTGTAGGGTATAGAGTGTAGAGTGTAGGGTGTAGAGTGTAGGGTATAGAGTGTAGGGTTTAGAGTGTATGGTATAGAGTGTAGGGTATAGATTGTAGGGTATAGAGTGTAGAGAGTAGGGTATAGAGTGTATGGTATAGAGTGTAGAGTGTAGGGTATAGAGTGTATATTGTAGGGTAAAGAGTGTAGGGTATAGAGAGTATGGTATAGAGAGTAGGGAATAGAGTGTAGAGTGTAGGGTATAGAGTGTAGAGTGTAGGGTATAGAGTGTAGGGTATAGAGTGTAGAGTGTAGGGTATAGAGTGTAGGGTATGGATTGCATGGTATAGAGTGTAGGGTATAGAGTGTAGGGTATAGAGTGTAGGGTATAGAGTGTAGAGTGTAGGGTATAGAGTGTATGGTATAGAGTGTAGGGTATAGAGTGTAGAGTGTAGGGTATAGAGTGTAGGGTATAGAGTGTAGAGTGTAGGGTATAGAGTGTAGGGTTTAGAGAGTAGGTTATAGAGTGTAGAGTGTAGGGTATAGAGTGTAGAGTGTAGGGTATAGAGTGTAGGGTATAGAGTGTAGAGTGTAGGGTATAGAGTGTAGGGTATAGAGTGTAGAGTGTAGGGTATAAAGTGTAGAGAGTAGGGTATAGAGTGTAGGGTATAGAGTGTAGGTTATAGAGTGTAGGGTATAGAGTGTAGAGTGTAGGGTGTAGAGTGTAGGGTATAGAGTGTAGGGTATAGAGTGTAGAGTGTAGGGTATAAAGTGTAGAGAGTAGGGTATAGAGTGTAGGGTATAGAGTGTAGGTTATAGAGTGTAGGGGATAGAGTGTAGAGTGTAGGGTGTAGATTGTAGGTTATAGAGTGTAGAGTGGAGGGTATAAAGTGTAGAGAGTAGGGTATAGAGTGTAGGGTATAGAGTGTAGGTTATAGAGTGTAGGGTATAGAGTGTAGAGTGTAGGGTGTAGAGTGTAGGGTATAGAGTGTAGGGTTTAGAGTGTATGGTATAGAGTGTAGGGTATAGATTGTAGGGTATAGAGTGTAGAGAGTAGGGTATAGAGTGTATGGTATAGAGTGTAGAGTGTAGGGTATAGAGTGTATATTGTAGGGTAAAGAGTGTAGGGTATAGAGAGTATGGTATAGAGAGTAGGGAATAGAGTGTAGAGTGTAGGGTATAGAGTGTAGAGTGTAGGGTATAGAGTGTAGGGTATAGAGTGTAGAGTGTAGGGTATAGAGTGTAGGGTATGGATTGCATGGTATAGAGTGTAGGGTATAGAGTGTAGGGTATAGAGTGTAGGGTATAGAGTGTAGAGTGTAGGGTATAGAGTGTATGGTATAGAGTGTAGGGTATAGAGTGTAGAGTGTAGGGTATAGAGTGTAGGGTATAGAGTGTAGAGTGTAGGGTATAGATTGTAGGGTATAGAGTGTAGGGTATAGAGTGTAGAGTGTAGGGTATAGAGTGTAGGGTATAGAATGTAGGGTATAGAGTGTGGGGTATAGAGTGTAGGGTATAGAGTGTAGAGTGTAGGGTATAGATTGTAGGGTATAGAGTGTAGGGTATAGAGTGTAGAGTGCAGGGTATAGAGTGTAGGGTATAGAATGTAGGGTTTAGAGTGTAGGGTATAGAGTGTAGGGTATGGATTGTATGGTATAGAGTGTAGGGTATAGAGTGTAGGGTATAGAGTGTAGAGTGTACTGATTACAGTGTAGGGTATAGAGTGTAGGGTATAGAATGTATGGAATAGAGTGTAGGGTATAGAGTTTAGAGTGTAGGGTATAGAGTGTAGGGTATAGAGCGTAGGGTGTAGGGTATAGAGTGCAGGGTATAGAGTGTAGAGTGTAGAGTGTAGGGTGTACAGTGTAGGGTATAGAGTGTAAGGTATAGAGAGTAGGGTATAGAGTGTATGTTATAGAGTGTAGGTTATAGAGTGTAGAGTGTAGGGTATAGAGTGTATGGTATAGAGTGTAGGGTGTAGAGTGTATGGTATAGAGTGTAGGTTATAGAGTGTATGGTATAGAGTATAGAGTGTAGGGTATAGAGTGTAGGGTATAGAGTGTAAAGTGTAGAGTGTAGGGTATAGAGTGTAGAGTGTAGGGTATAGAGTGTAGGGTATAGAGTGTATGGAATAGAGTGTAGGGTATAGTGTGTAGAGTGTAGGGTATAGAGTGTAGGGTATAGAGCGTAGGGTGTAGGGTATAGAGTGTAGGGTATAGATTGTAGGGTATAGAGTGTATGGTATAGAGTGTAGGGTGTAGAGTTTAGGGTATAGAGTGTAGAGTGTAGGGTATAGAGTGTAGAGTGTAGGGTATAGAGTGTAGAGTGTATGGGATAGAGTGTAGGGGATAGAGTGTATGGTATAGAGTGTATGGTATAGAGTGTAGGGTATAGAGTGTAGGGTATAGAGTGTAGAGTGTAGGGTATAGAGTGTAGGGTATAGAGTGTAGAGTGTAGGGTATAGAGTGTAGGGTATAGAGTGTAGAGTGTATGGTATAGAGTGTATGGTATAGAGTGTATGTTATAGATTGTAGGGTATAGAGTGTAGGGTATAGAGTGTAGAGTGTAGGGTATAGAGTGTAGAGTGTAGGGTATATAGTGTAGGGTATAGAGTTTAGAGTGTAGGGTATACAGTGTAGGGTATAGAGTGTAGATTGTATGGTATAGAGTGTAGGGGATAGAGTGTAAGGTATAGAGTGTATGGTATAGAGTGTAGGGTATAGAGTGTAGGGTATAGAGTGTAGAGTGTAGGGTATAGAGTGTAGGGTATAGAGTGTAGGGTATAGAGTGTAGGGTGTAGAGTGTAGGGTATAGATTGTAGGGTATAGAGTGTAGGGTATAGAGTGTAGAGTGCAGGGTATAGAGTGTAGGGTATAGAATGTAGGGTTTAGAGTGTAGGGTATAGAGTGTAGGGTATAGAGTGTAGAGTGTAGGGTATAGAGTGTAGGGTATGGATTGTATGGTATAGAGTGTAGGGTATAGAGTGTAGGGTATAGAGTGTAGGGTATAGAGTGTAGAGTGTAGGGTATAGAGTGTATGGTATAGAGTGTAGGGTATAGAGTGTAGAGTGTAGGGTATAGAGTGTATGGTATAGAGTGTAGGGTATAGAGTGTAGAGTGTAGGGTATAGATTGTAGGGTATAGAGTGTAGGGTATAGAGTGTAGAGTGTAGGGTATAGAGTGTAGGGTATATAATGTAGGGTTTAGAGTGTAGGGTATAGAGTGTAGGGTATAGAGTGTAGAGTGTAGGGTATAGAGTGTAGGGTATGGATTGTATGGTATAGAGTGTAGGGTATAGAGTGTAGGGTATAGAGTGTAGAGTGTACTGATTACAGTGTAGGGTATAGAGTGTAGGGTATAGAATGTATGGAATAGAGTGTAGGGTATAGAGTATAGAGTGTAGGGTATAGAGTGTAGGGTATAGAGCGTAGGGTGTAGGGTATAGAGTGCAGGGTATAGAGTGTAGAGTGTAGAGTGTAGGGTATAGAGTGTAGAGTGTAGGGTATAGAGTGTAGGGTATAGAGTGCATGGAATAGAGTGTAGAGTGTAGGGATTAGAGTGTAGGGTATAGAGTGTATGGTATAGAGTGTAGGGAATAGAGTGTAGGGTATAGAGTGTAATGATTACAGTGTAGGGTATAGAGTGTAGGGTATAGAATGTATGGAATAGAGTGTAGGGTATAGAGTATAGAGTGTAGGGTATAGAGTGTAGGGTATAGAGCGTAGGGTGTAGGGTATAGAGTGCAGGGTATAGAGTGTAGGGTATAGAGTGTAGAGTGTAGGGTATAGAGTGTATGGTATAGAGTGTAGAGTGTAGAGTGTAGGGTATAGAGTGTACGGTATAGAGTGTAGAGTGTAGGGTATAGAGTGTAGGGTATAGAGTGTATGGTATATAGAGTAGAGTATAGAGTGTAGAGTGTAGGGTATAGAGTGGAGGGTATGGAGTGTACGGTATAGAGTGTAGAGTGTAGGGTATAGAGTGTAGGGTATAGAGTGTAAGGTATAGAGTGTAGAGTATAGAGTGTAGGGTATAGAGTGTAGGGTATAGAGTGTAGAGTGTAGGGTATAGAGTGTATAGTATAGAGTGTAGGGTATAGAGTGTAGGGTATAGAGTGTAGAGTGTAGGGTATAGAGTGTAGGGTATAGAGTGTAGGGTATAGGGTGTAGAGTATAGAGTGTAGGGTATAGCGTGTAGGGTATAGAGTGTAGGGTATAGAGTGTAGGTTATAGAGTGTAGGGTATAGAGTGTAGAGTGTAGGGTATAGAGTGTATGGTATAGAGTGTAGGGTATAGAGTGTAGAGTGTAGGGTATAGAGTGTAGGGTATAGAGTGTAGGGTATAGAGTGTAGGGTATAGAGTGTAGGGTATAGAGTGTAGGGTATAGAGTGTAGAGTGTAGGGTATAGAGTGTAGGGTATAGAATGTAGGGTATAGAGTGTAGGGTATAGAGTGTAGGGTATAGAGTGTAGAGTGTAGGGGATAGAGTGTAGGGTATGGAGTGTAGAGTGTAGGGATTAGAGTGTATGGTATAGAGTGTAGGGTATAGAGTGTAGACTATAGGGTATAGAGTGTAGAGTATGGAGTGTAGAGTATAGAGTGTAGGATATAGAGTGTAGAGTGTAGGGATTAGAGTGTAGGGCATAGAGTGTAGGGCATAGAGTGTAGAGTGTAGGGTATAGAGTGTAGGGTATAGGGTATAGAGTGTAGGGTATAGAGTGTAGGGTATAGAGTGTAGAGTGTAGGGTATAAAGTGTAGGGTATAGAGTGCATGGAATAGAGTGTAGAGTGTAGGGTATAAAGTGTATGGTATAGAGTGTAGGGTATAGAGTGTAGGGTATAGAGTGTAGAGTGTAGGGATTAGAGTGTAGGGTATAGAGTGTAGGGTATAGAATGTATGGAATAGAGTATAGGGTATAGAGTATAGAGTGTAGGGTATAGAGTGTAGGGTATAGAGCGTAGGGTGTACGGTATAGAGTGTAGGGTATAGAGTGTAGAGTGTAGGGTATAGAGTGTATGGTATAGAGTGTAGGGTATGAAGTGTAGGGTATAGAGTTTAGAGTGTAGGGTATAGAGTGTATGGTATAGAGTGTATGGTGTAGAGTGTATGGTATAGAGTGTAGGGTATAGAGTGTATGGTATAGAGTGTAGGGTATAGAGTGTAGAGTGTAGGGTATAGAGTGTATTGTATAGAGTGTAGGGCATAGAGTGTAGGGTATAGATTGTAGGGTATAGAGTGTATAGTGTAGGGTATAGAGTGTAGGGTTTAGAGTGTATGGTATAGAATGTAGGGAATAGAGTGTAGAGTGTATGGTATAGAGTGTAGGGTATAGAGTGTAGAGTGTAGGGTATAAAGTGTAGGGTATAGAGTGTAGGGTATAGATTGTAGAGAGTAGGGTATAGAGTGTAGGGTATAAAGTGTAGGGTATAGAGTGTAGAGTGTAGGGATTAGAGTGTAGGGTATAGAGTGTAGGGTATAGAGTGTAGAATGTACGGTATAGAGTGTAGGGTATAGAGTATAGAGTGTAGGGTATAGAGTGTAGGGTATAGAGTGTAAAGTGTAGAGTGTAGGGTATAGAGTGTAGAGTGTAGGGTATAGAGTGTAGGGTATAGAGTGTATGGAATAGAGTGTAGGGTATAGTGTGTAGAGTGTAGGGTATAGAGTATAGGGTATAGAGCGTAGGGTGTAGGGTATAGAGTGTAGGGTATAGAGTGTAGGGTATAGAGTGTAGAGTGTAGGGTATAGAGTGTATGGTATAGAGTGTAGGGTGTAGAGTGTAGGGTATAGAGTGTAGAGTGTAGGGTATAGAGTGTAGAGTGTAGGGTATAGAGTGTAGAGTGTATGGGATAGAGTGTAGGGGATAGAGTGTATGGTATAGAGTGTATGGTAAAGAGTGTAGGGTATAGAGTGTAGGGTATAGAGTGTAGAGTGTAGGGTATAGAGTGTAGGGTATAGAGTGTAGAGTGTAGGGTATAGAGTGTATGGTATAGAGTGTATGGTGTAGAGTGTATGGTATAGAGTGTAGGGTATAGAGTGTATGGTATAGAGTGTAGGGTATAGAGTGTAGAGTGTAGGGTATAGAGTGTATTGTATAGAGTGTAGGGCATAGAGTGTAGGGTATAGAGTGTAGAGTGTATGGTATAGAGTGTATGGTATAGAGTGTATGTTATAGATTGTAGGGTATAGAGTGTAGGGTATATAGTGTAGAGTGTAGGGTATAGAGTGTAGAGTGTAGGGTATAGAGTGTAGGGTATAGAGTTTAGAGTGTAGGGTATATAGTGTAGGGTATAGAGTATAGAGTGTATGGTATAGAGTGTAGGGGATAGAGTATATGGTATAGAGTGTATGGTATAGAGTGTAGGATATAGAGTGTAGGGTATAGAGTGTAGGGTATAGAGTGTAGGGTATAGAATGTAGGGTGTAGAGTGTAGGGTGTAGAGTGTAGGGTATAGAGTGTAGGGTATAGGGTGTAGGGTATGGAGTGTAGGGTGTAGAATGTAGGGTATAGAGTGTAGGGTATAGAGTGTAGGGTATAGAGTGTAGGGTATAGCGTGTCGGGTATAGAGTGTAGGGTGTAGAGTGTAGGGTATAGAGTGTAGGGGTTAAAGTGTAGAGTGTAGGGTATAGAGTGTAGGGTATAGAGTGTAGAGTATAGAGTGTAAAGTGTAGAGTGTAGAGTGTAGGGTATAGAGTGTAGAGTGTAGGGTATAAAGTGTAGGGTATAGAGTGTATGGTATAAAGTGTAGGGTATAGAGTGTAGAGTGTATGGTATATAGTGTAGGGTATAATGTGTAGAGTGTAGGGTATAGAGTGTAAGGTATAGAGGGTAGGGTATAGAGTGTATGGTGTAGAGTGTAGAGTGTAGGGTATAGAGTGTAGGGTATAGAGTGAATGGTATAGAGTGTAGGGTTTAGAGTGTAAGCTATAAAGTGTAGGGTGAAGAGTGTAGGGTATAGAGTGTAGGGTATAGAGTGTAGGGTATAGAGTGTAGGGTATAGAGTGTAGGGTATAGAGTGTAGAGTGTAGGGTATAGAGTGTAGGGTATAGAGTGTAGAGTGTAGGGTATAGAGTGTAGGGTTTAGAGAGTAGGGTATAGAGTGTAGAGTGTAGGGTATAGAGTGTAGAGTGTAGGGTATAGAGTGTAGGGTATAGAGTGTAGAGTGTAGGGTATAGAGTGTAGGGTATAAAGTGTAGAGTGTAGGGTATAGAGTGTAGAGTGTAGGGTATAGAGTGTAGGGTATAGAGTGTAGAGTGTAGGGTATAGAGTGTAGAGTGTAGGGTATAAAGTGTAGAGAGTAGGGTATAGAGTGTAGGGTATAGAGTGTAGGTTATAGAGTGTAGGGTATAGAGTGTAGAGTGTAGGGTGTAGAGTGTAGGGTATAGAGTGTAGGGTATAGAGTGTAGAGTGTAGGGTATAAAGTGTAGAGAGTAGGGTATAGAGTGTAGGGTATAGAGTGTAGGTTATAGAGTGTAGGGTATTGAGTGTAGAGTGTAGGGTGTAGATTGTAGGTTATAGAGTGTAGAGTGGAGGGTATAAAGTGTAGAGAGTAGGGTATAGAGTGTAGGGTATAGAGTGTAGGTTATAGAGTGTAGGGTATAGAGTGTAGAGTGTAGGGTGTAGAGTGTAGGGTATAGAGTGTAGGGTTTAGAGTGTATGGTATAGAGTGTAGGGTATAGATTGTAGGGTATAGAGTGTAGAGAGTAGGGTATAGAGTGTATGGTATAGAGTGTAGAGTGTAGGGTATAGAGTGTATATTGTAGGGTAAAGAGTGTAGGGTATAGAGAGTATGGTATAGAGAATAGGGAATAGAGTGTAGAGTGTAGGGTATAGAGTGTAGAGTGTAGGGTATAGAGTGTAGGGTATAGAGTGTAGAGTGTAGGGTATAGAGTGTAGGGTATATATTGTATGGTATAGAGTGTAGGGTATAGAGTGTAGGGTATAGAGTGTAGGGTATAGAGTGTAGAGTGTAGGGTATAGAGTGTACGGTATAGAGTGTAGGGTATAGAGTGTAGAGTGTAGGGTATAGAGTGTAGGGTATAGAGTGTAGGGTATAGAGTGTAGAGTGTAGGGTATAGATTGTAGGGTATAGAGTGTAGGGTATAGAGTGTAGAGTGTAGGGTATAGAGTGTAGGGTATAGAATGTAGGGTTTAGAGTGTAGGGTATAGAGTGTAGGGTATAGAGTGTAGAGTGTAGGGTATAGAGTGTAGGGTATGGATTGTATGTTATAGAGTGTAGGGTATAGAGTGTAGGGTATAGAGTGTACTGATTACAGTGTAGGGTATAGAGTGTAGGGTATAGAATGTATGGAATAGAGTGTAGGGTATAGAGTATAGAGTGTAGGGTATAGAGTGTAGGGTATAGAGCGTAGAGTGTAGGGTATAGAGTGCAGGGTATAGAGTGTAGAGTGTAGAGTGTAGGGTATAGAGTGTAGAGTGTAGGGTATAGAGTGTAGGGTATAGAGTGCATGGAATAGAGTGTAGAGTGTAGGGATTAGAGTGTAGGGTATAGAGTGTATGTTATAGAGTGTAGGGAATAGAGTGTAGGGTATAGAGTGTACTGATTACAGTGTAGGGTATAGAGTGTAGGGTATAGAATGTATGGAATAGAGTGTAGGGTATAGAGTATAGAGTGTAGGGTATAGAGTGTAGGGTATAGAGCGTAGGGTGTAGGGTATAGAGTGCAGGGTATAGAGTGTAGGGTATAGAGTGTAGAGTGTAGGGTATAGAGTGTATGGTATAGAGTGTAGAGTGTAGGGTATAGAGTGTAGGGTATAGAGTGTAGAGTGTAGGGTATAGAGTGTAGGGTATAGAGTGTATGGTATATAGAGTAGAGTATAGAGTGTAGAGTGTAGGGTATAGAGTGGAGGGTATGGAGTGTACGGTATAGAGTGTAGAGTGTAGGGTATAGAGTGTAGGGTATAGAGTGTAAGGTATAGAGTGTAGAGTATAGAGTGTAGGGTATAGAGTGTAGGGTATAGAGTGTAGAGTGTAGGGTATAGAGTGTATAGTATAGAGTGTAGGGTATAGAGTGTAGGGTATAGAGTGTAGAGTGTAGGGTATAGAGTGTAGGGTATAGAGTGTAGGGTATAGGGTGTAGAGTATAGAGTGTAGGGTATAGAGTGTAGGGTATAGAGTGTAGGGTATAGAGTGTAGGTTATAGAGTGTAGGGTATAGAGTGTAGAGTGTAGGGTATAGAGTGTATGGTATAGAGTGTAGGGTATAGAGTGTAGAGTGTAGGGTATAGAGTGTAGGGTATAGAGTGTAGGGTATAGAGTGTAGGGTATAGAGTGTAGGGTATAGAGTGTAGAGTGTAGGGTATAGAGTGTAGGGTATAGAATGTAGGGTATAGAGTGTAGGGTATAGAGTGTAGGGTATAGAGTGTAGAGTGTAGGGTATAGAGTGTAGGGTATGGAGTGTAGAGTGTAGGGATTAGAGTGTATGGTATAGAGTGTAGGGTATAGAGTGTAGACTATAGGGTATAGAGTGTAGAGTATGGAGTGTAGAGTATAGAGTGTAGGATATAGAGTGTAGAGTGTAGGGATTAGAGTGTAGGGCATAGAGTGTAGGGCATAGAGTGTAGAGTGTAGGGTATAGAGTATAGAGTGTAGGGTATAGAGTGTAGGGTATAGAGTGTAGAGTGTAGGGTATAGAGTGTAGAGTGTAGGGTATAGAGTGTAGGGTATAGAGTGCATGGAATAGAGTGTAGAGTGTAGGGTATAAAGTGTAGGGTATAGAGTGTAGGGTATAGAGTGTAGAGTGTAGGGATTAGAGTGTAGGGTATAGAGTGTAGGGTATAGAATGTATGGAATAGAGTATAGGGTATAGAGTATAGAGTGTAGGGTATAGAGTGTAGGGTATAGAGCGTAGGGTGTACGGTATAGAGTGTAGGGTATAGAGTGTAGGGTATAGAGTGTAGAGTGTAGGGTATAGAGTGTATGGTATAGAGTGTAGGGTATGAAGTGTAGGGTATAGAGTGTAGAGTGTAGGGTATAGGGTGTATGGTATAGAGTGTATGGTGTAGAGTGTATGGTATAGTATGTAGGGTATAGAGTGTATGGTATAGAGTGTAGGGTATAGAGTGTAGAGTGTAGGGTATAGAGTGTATTGTATAGAGTGTAGGGCATAGAGTGTAGGGTATAGATTGTAGGGTATAGAGTGTATAGTGTAGGGTATAGAGTGTAGGGTTTAGAGTGTATGGTATAGAGTGTAGGGAATAGAGTGTAGAGTGTATGGTATAGAGTGTAGGGTATAGAGTGTAGAGTGTAGGGTATAAAGTGTAGGGTATAGAGTGTAGGGTATAGAGTGTAGAGAGTAGGGTATAGAGTGTAGGGTATAAAGTGTAGGGTATAGAGTGTAGAGTGTAGGGATTAGAGTGTAGGGTATAGAGTGTAGGGTATAGAGTGTAGAATGTACGGTATAGAGTGTAGGGTATAGAGTGTAGGGTATAGAGTGTAAAGTGTAGAGTGTAGGGTATAGAGTGTAGAGTGTAGGGTATAGAGTGTAGGGTATAGAGTGTATGGAATAGAGTGTAGGGTATAGTGTGTAAAGTGTAGGGTATAGAGTATAGGGTATAGAGCGTAGGGTGTAGGGTATAGAGTGTAGGGTATAGAGTGTAGGGTATAGAGTGTAGAGTGTACGGTATAGAGTGTATGGTATAGAGTGTAGGGTGTAGAGTGTAGGGTATAGAGTGTAGAGTGTAGGGTATAGAGTGTAGAGTGTAGGGTATAGAGTGTAGGGTATAGAGTGTAGAGTGTAGGGTATAGAGTGTATGGTATAGAGTGTATGGTATAGAGTGTAGGGTATAGAGTGTAGGGTATAGAGTGTAGGGTATAGAGTGTAGAGTGTAGGGTATAGAGTGTATGGTATAGAGTGTATGGTATAGAGTGTAGGGTATAGAGTGTAGAGTGTAGGGTATAGAGTGTACGGTATAGAGTGTAGGGTATAGAGTGTAGAGTGTAGGGTATAGAGTGTAGGGTATAGAGTGTAGGGTATAGAGTGTAGAGTGTAGGGTATAGATTGTAGGGTATAGAGTCTAGGGTATAGAGTGTAGAGTGTAGGGTATAGAGTGTAGGGTATAGAATGTAGGGTTTAGAGTGTAGGGTATAGAGTGTAGGGTATAGAGTGTAGAGTGTAGGGTATAGAGTGTAGGGTATGGATTGTATGGTATAGAGTGTAGGGTATAGAGTGTAGGGTATAGAGTGTAGAGTGTACTGATTACAGTGTAGGGTATAGAGTGTAGGGTATAGAATGTATGGAATAGAGTGTAGGGCATAGAGTATAGAGTGTAGGGTATAGAGTGTAGGGTATAGAGCGTAGGGTGTAGGGTATAGAGTGTAGAGTGTAGGGTATAGAGTGTACAGTGTAGGGTATAGAGTGTAGGGTATAGAGTGTAGAGTGTAGAGTGTAGGGTATAGAGTGTAGGGTATAGAGTGTAGAGTGTAGGGTATAGAGTGCAGGGTATAGAGTGTATGGTATATAGAGTAGAGTATAGAGTGTAGAGTGTAGGGTATAGAGTGGAGGGTATGGAGTGTACGGTATAGAGTGTAGAGTGTAGGGTATAGAGTGTAGGGTATAGAGTGTAAGGTATAGAGTGTAGAGTATAGAGTGTAGGGTATAGAGTGTAGGGTATAGAGTGTAGAGTGTAGGGTATAGAGTGTATAGTATAGAGTGTAGGGTATAGAGTGTAGGGTATAGAGTGTAGAGTGTAGGGTATAGAGTGTAGGGTATAGAGTGTAGGGTATAGGGTGTAGAGTATAGAGTGTAGGGTATAGAGTGTAGGGTACAGAGTGTAGGGTATAGAGTGTAGGTTATAGAGTGTAGGGTATAGAGTGTAGAGTGTAGGGTATAGAGTGTATGGTATAGAGTGTAGGGTATAGAGTGTAGAGTGTAGGGTATAGATTGTAGGGTATAGAGTGTAGGGTATAGAGTGTAGGGTATAGAGTGTAGGGTATAGAGTGTAGAGTGTAGGGTATAGAGTGTAGGGTATAGAATGTAGGGTATAGAGTGTAGGGTATAGAGTGTAGGGTATAGAGTGTAGAGTGTAGGGTATAGAGTGTAGGGTATGGAGTGTAGAGTGTAGGGATTAGAGTGTATGGTATAGAGTGTAGGGTATAGAGTGTAGACTATAGGGTATAGAGTGTAGAGTATGGAGTGTAGAGTATAGAGTGTAGGATATAGAGTGTAGAGTGTAGGGATTAGAGTGTAGGGCATAGAGTGTAGGGCATAGAGTGTAGAGTGTAGGGTATAGAGTGTAGGGTATAGAGTATAGAGTGTAGGGTATAGAGTGTAGGGTATAGAGCGTAGGGTGTAGGGTATAGAGTGTAGAGTGTAGGGTATAGAGTGTACAGTGTAGGGTATAGAGTGTAGGGTATAGAGTGCATGGAATAGAGTGTAGAGTGTAGGGTATAAAGTGTATGGTATAGAGTGTAGGGTATAGAGTGTAGTGATAGAGTGTAGAGTGTAGGGATTAGAGTGTAGGGTATAGAATGTATGGAATAGAGTATAGGGTATAGAGTATAGAGTGTAGGGTATAGAGTGTAGGGTATAGAGCGTAGGGTGTACGGTATAGAGTGTAGGGTATAGAGTGTAGGGTATAGAGTGTAGAGTGTAGGGTATAGAGTGTATGGTATAGAGTGTAGGGTATGAAGTGTAGGGTATAGAGTGTAGAGTGTAGGGTATAGAGTGTATGGTATAGAGTGTATGGTGTAGAGTGTATGGTATAGAGTGTAGGGTATAGAGTGTATGGTATAGAGTGTAGGGTATAGAGTGTAGAGTGTAGGGTATAGAGTGTATTGTATAGAGTGTAGGGCATAGAGTGTAGAGTGTATGGTATAGAGTGTAGGGTATAGAGTGTAGAGTGTAGGGTATAAAGTGTAGGGTATAGAGTGTAGGGTATAGAGTGTAGAGAGTAGGGTATAGAGTGTAGGGTATAAAGTGTAGGGTATAGAGTGTAGAGTGTAGGGATTAGAGTGTAGGGTATAGAGTGTAGAATGTACGGTATAGAGTGTAGGGTATAGAGTATAGAGTGTAGGGTATAGAGTGTAGGGTATAGAGTGTAAAGTGTAGAGTGTAGGGTATAGAGTGTAGAGTGTAGGGTATAGAGTGTAGGGTATAGAGTGTATGGAATAGAGTGTAGGGTATAGTGTGTAGAGTGTAGGGTATAGAGTATAGGGTATAGAGCGTAGGGTGTAGGGTATAGAGTGTAGGGTAAAGAGTGTAGGGTATAGAGTGTAGAGTGTAGGGTATAGAGTGTATGGTATAGAGTGTAGGGTGTAGAGTGTAGGGTATAGAGTGTAGAGTGTAGGGTATAGAGTGTAGAGTGTAGGGTATAGAGTGTAGAGTGTATGGGATAGAGTGTAGGGGATAGAGTGTATGGTATAGAGTATATGGTAAAGAGTGTAGGGTATAGAGTGTAGGGTATAGAGTGTAGAGTGTAGGGTATAGAGTGTAGGGTATAGAGTGTAGAGTGTATGGTATAGAGTGTATGGTATAGAGTGTATGTTATAGATTGTAGGGTATAGAGTGTAGGGTATATAGTGTAGAGTGTAGGGTATAGAGTGTAGAGTGTAGGGTATAGAGTGTAGGGTATAGAGTTTAGAGTGTAGGGTATACAGTGTAGGGTATAGAGTATAGAGTGTATGGTATAGAGTGTAGGGGATAGAGTGTATGGTATAGAGTGTATGGTATAGAGTGTAGGGTATAGAGTGTAGGGTATAGAGTGTAGGGTATAGAGTGTAGAGTGTAGGGTATGAAGTGTAGAGAGTAGGGTATAGAGTGTAGGGTATAGAGTGTAGGTTATAGAGTGTAGGGTATAGAGTGTAGGGTGTAGAGTGTAGGGTATAGAGTGTAGGGTATAGGGTGTAGGGTATGGAGTGTAGGGTGTAGAATGTAGGGTATAGAGTGTAGGGTATAGAGTGTAGGGTATAGAGTGTAGTGTATAGCGTGTCGGGTATAGAGTGTAGGGTATAGAGTGTAGGGTATAGAGTGTAGGGGTTAAAGTGTAGAGTGTAGGGTATAGAGTTTAGGGTATAGAGTGTAGAGTATAGAGTGTAAAGTGTAGAGTGTAGGGTGTAGAGTGTAGAGTGTAGGGTATAGAGTGTAGAGTGTAGGGTATAAAGTGTAGGGTATAGAGTGTATGGTATAGAGTGTAGGGTATAGAGTGTAGAGTGTATGGTATATAGTGTAGGGTATAATGTGTAGAGTGTAGGGTATAGAGTGTAAGGTATAGAGGGTAGGGTATAGAGTGTATGGTGTAGAGTGTAGAGTGTAGGGTATAGAGTGTAGGGTATAGAGTGAATGGTATAGAGTGTAGGGTATAGAGTGTAAGCTATAAAGTGTAGGGTGAAGAGTGTAGGGTATAGAGTGTAGGGTATAGAGTGTAGGGTATAGAGTGTAGGGTATAGAGTGTAGGGTATAGAGTGTAGAGTGTAGGGTATAGAGTGTAGGGTATAGAGTGTAGAGTGTAGGGTATAGAGTGTAGGGTTTAGAGAGTAGGGTATAGAGTGTAGAGTGTAGAGTGTAGGGTATAGAGTGTAGGGTATAGAGTGTAGAGTGTAGGGTATAGAGTGTAGGGTATAGAGTGTAGAGTGTATGGTATAAAGTGTAGAGAGTAGGGTATAGTGTGTAGGGTATAGAGTGTAGGTTACAGAGTGTAGGGTATAGAGTGTAGAGTGTAGGGTATAGAGTGTAGGGTATAGAGTGTAGAGTGTAGGGTATAAAGTGTAGAGAGTAGGGTATAGAGTGTAGGGTATAGAGTGTAGGTTATAGAGTGTAGGGTATAGAGTGTAGAGTGTAGGGTGTAGATTGTAGGTTATAGAGTGTAGAGTGGAGGGTATAAAGTGTAGAGAGTAGGGTATAGAGTGTAGGGTATAGAGTGTAGGTTATAGAGTGTAGGGTATAGAGTGTAGAGTGTAGGGTGTAGAGTGTAGGGTATAGAGTGTAGGGTTTAGAGTGTATGGTATAGAGTGTAGGGTATAGATTGTAGGGTATAGAGTGTAGAGAGTAGGGTATAGAGTGTATGGTATAGAGTGTAGAGTGTAGGGTATAGAGTGTATATTGTAGGGTAAAGAGTGTAGGGTATAGAGAGTATGGTATAGAGAGTAGGGAATAGAGTGTAGAGTGTAGGGTATAGAGTGTAGAGTGTAGGGTATAGAGTGTAGGGTATAGAGTGTAGAGTGTAGGGTATAAAGTGTAGAGAGTAGGGTAAAGAGTGTAGGGTATAGAGTGTAGGTTATAGAGTGTAGGGTATAGAGTGTAGAGTGTAGGGTGTAGAGTGTAGGGTATAGAGTGTAAGGTATAGAGTGTAGGGTATAAAGTGTATGTTATAGAGTGTAGGTTATAGAGTGTAGAGCGTAGGGTATAGAGTGTAGGGTATAAAGTGTAGGGTATAGAGTGTAGGGTATAGATTGTAGGGTATAGAGTGTAGATTGTAGGGTATAGAGTCTATGGTATAGAGTGTAGAGTGTAGGGTATAGAGTGTATAGTGTAGGGTAAAGAGTGTAGGGTATAGAGTGTATGGTATAGAGTGTAGGGAATAGAGTGTAGAGTGAAGGGTATAGAGTGTATGGTATAGAGTGTAGGGTACAGAGTGTAGAGTGTAGCGTATAGAGTGTAGGGTATAGAGTGTAGGGTATAGAGTGTAGAGTGTAGGGATTAGAGTGTAGGGTATAGAGTGTAGGGTATAGAGTGTAGAATGTACGGTATAGAGTGTGGGGTATGAAGTATAGAGTGTAGGGTATAGAGTATAGAGTGTAGGGTATAGAGTGTAGGGTATAGAGTGTAAAGTGTAGAGTGTATGGTATAGAGTGTAGAGTGTAGGGTATAGAGTGTAGGGTATAGAGTGTATGGAATAGAGTGTAGGGTATAGAGTGTAGGGTATAGAGCGTAGGGTGTAGGGTATAGAGTGTAGGGTATAGAGTGTAGGGTATAGAGTTTAGAGTGTAGGGTACAGAGTGTATGGTATAGAGTGTAGGGTGTATGGTATAGAGTGCAGGGGATAGAGTGTAGAGTGTGAGGTATAGAGTGTAGGGTATAGAGTGTATGGTATAGAGTGTATGGTATAGATTGTAATGTATAGAGTGTAGGGTATAGAGTGTAGAGTGTAGAGTGTAGAGTGTAGGGTATAGAGTGTAGGGTATAGAGTGTATGATATAGAGTGTATGGTATAGATTGTAGGGTATAGAGTGTAGGGTATAAAGTGTAGAGTGTAGGGTATAGAGTGTAGAGTGTAGGGTATAGAGTGTAGGGTATAGAGTGTAGGGGTTAAAGTGTAGAGTGTAGGGTATAGAGTGTAAAGTGTAGAGTGTAGGGTATAGAGTGTAGAGTGTAGGGTATAGAGTGTAGGGTATAGAGTGTATGGAATAGAGTGTAGGGTATAGTGTGTAGAGTGTAGGGTATAGAGTATAGGGTATAGAGCGTAGGGTGTAGGGTATAGAGTGTAGGGTATAGAGTGTAGGGTATAGAGTGTAGAGTGTAGGGTATAGAGTGTATGGTATAGAGTGTAGGGTGTAGAGTGTAGGGTATAGAGTGTAGAGTGTAGGGTATAGAGTGTAGAGTGTAGGGTATAGAGTGTAGAGTGTATGGGATAGAGTGTAGAAGATAGAGTGCATGGTATAGAGTGTATGGTAAAGAGTGTAGGGTATAGAGTGTAGGGTATAGAGTGTAGAGTGTAGGGTATAGAGTGTAGGGTATAGAGTGTAGAGTGTAGGGTATAGAGTGTAGGGTATAGAGTGTAGAGTGTATGGTATAGAGTGTATGGTATAGAGTGTATGTTATAGATTGTAGGGTATAGAGTGTAGGGTATATAGTGTAGAGTGTAGGGTATAGAGTGTAGAGTGTAGGGTATAGAGTGTAGGGTATAGAGTTTAGAGTGTAGGGTATACAGTGTAGGGTATAGAGTATAGAGTGTATGGTATAGAGTGTTAGGGATAGAGTATATGGTATAGAGTGTATGGTATAGAGTGTAGGGTATAGAGTGTAGGGTATAGAGTGTAGGGTATAGAGTGTAGGGTATAGAGTGTAGGGTGTAGAGTGTAGGGTATAGGGTGTAGGGTGTAGAGTGTAGGGTATAGAGTGTAGGGGTTAAAGTGTAGAGTGTAGGGTATAGAGTGTAGGGTATAGAGTGTAGAGTATAGAGTGTAAAGTGTAGAGTGTAGGGTGTAGAGTGTAGAGTGTAGGGTATAGAGTGTAGAGTGTAGGGTATAAAGTGTAGGGTATAGAGTGTATGGTATAGAGTGTAGGGTATAGAGTGTAGAGTGTATGGTATATAGTGTAGGGTATAATGTGTAGAGTGTAGGGTATAGAGTGTAAGGTATAGAGGGTAGGGTATAGAGTGTATGGTGTAGAGTGTAGAGTGTAGGGTATAGAGTGTAGGGTATAGAGTGAATGGTATAGAGTGTAGGGTTTAGAGTGTAAGCTATAAAGTGTAGGGTGAAGAGTGTAGGGTATAGAGTGTAGGGTATAGAGTGTAGGGTATAGAGTGTAGGGTATAGAGTGTAGAGTGTAGGGTATAGAGTGTAGGGTATAGAGTGTAGAGTGTAGGGTATAGAGTGTAGGGTTTAGAGAGTAGGGTATAGAGTGTAGAGTGTAGGGTATAGAGTGTAGAGTGTAGGGTATAGAGTGTAGGGTATAGAGTGTAGAGTGTAGGGTATAGAGTGTAGGGTATAGAGTTTAGAGTGTAGGGTATAAAGTGTAGAGAGTAGGGTATAGAGTGTAGGGTATAGAGTGTAGGTTATAGAGTGTAGGGTATAGAGTGTAGAGTGTAGGGTGTAGAGTGTAGGGTATAGAGTGTTGGGTATAGAGTGTAGAGTGTAGGGTATAAAGTGTAGAGAGTAGGGTATAGAGTGTAGGGTATAGAGTGTAGGTTATAGAGTGTAGGGTATTGAGTGTAGAGTGTAGGGTGTAGGGTGTAGATTGTAGGTTATAGAGTGTAGAGTGGAGGGTATAAAGTGTAGAGAGTAGGGTATAGAGTGTAGGGTATAGAGTGTAGGTTATAGAGTGTAGGGTATAGAGTGTAGAGTGTAGGGTGTAGAGTGTAGGGTATAGAGTGTAGGGTTTAGAGTGTATGGTATAGAGTGTAGGGTATAGATTGTAGGGTATAGAGTGTAGAGAGTAGGGTATAGAGTGTATGTTATAGAGTGTAGAGTGTAGGGTATAGAGTGTATATTGTAGGGTAAAGAGTGTAGGGTATAGAGAGTATGGTATAGAGAGTAGGGAATAGAGTGTAGAGTGTAGGGTATAGAGTGTAGAGTGTAGGGTATAGAGTGTAGGGTATAGAGTGTAGAGTGTAGGGTATAGAGTGTAGGGTATGGATTGTATGGTATAGAGTGTAGGGTATAGAGTGTAGGGTATAGAGTGTAGGGTATAGAGTGTAGAGTGTAGGGTATAGAGTGTACGGTATAGAGTGTAGGGTATAGAGTGTAGAGTGTAGGGTATAGAGTGTAGGGTATAGAGTGTAGGGTATAGAGTGTAGAGTGTAGGGTATAGATTGTAGGGTATAGAGTGTAGGGTATAGAGTGTAGAGTGTAGGGTATAGAGTGTAGGGTATAGAATGTAGGGTTTAGAGTGTAGGGTATAGAGTGTAGGGTATAGAGTGTAGAGTGTAGGGTATAGAGTGTAGGGTATGGATTGTATGGTATAGAGTGTAGGGTATAGAGTGTAGGGTATAGAGTGTAGAGTGTACTGATTACAGTGTAGGGTATAGAGTGTAGGGTATAGAATGTATGGAATAGAGTGTAGGGTATAGAGTATAGAGTGTAGGGTATAGAGTGTAGGGTATAGAGCGTAGGGTGTAGGGTATAGAGTGCAGGGTATAGAGTGTAGAGTGTAGAGTGTAGGGTATAGAGTGTAGA
Source organism: Ranitomeya imitator (assembly GCF_032444005.1). Classification (NCBI taxonomy): domain Eukaryota; kingdom Metazoa; phylum Chordata; class Amphibia; order Anura; family Dendrobatidae; genus Ranitomeya; species Ranitomeya imitator. Next base: position 500,883 of record NW_027193601.1, read on the forward strand.
GTGTAGGGTATAGAGTGTAGGGTATAGAGTGCATGGAATAGAGTGTAGAGTGTAGGGATTAGAGTGTAGGGTATAGAGTGTATGGTATAGAGTGTAGGGAATAGAGTGTAGGGTATAGAGTGTACTGATTACAGTGTAGGGTATAGAGTGTGGGGTATAGAATGTATGGAATAGAGTGTAGGGTATAGAGTATAGAGTGTAGGGTATAGAGTGTAGGGTATAGAGCGTAGGGTGTAGGGTATAGAGTGCAGGGTATAGAGTGTAGGGTATAGAGTGTAGAGTGTAGGGTATAGAGTGTATGGTATAGAGTGTAGAGTGTAGAGTGTAGGGTATAGAGTGTAGGGTATAGAGTGTAGAGTGTAGGGTATAGAGTGTATGGTATATAGAGTAGAGTATAGAGTGTAGAGTGTAGGGTATAGAGTGGAGGGTATGGAGTGTACGGTATAGAGTGTAGAGTGTAGGGTATAGAGTGTAGGGTATAGAGTGTAAGGTATAGAGTGTAGAGTATAGAGTGGAGGGTATAGAGTGTAGGGTATAGAGTGTAGAGTGTGGGGTATAGAGTGTATAGTATAGAGTGTAGGGTATAGAGTGTAGGGTATAGAGTGTAGAGTGTAGGGTATAGAGTGTAGGGTATAGAGTGTAGGGTATAGGGTGTAGAGTATAGAGTGTAGGGTATAGAGTGTAGGGTATAGAGTGTAGGGCATAGAGTGTAGGTTATAGAGTGTAGGGTATAGAGTGTAGAGTGTAGGGTATAGAGTGTATGGTATAGAGTGTAGGGTATAGAGTGTAGAGTGTAGGGTATAGAGTGTAGGGTATAGAGTGTAGGGTATAGAGTGTAGGGTATAGAGTGTAGGGTATAGAGTGTAGAGTGTAGGGTATAGAGTGTAGGGTATAGAATGTAGGGTATAGAGTGTAGGGTATAGAGTGTAGGGTATAGAGTGTAGAGTGTAGGGTATAGAGTGTAGGGTATGGAGTGTAGAGTGTAGGGATTAGAGTGTATGGTATAGAGTGTAGGGTATAGAGTGTAGACTATAGGGTATAGAGTGTAGAGTATGGAGTGTAGAGTATAGAGTGTAGGATATAGAGTGTAGAGTGTAGGGATTAGAGTGTAGGGCATAGAGTGTAGGGCATAGAGTGTAGAGTGTAGGGTATAGAGTGTAGGGTATAGAGTATAGAGTGTAGGGTATAGAGTGTAGGGTATAGAGTGTAGAGTGTAGGGTATAGAGTGTAGAGTGTAGGGTATAGAGTGTAGGGTATAGAGTGCATGGAATAGAGTGTAGAGTGTAGGGTATAAAGTGTATGGTATAGAGTGTAGGGTATAGAGTGTAGGGTATAGAGTGTAGAGTGTAGGGATTAGAGTGTAGGGTATAGAGTGTAGGGTATAGAATGTATGGAATAGAGTATAGGGTATAGAGTATAGAGTGTAGGGTATAGAGTGTAGGGTATAGAGCGTAGGGTGTACGGTATAGAGTGTAGGGTATAGAGTGTAGGGTATAGAGTGTAGAGTGTAGGGTATAGAGTGTATGGTATAGAGTGTAGGGTATAGAGTGTAGAGTGTAGGGTATAGAGTGTATGGTATAGAGTGTATGGTGTAGAGTGTATGGTATAGAGTGTAGGGTATAGAGTGTATGGTATAGAGTGTAGGGTATAGAGTGTAGAGTGTAGGGTATAGAGTGTATTGTATAGAGTGTAGGGCATAGAGTGTAGGGTATAGATTGTAGGGTATAGAGTGTATAGTGTAGGGTATAGAGTGTAGGGTTTAGAGTGTATGGTATAGAGTGTAGGGAATAGAGTGTAGAGTGTATGGTATAGAGTGTAGGGTATAGAGTGTAGAGTGTAGGGTATAAAGTGTAGGGTATAGAGTGTAGGGTATAGAGTGTAGAGAGTAGAGTATAGAGTGTAGGGTATAAAGTGTAGGGTATAGAGTGTAGAGTGTAGGGATTAGAGTGTAGGGTATAGAGTGTAGGGTATAGAGTGTAGAATGTACGGTATAGAGTGTAGGGTATAGAGTATAGAGTGTAGGGTATAGAGTGTAGGGTATAGAGTGTAAAGTGTAGAGTGTAGGGTATAGAGTGTAGAGTGTAGGGTATAGAGTGTAGGGTATAGAGTGTATGGAATAGAGTGTAGGGTATAGTGTGTAGAGTGTAGGGTATAGAGTATAGGGTATAGAGCGTAGGGTGTAGGGTATAGAGTGTAGGGTATAGAGTGTAGGGTATAGAGTGTAGAGTGTAGGGTATAGAGTGTATGGTATAGAGTGTAGAGTGTAGGGTATAGAGTGTAGAGTGTAGGGTATAGAGTGTAGGGTATAGAGTGTAGAGTGTAGGGTATAGAGTGTATGGTATAGAGTGTATGGTATAGAGTGTAGAGTGTAGGGTATAGAGTGTAGAGTGTAGGGTATAGAGTGTAGGGTATAGAGTGTATGATATAGAGTGTATGGTATAGATTGTAGGGTATAGAGTGTAGGGTATAAAGTGTAGAGTGTAGGGTATAGAGTGTAGAGTGTAGGGTATAGAGTGTAGGGTATAGAGTGTAGGGGTTAAAGTGTAGAGTGTAGGGTATAGAGTGTAAAGTGTAGAGTGTAGGGTATAGAGTGTAGAGTGTAGGGTATAGAGTGTAGGGTATAGAGTGTATGGAATAGAGTGTAGGGTATAGTGTGTAGAGTGTAGGGTATAGAGTATAGGGTATAGAGCGTAGGGTGTAGGGTATAGAGTGTAGGGTATAGAGTGTAGGGTATAGAGTGTAGAGTGTAGGGTATAGAGTGTATGGTATAGAGTGTAGGGTGTAGAGTGTAGGGTATAGAGTGTAGAGTGTAGGGTATAGAGTGTAGAGTGTAGGGTATAGAGTGTAGAGTGTATGGGATAGAGTGTAGAAGATAGAGTGTATGGTATAGAGTGTATGGTAAAGAGTGTAGGGTATAGAGTGTAGGGTATAGAGTGTAGAGTGTATGGTATAGAGTGTATGGTATAGAGTGTATGTTATAGATTGTAGGGTATAGAGTGTAGGGTATATAGTGTAGAGTGTAGGGTATAGAGTGTAGAGTGTAGGGTATAGAGTGTAGGGTATAGAGTTTAGAGTGTAGGGTATACAGTGTAGGGTATAGAGTATAGAGTGTATGGTATAGAGTGTAGGGGATAGAGTATATGGTATAGAGTGTATGGTATAGAGTGTAGGGTATAGAGTGTAGGGTACAGAGTGTAGGGTATAGAGTGTAGGGTATAGAGTGTAGGGTGTAGAGTGTAGGGTATAGAGTGTAGGGTATAGGGTGTAGGGTATGGAGTGTAGGGTGTAGAATGTAGGGTATAGAGTGTAGGGTATAGAGTGTAGGGTATAGAGTGTAGGGTATAGCGTGTCGGGTATAGAGTGTAGGGTGTAGAGTGTAGGGTATAGAGTGTAGGGGTTAAAGTGTAGAGTGTAGGGTATAGAGTGTAGGGTATAGAGTGTAGAGTATAGAGTGTAAAGTGTAGAGTGTAGGGTGTAGAGTGTAGAGTGTAGGGTATAGAGTGTAGAGTGTAGGGTATAAAGTGTAGGGTATAGAGTGTATGGTATAGAGTGTAGGGTATAGAGTGTAGAGTGTATGGTATATAGTGTAGGGTATAATGTGTAGAGTGTAGGGTATAGAGTGTAAGGTATAGAGGGTAGGGTATAGAGTGTATGGTGTAGAGTGTAGAGTGTAGGGTATAGAGTGTAGGGTATAGAGTGAATGGTATAGAGTGTAGGGTTTAGAGTGTAAGCTATAAAGTGTAGGGTGAAGAGTGTAGGGTATAGAGTGTAGGGTATAGAGTGTAGGGTATAGAGTGTAGGGTATAGAGTGTAGAGTGTAGGGTATAGAGTGTAGGGTATAGAGTGTAGAGTGTAGGGTATAGAGTGTAGGGTTTAGAGAGTAGGGTATAGAGTGTAGAGTGTAGGGTATAGAGTGTAGAGTGTAGGGTATAGAGTGTAGGGTATAGAGTGTAGAGTGTAGGGTATAGAGTGTAGGGTATAGAGTGTAGAGTGTAGGGTATAAAGTGTAGAGAGTAGGGTATAGAGTGTAGGGTATAGAGTGTAGGTTATAGAGTGTAGGGTATAGAGTGTAGAGTGTAGGGTGTAGAGTGTAGGGTATAGAGTGTAGGGTATAGAGTGTAGAGTGTAGGGTATAAAGTGTAGAGAGTAGGGTATAGAGTGTAGGGTATAGAGTGTAGGTTATAGAGTTTAGGGTATTGAGTGTAGAGTGTAGGGTGTAGATTGTAGGTTATAGAGTGTAGAGTGGAGGGTATAATGTGTAGAGAGTAGGGTATAGAGTGTAGGGTATAGAGTGTAGGTTATAGAGTGTAGAGTGTAGGGTGTAGAGTGTAGGGTATAGAGTGTAGGGTTTAGAGTGTATGGTATAGAGTGTAGGGTATAGATTGTAGGGTATAGAGTGTAGAGAGTAGGGTATAGAGTGTATGTTATAGAGTGTAGAGTGTAGGGTATAGAGTGTATATTGTAGGGTAAAGAGTGTAGGGTATAGTGTGTAGAGTGTAGGGTATAGAGTATAGGGTATAGAGCGTAGGGTGTAGGGTATAGAGTGTAGGGTATAGAGTGTAGGGTATAGAGTGTAGAGTGAGGGGTATAGATTGTATGGTATAGAGTGTAGAGTGTAGGGTATAGAGTGTAGAGTGTAGGGTATAGAGTGTAGGGTATAGAGTGTAGAGTGTAGGGTATAGAGTGTATGGTATAGAGTGTATGGTATAGAGTGTAGGGTATAGAGTGTAGAGTGTAGGGTATAGAGTGTACGGTATAGAGTGTAGGGTATAGAGTGTAGAGTGTAGGGTATAGAGTGTAGGGTATAGAGTGTAGGGTATAGAGTGTAGAGTGTAGGGTATAGATTGTAGGGTATAGAGTCTAGGGTATAGAGTGTAGAGTGTAGGGTATAGAGTGTAGGGTATAGAATGTAGGGTTTAGAGTGTAGGGTATAGAGTGTAGGGTATAGAGTGTAGAGTGTAGGGTATAGAGTGTAGGGTATGGATTGTATGGTATAGAGTGTAGGGTATAGAGTGTAGGGTATAGAGTGTAGAGTGTACTGATTACAGTGTAGGGTATAGAGTGTAGGGTATAGAATGTATAGAATAGAGTGTAGGGTATAAAGTATAGAGTGTAGGGTATAGAGTGTAGGGTATAGAGCGTAGGGTGTAGGGTATAGAGTGTAGAGTGTAGGGTATAGAGTGTAGAGTGTAGGGTATAGAGTGTAGGGTATAGAGTGCATGGAATAGAGTGTAGAGTGTAGGGATTAGAGTGTAGGGTATAGAGTGTATGGTATAGAGTGTAGGGAATAGAGTGTAGGGTATAGAGTGTACTGATTACAGTGTAGGGTATAGAGTGTAGGGTATAGAATGTATGGAATAGAGTGTAGGGTATAGAGTATAGAGTGTAGGGTATAGAGTGTAGGGTATAGAGCGTAGGGTGTAGGGTATAGAGTGCAGGGTATAGAGTGTAGGGTATAGAGTGTAGAGTGTAGGGTATAGAGTGTATGGTATAGAGTGTAGAGTGTAGAGTGTAGGGTATAGAGTGTAGGGTATAGAGTGTAGAGTGTAGGGTATAGAGTGCAGGGTATAGAGTGTATGGTATATAGAGTAGAGTATAGAGTGTAGAGTGTAGGGTATAGAGTGGAGGGTATGGAGTGTACGGTATAGAGTGTAGAGTGTAGGGTATAGAGTGTAGGGTATAGAGTGTAAGGTATAGAGTGTAGAGTATAGAGTGTAGGGTATAGAGTGTAGGGTATAGAGTGTAGAGTGTAGGGTATAGAGTGTATAGTATAGAGTGTAGGGTATAGAGTGTAGGGTATAGAGTGTAGAGTGTAGGGTATAGAGTGTAGGGTATAGAGTGTAGGGTATAGGGTGTAGAGTATAGAGTGTAGGGTATAGAGTGTAGGGTATAGAGTGTAGGGTATAGAGTGTAGGGTATAGAGTGTAGGGTATAGGGTGTAGAGTATAGAGTGTAGGGTATAGAGTGCAGGGTATAGAGTGTAGGGTATAGAGTGTAGAGTGTAGGGTATAGAGTGTATGGTATAGAGTGTAGAGTGTAGAGTGTAGGGTATAGAGTGTAGGGTATAGAGTGTAGAGTGTAGGGTATAGAGTGCAGGGTATAGAGTGTATGGTATATAGAGTAGAGTATAGAGTGTAGAGTGTAGGGTATAGAGTGTATGGTATAGAGTGTAGGGTATAGAGTGTAGAGTGTAGGGTATAGAGTGTAGGGTATAGAGTGTAGGGTATAGAGTGTAGGGTATAGAGTGTAGGGTATAGAGTGTAGAGTGTAGGGTATAGAGTGTAGGGTATAGAATGTAGGGTATAGAGTGTAGGGTATAGAGTGTAGGGTATAGAGTGTAAAGTGTAGGGTATAGAGTGTAGGGTATGGAGTGTAGAGTGTAGGGATTAGAGTGTATGGTATAGAGTGTAGGGTATAGAGTGTAGACTATAGGGTATAGAGTGTAGAGTATGGAGTGTAGAGTATAGAGTGTAGGATATAGAGTGTAGAGTGTAGGGATTAGAGTGTAGGGCATAGAGTGTAGGGCATAGAGTGTAGAGTGTAGGGCATAGAGTGTAGGGTATAGAGTATAGAGTGTAGGGTATAGAGTGTAGGGTATAGAGTGTAGAGTGTAGGGTATAGAGTGTAGAGTGTAGGGTATAGAGTGTAGGGTATAGAGTGCATAGAATAGAGTGTAGAGTGTAGGGTATAAAGTGTATGGTATAGAGTGTAGGGTATAGAGTGTAGGGTATAGAGTGTAGAGTGTAGGGATTAGAGTGTAGGGTATAGAGTGTAGGGTATAGAATGTATGGAATAGAGTATAGGGTATAGAGTATAGAGTGTAGGGTATAGAGTGTAGGGTATAGAGCGTAGGGTGTACGGTATAGAGTGTAGGGTATAGAGTGTAGAGTGTAGGGTATAGAGTGTATGGTATAGAGTGTAGGGTATGAAGTGTAGGGTATAGAGTGTAGAGTGTAGGGTATAGAGTGTATGGTATAGAGTGTATGGTGTAGAGTGTATGGTATAGAGTGTAGGGTATAGAGTGTATGGTATAGAGTGTAGGGTATAGAGTGTAGAGTGTAGGGTATAGAGTGTATTGTATAGAGTGTAGGGCATAGAGTGTAGGGTATAGATTGTAGGGTATAGAGTGTATAGTGTAGGGTATAGAGTGTAGGGTTTAGAGTGTATGGTATAGAGTGTAGGGAATAGAGTGTAGAGTGTATGGTATAGAGTGTAGGGTATAGAGTGTAGAGTGTAGGGTATAAAGTGTAGGGTATAGAGTGTAGGGTATAGAGTGTAGAGAGTAGGGTATAGAGTGTAGGGTATAAAGTGTAGGGTATAGAGTGTAGAGTGTAGGGATTAGAGTGTAGGGTATAGAGTGTAGGGTATAGAGTGTAGAATGTACGGTATAGAGTGTAGGGTATAGAGTATAGAGTGTAGGGTATAGAGTGTAGGGTATAGAGTGTAAAGTGTAGAGTGTAGGGTATAGAGTGTAGAGTGTAGGGTATAGAGTGTAGGGTATAGAGTGTATGGAATAGAGTGTAGGGTATAGTGTGTAGAGTGTAGGGTATAGAGTATAGGGTATAGAGCGTAGGGTGTAGGGTATAGAGTGTAGGGTATAGAGTGTAGGGTATAGAGTGTAGAGTGTAGGGTATAGAGTGTATGGTATAGAGTGTAGGGTGTAGAGTGTAGGGTATAGAGTGTAGAGTGTAGGGTATAGAGTGTAGAGTGTAGGGTATAGAGTGTAGAGTGTATGGGATAGAGTGTAGGGGATAGAGTGTATGGTATAGAGTATATGGTAAAGAGTGTAGGGTATAGAGTGTAGGGTATAGAGTGTAGAGTGTAGGGTATAGAGTGTAGGGTATAGAGTGTAGAGTGTAGGGTATAGAGTGTAGGGTATAGAGTGTAGAGTGTATGGTATAGAGTGTATGGTATAGAGTGTATGTTATAGATTGTAGGGTATAGAGTGTAGGGTATATAGTGTAGAGTGTAGGGTATAGAGTGTAGAGTGTAGGGTATAGAGTGTAGGGTATAGAGTTTAGAGTGTAGGGTATACAGTGTAGGGTATAGAGTATAGAGTGTATGGTATAGAGTGTATGGGATAGAGTGTAGAAGATAGAGTGTATGGTATAGAGTGTATGGTAAAGAGTGTAGGGTATAGAGTGTAGGATATAGAGTGTAGAGTGTATGGTATAGAGTGTATGGTATAGAGTGTATGTTATAGATTGTAGGGTATAGAGTGTAGGGTATATAGTGTAGAGTGTAGGGTATAGAGTGTAGAGTGTAGGGTATAGAGTGTAGGGTATAGAGTTTAGAGTGTAGGGTATACAGTGTAGGGTATAGAGTATAGAGTGTATGGTATAGAGTGTAGGGGATAGAGTATATGGTATAGAGTGTATGGTATAGAGTGTAGGGTATAGAGTGTAGGGTACAGAGTGTAGGGTATAGAGTGTAGGGTATAGAGTGTAGGGTGTAGAGTGTAGGGTATAGAGTGTAGGGTATAGGGTGTAGGGTATGGAGTGTAGGGTGTAGAATGTAGGGTATAGAGTGTAGGGTATAGAGTGTAGGGTATAGAGTGTAGGGTATAGCGTGTCGGGTATAGAGTGTAGGGTGTAGAGTGTAGGGTATAGAGTGTAGGGGTTAAAGTGTAGAGTGTAGGGTATAGAGTGTAGGGTATAGAGTGTAGAGTATAGAGTGTAAAGTGTAGAGTGTAGGGTGTAGAGTGTAGAGTGTAGGGTATAGAGTGTAGAGTGTAGGGTATAAAGTGTAGGGTATAGAGTGTATGGTATAGAGTGTAGGGTATAGAGTGTAGAGTGTATGGTATATAGTGTAGGGTATAATGTGTAGAGTGTAGGGTATAGAGTGTAAGGTATAGAGGGTAGGGTATAGAGTGTATGGTGTAGAGTGTAGAGTGTAGGGTATAGAGTGTAGGGTATAGAGTGAATGGTATAGAGTGTAGGGTTTAGAGTGTAAGCTATAAAGTGTAGGGTGAAGAGTGTAGGGTATAGAGTGTAGGGTATAGAGTGTAGGGTATAGAGTGTAGAGTGTAGGGTATAGAGTGTAGGGTATAGAGTGTAGAGTGTAGGGTATAGAGTGTAGGGTTTAGAGAGTAGGGTATAGAGTGTAGAGTGTAGGGTATAGAGTGTAGAGTGTAGGGTATAGAGTGTAGGGTATAGAGTGTAGAGTGTAGGGTATAGAGTGTAGGGTATAGAGTGTAGAGTGTAGGGTATAAAGTGTAGAGAGTAGGGTATAGAGTGTAGGGTATAGAGTGTAGGTTATAGAGTGTAGGGTATAGAGTGTAGAGTGTAGGGTGTAGAGTGTAGGGTATAGAGTGTAGGGTATAGAGTGTAGAGTGTAGGGTATAAAGTGTAGAGAGTAGGGTATAGAGTGTAGGGTATAGAGTGTAGGTTATAGAGTTTAGGGTATTGAGTGTAGAGTGTAGGGTGTAGATTGTAGGTTATAGAGTGTAGAGTGGAGGGTATAATGTGTAGAGAGTAGGGTATAGAGTGTAGGGTATAGAGTGTAGGTTATAGAGTGTAGAGTGTAGGGTGTAGAGTGTAGGGTATAGAGTGTAGGGTTTAGAGTGTATGGTATAGAGTGTAGGGTATAGATTGTAGGGTATAGAGTGTAGAGAGTAGGGTATAGAGTGTATGTTATAGAGTGTAGAGTGTAGGGTATAGAGTGTATATTGTAGGGTAAAGAGTGTAGGGTATAGTGTGTAGAGTGTAGGGTATAGAGTATAGGGTATAGAGCGTAGGGTGTAGGGTATAGAGTGTAGGGTATAGAGTGTAGGGTATAGAGTGTAGAGTGAGGGGTATAGATTGTATGGTATAGAGTGTAGAGTGTAGGGTATAGAGTGTAGAGTGTAGGGTATAGAGTGTAGGGTATAGAGTGTAGAGTGTAGGGTATAGAGTGTATGGTATAGAGTGTATGGTATAGAGTGTAGGGTATAGAGTGTAGAGTGTAGGGTATAGAGTGTACGGTATAGAGTGTAGGGTATAGAGTGTAGAGTGTAGGGTATAGAGTGTAGGGTATAGAGTGTAGGGTATAGAGTGTAGAGTGTAGGGTATAGATTGTAGGGTATAGAGTCTAGGGTATAGAGTGTAGAGTGTAGGGTATAGAGTGTAGGGTATAGAATGTAGGGTTTAGAGTGTAGGGTATAGAGTGTAGGGTATAGAGTGTAGAGTGTAGGGTATAGAGTGTAGGGTATGGATTGTATGGTATAGAGTGTAGGGTATAGAGTGTAGGGTATAGAGTGTAGAGTGTACTGATTACAGTGTAGGGTATAGAGTGTAGGGTATAGAATGTATAGAATAGAGTGTAGGGTATAAAGTATAGAGTGTAGGGTATAGAGTGTAGGGTATAGAGCGTAGGGTGTAGGGTATAGAGTGTAGAGTGTAGGGTATAGAGTGTAGAGTGTAGGGTATAGAGTGTAGGGTATAGAGTGCATGGAATAGAGTGTAGAGTGTAGGGATTAGAGTGTAGGGTATAGAGTGTATGGTATAGAGTGTAGGGAATAGAGTGTAGGGTATAGAGTGTACTGATTACAGTGTAGGGTATAGAGTGTAGGGTATAGAATGTATGGAATAGAGTGTAGGGTATAGAGTATAGAGTGTAGGGTATAGAGTGTAGGGTATAGAGCGTAGGGTGTAGGGTATAGAGTGCAGGGTATAGAGTGTAGGGTATAGAGTGTAGAGTGTAGGGTATAGAGTGTATGGTATAGAGTGTAGAGTGTAGAGTGTAGGGTATAGAGTGTAGGGTATAGAGTGTAGAGTGTAGGGTATAGAGTGCAGGGTATAGAGTGTATGGTATATAGAGTAGAGTATAGAGTGTAGAGTGTAGGGTATAGAGTGGAGGGTATGGAGTGTACGGTATAGAGTGTAGAGTGTAGGGTATAGAGTGTAGGGTATAGAGTGTAAGGTATAGAGTGTAGAGTATAGAGTGTAGGGTATAGAGTGTAGAGTATAGAGTGTAAAGTGTAGAGTGTAGGGTGTAGAGTGTAGAGTGTAGGGTATAGATTGTAGAGTGTAGGGTATAAAGTGTAGGGTATAGAGTGTATGGTATAGAGTGTAGGGTATAGAGTGTAGAGTGTATGGTATATAGTGTAGGGTATAATGTGTAGAGTGTAGGGTATAGAGTGTAAGGTATAGAGGGTAGGGTATAGAGTGTATGGTGTAGAGTGTAGAGTGTAGGGTATAGAGTGTAGGGTATAGAGTGAATGGTATAGAGTGTAGGGTATAGAGTGTAAGCTATAAAGTGTAGGGTGAAGAGTGTAGGGTATAGAGTGTAGGGTATAGAGTGTAGGGTATAGAGTGTAGGGTATAGAGTGTAGGGTATAGAGTGTAGAGTATAGAGTGTAGGGTATAGAGTGTAGAGTGTAGGGTATAGAGTGTAGGGTTTAGAGAGTAGGGTATAGAGTGTAGAGTGTAGGGTATAGAGTGTAGGGTATAGAGTGTAGAGTGTAGGGTATAGAGTGTAGGGTATAGAGTGTAGAGTGTAGGGTATAAAGTGTAGAGAGTAGGGTATAGTGTGTAGGGTATAGAGTGTAGGTTACAGAGTGTAGGGTATAGAGTGTAGAGTGTAGGGTGTAGAGTGTAGGGTATAGAGTGTAGGGTATAGAGTGTAGAGTGTAGGGTATAAAGTGTAGAGAGTAGGGTATAGAGTGTAGGGTATAGAGTGTAGGTTATAGAGTGTAGGGTATAGAGTGTAGAGTGTAGGGTGTAGATTGTAGGTTATAGAGTGTAGAGTGGAGGGTATAAAGTGTAGAGAGTAGGGTATAGAGTGTAGGGTATAGAGTGTAGGTTATAGAGTGTAGGGTATAGAGTGTAGAGTGTAGGGTGTAGAGTGTAGGGTATAGAGTGTAGGGTTTAGAGTGTATGGTATAGAGTGTAGGGTATAGATTGTAGGGTATAGAGTGTAGAGAGTAGGGTATAGAGTGTATGGTATAGAGTGTAGAGTGTAGGGTATAGAGTGTATATTGTAGGGTAAAGAGTGTAGGGTATAGAGAGTATGGTATAGAGAGTAGGGAATAGAGTGTAGAGTGTAGGGTATAGAGTGTAGAGTGTAGGGTATAGAGTGTAGGGTATAGAGTGTAGAGTGTAGGGTATAAAGTGTAGAGAGTAGGGTAAAGAGTGTAGGGTATAGAGTGTAGGTTATAGAGTGTAGGGTATAGAGTGTAGAGTGTAGGGTGTAGAGTGTAGGGTATAGAGTGTAAGGTATAGAGTGTAGGGTATAAAGTGTATGTTATAGAGTGTAGGTTATAGAGTGTAGAGCGTAGGGTATAGAGTGTAGGGTATAAAGTGTAGGGTATAGAGTGTAGGGTATAGATTGTAGGGTATAGAGTGTAGATTGTAGGGTATAGAGTCTATGGTATAGAGTGTAGAGTGTAGGGTATAGAGTGTATAGTGTAGGGTAAAGAGTGCAGGGTATAGAGTGTATGGTATAGAGTGTAGGGAATAGAGTGTAGAGTGAGTAGAGAGTAGAGTGTAGAGTTTAGGGTATAGAGTGTAGGGTATAGAGTGTAGGGTTTAGAGTGTATGGTATAGAGTGTAGGGTATAGAGTGTAGAGTGTAGGGTATAGAGTGTAGGATATAGAGTGTAGGGTATAGAGTGTATGGTATAGAGTGTACGGTATAGAGTGTACAGTGTAGGGTATAGAGTGTAGGGTATATATTGTAGGGTATAGAGTGTATTGTATAGGGTATAGAATGTATGGTGTAGAGTGTAGGATATAGAGTGTATAGTGTAGGGTATAGAGTGTAGGGTATAGAGTGTATGGTATAGAGTGTAGGGTATAGAGTGTATGGTATAGAGTGTAGGGTATAGAGTGTAGAGTGTAGGGTATAGAGTGTAGGGTATAGAGTGTAGAGTGTAGGGTATAGAGTTTAGGGTATAGAGTGTATGGTGTAGAGTGTAGGGAATAGAGTGTAGAGTGTAGGGTATAGAGTATATGGTATAGAGTGTAGGGTATAGAGTATAGAGTGTAGGGTATAGAGTGTAGGGTATAGAGTGTAGGGTATAGAGTGTATGGTATAGAGTGTAGGGAATAGAGTGTAGAGTGTAGGGTATAGAGTGTATGGTATAGAGTGTAGGGTATAGAGTGTAGAGGGTAGAGTGTAGGGTATAGAGTGTAGGGTATAGAGTGTAGGGTATAGAGTGTAGAGTGTAGGGTATAGAGTGTAGGGTATAGAGTGTAGGGTGTAGAGTGTAGGGTATAGAGTGTAGGGTATAGAGTGTAGAGTGTAGGGTATAAAGTGTAGGGTATAGAGTGTAGGGTGTAGAGTGTAAGGTATAGAGTGTAGAGTGTAGGGTATAGAGTGTATGGTATAATGTGTAGGGTATAGAGTGTAGGGTGTAGAGTGTAGGGTACAGAGTGTAGGGTATAGAGTGTAGGGTATAGAGTGTAGAGTGTAGGGTATATAGTGTAGGGTATAGAGTATAGAGTGTAGGGTATAGAGTGTAGGGTATAGAGTGTAGAGTGTAGAGTGTAGGGTATAGAGTGTAGAGTGTAGGGTATAGAGTGTAGGGTATAGAGTGTATGGTATAGAGTAGGGTATAGAGTGTAGGGTATAGAGTGTAGAGTGTAGGGTATAGAGTGTAGAGTGTAGGTTATAGAGTGTAGGGTATAAAGAGTAGAGTGTAGGGTATAGAGTGTAGAGTGTAGGGTATGGAGTGTATGGTATAGAGTGTAGGGTATAGAGTGTAGAGTATAGAGTGTTGGGTATAGAGTGTAGAGTGTAGGGTATAGAGTGTAGGGTATATAGTGTAGGGTATAGAGTGTAGGGTATATAGTGTAGGGTATAGTGTGTATGGTATACAGTATAGAGTGTAGGGTATAGAGTGTAGGGTATAGAGTGTATGGTATAGAGTGCAGGGTATAGAGTGTTGGGTATAGATTGTAGGGTATAGAATGTAGAGTGTAGTGTATAGAGTATAGGGTATAGAGTGTATGGTGTAGAGTGTAGGGTATAGAGTGTAGAGTGTAGGGTATAGGGTGTAGAGTGTAGGGTATAGAGTGTAGGGTATAAAGAGTAGAGTGTAGGGTATAGAGTGTAGAGTGTAGGGTATGGAGTGTATGGTATAGAGTGTAGGGTACAGAGTGTAGAGTATAGAGTGTTGGGTATAGAGTGTAGAGTGTAGGGTATAGAGTGTAGGGTATATAATGTAGGGTATAGAGTGTAGGGTATATAGTGTAGGGTATAGAGTGTATGGTATACAGTATAGAGTGTAGGGTATAGAGTGTAGGGTATAGAGTGTATGGTATAGAGTGTAGGGTATAGAGTGTTGGGTATAGATTGTAGGGTATAGAATGTAGAGTGTAGTGTATAGAGTATAGGGTATAGAGTGTATGGTGTAGAGTGCAGGGTATAGAGTGTATGGAATAGAGTGTATGGAATATAGTGTACGGTATAGAGTGTAGAGAGTAGGGTATAGAGTGTAGGGTATAGAGCGTAGGGTGTAGGGTATAGATTGTAGGGTATAGAGTGTAGGGTATAGAGTGTAGAGTGTAGGGTATAGAGTGCATGGTATAGAGTGTAGGGTGTAGAGTGTATGGTATAGAGTGTACAGTATAGAGTGTATGGTGTAGAGTGTAGGGTATAGAGTGTATGGTATAGAGTGTAGGGTGTAGAGTGTATAGTATAGAGTGTAGGGTACAGAGTGTAGAGTGTAGGGTATAGAGTGTAGAGTGTATGGTATAGAGTGTATGGTATAGAGTGTAGGGTGTAGAGTGTATAGTATAGAGTGTAGGGTACAGAGTGTAGAGTGTAGGGTATAGAGTGTAGAGTGTAGGGTATAGAGTGTAGGGTATAGAGTGTAGGGTATAGAGTGTAGAGTGTAGGATATAGAGTGTAGAGTGTAGGGTATAAAGTGTAGGGTATATAGTGTAGGGTATAGAGTGTAGGGTATAGAGTGTAGGGTATAGAGTGTATGGTATAGAGTGTAGAGTGTAGGGTATAGAGTGTAGAAAGTAGGGTATAGTGTGTAGGGTATAGAGTGTAGAGTGTAGGGTATAGAGTGTAGGGTATAGAGTGTAGATTGTATGGTATAGAGTGTAGGGTATAGAGTGTATAGTGTAGGGTATAGAGTGTAGGGTATAGAGTGTAGGGTATAGAGTGTTGGGATATAGAGTGTAGGGTATAGAGTGTCGGGTATAGAGTGTAGGGTATAGATTGTAGGGTATAGAGTGTAGGGTATAGAGTATATAGTATAGGGTATAGAGTGTAGGGTATAGAGTGTAGAGTGTAGGGTATAGAGTGTAGGGTATAGAGTGTAGGGTGTAGAGTGTAGGGTATAGAGTGTAGAGTGTAGGGTATAGAGTGTATGGTATAATGTGTAGGGTATAGAGTGTAGGGTGTAGAGTGTAGGGTACAGAGTGTAGGGTATAGAGTGTAGGGTATAGAGTGTAGAGTGTAGGGTATATAGTGTAGGGTATAGAGTATAGAGTGTAGGGTATAGAGTGTAGGGTATAGAGTGTAGAGTGTAGGGTATAGAGTGTAGAGTGTAGGGTATATTGTGTAGGGTATAGAGTGTATGGTATAGAGTAGGGTATAGAGTGTAGGGTATAGAGTGTAGACTGTAGGGTATAGAGTGTAGAGTGTAGGGTATAGAGTGTAGGGTATAAAGAGTAGAGTGTAGGGTATAGAGTGTAGAGTGTAGGGTATGGAGTGTATGGTATAGAGTGTAGGGTATAGAGTGTAGAGTATAGAGTGTTGGGTATAGAGTGTAGAGTGTAGGGTATAGAGTGTAGGGTATATAGTGTAGGGTATAGACTGTAGGGTATATAGTGTAGGGTATAGAGTGTATGGTATACAGTATAGAGTGTAGGGTATAGAGTGTAGGGTATAGAGTGTATGGTATAGAGTGTAGGGTATAGAGTGTTGGGTATAGATTGTAGGGTATAGAATGTAGAGTGTAGTGTATAGAGTATAGGGTATAGAGTGTATGGTGTAGAGTGTAGGGTATAGAGTGTATAGTGTAGGGTATAGAGTGCAGGGTATAGAGTGTATGGAATAGAGTGTATGGAATATAGTGTACGGTATAGAATGTAGAGAGTAGGGTATAGAGTGTAGGGTATAGAGCGTAGGGTGTAGGGTATAGATTGTAGGGTATAGAGTGTAGGGTATAGAGTGTAGAGTGTAGGGTATAGAGTGCATGGTATAGAGTGTAGGGTGTAGAGTGTATGGTATAGAGTGTACAGTATAGAGTGTATGGTATAGAGTGTAGAGTGTAGGGTATAGAGTGTATGGTATAGAATGTAGGGTGTAGAGTGTATAGTATAGAGTGTAGGGTACAGAGTGTAGAGTGTAGGGTATAGAGTGTAGAGTGTAGGGTATAGAGTGTATGGTATAGAGTGTAGGGTGTAGAGTGTATAGTATAGAGTGTAGGGTACAGAGTGTAGAGTGTAGGGTATAGAGTGTAGAGTGTAGGGTATAGAGTGTAGGGTATAGAGTGTAGGATATAGAGTGTAGAGTGTAGGGTATAAAGTGTAGGGTATATAGTGTAGGGCATAGAGTGTAGGGTATAGAGTGTAGGGTATAGAGTGTATGGTATAGAGTGTAGAGTGTAGGGTATAGAGTGTAGAAAGTAGGGTATAGTGTGTAGGGTATAGAATGTAGAGTGTAGGGTATAGAGTGTAGGGTATAGAGTGTAGATTGTATGGTATAGAGTGTAGGGTATAGAGTGTATAGTGTAGGATATAGAGTGTAGAGTGTAGGGTATAGAGTGTAGGGTATAGAGTGTTGGGATATAGAGTGTAGGGTATAGAGTGTCGGGTATAGAGTGTAGGGTATAGATTGTAGGGTATAGAGTGTAGGGTATAGAGTATATAGTATAGGGTATAGAGTGTAGGGTATAGAGTGTAGAGTGTAGGGTATAGAGTGTAGGGTATAGAGTGTAGGGTATAGAGTGTAGGGTATAGAGTGTAGAGTGTAGGGTGTAGAGTGTAGGGTATAGAGTGTGTGGTATAGAGTGTATGGTATAGATTGTAGGGTATAGAGTGTAGGGTATAGAGTGTAGAGTGTAGGGTATAGAGTGTAGGGTATAGAGTGTAGATTGTATGGAATAGAGTGTAGGGTATGGAGTGTATAGTGTAGGGTGTAGAGTGTAGGGTATAGAGTGTAGGGTATAGAGTGTTGGGATATAGAGTGTAGGGTATAGAGTGTAGGGTATAGAGTGTAGGGTATAGATTGTAGGGTATAGAGTATAGGGTATAGAGTGTAGGGTATAGAGTATATAGTGTAGGGTATAGTGTGTAGGGTATAGAGTGTAGAGTGTAGGGTATAGAGTGTAGGGTATAGAGTGTAGGGTATAGAGTGTAGGGTATAAAGTGTAGAGTGTAGGGTATAGAGTGTAGGGTATAGAATGTAGGGTATAGAGTGTAGGGTATAGAGTGTAGAGTGTAGGATATAGAGTGTAGAGTATAGAGTGTAGAGTGTAGGGTATAGAGTGTAGAGTGTAGGGTATAGAGTGTAGGGTATAGAGTGTATGGTATAGAGTGTAGGGTATAGAGTGTAGGGTAAAGAGTGTAGAGTGTAGGGATTAGAGTGTAGGGTATAGAGTGTAGGGTATAGAGTGTAGAGTGTAGGGTATAGAGTGTAGGGTATAGAGTGTACGGTATAGATTGTTGGGCTATAGAGTGTAGGGTATAGAGTGTAGGGTATACAGTGTAGGGTATAAAATGTAGAGTGTAGGGTATAGAGTGTAGGGTATAGAGTGTAGGGTATAGAGTGTAGGGTATTGAGTGTAGAGTGTAGAGTGTAGGGTATAGAGTGTAGAGTTTAGGGTATAGAGTGTAGGGTATAGAGAGTAGGGTTTAGAGTGTATGGTATAGAGTGTAGGGTATAGAGTGTAGAGTGTAGGGTATAGAGTGTAGGGTATAGAGTGTAGGGTATAGAGTGTATGGTATAGAGTGTACGGTATAGAGTGTAGAGTGTAGGGTATAGAGTGTAGGGTATAAAGTGTAGGGTATAGATTGTAGGGTATAGAGTGTAGAATGTAGGGTATAGGGTATAGAGTGTATGGTGTAGAGTGTAGGGTATAGAGTGTATAGTGTAGGGTATAGATTGTAGGGTTTAGAGTGTAGGGTATAGAGTGTAGGGTATAGAGTGTAGAGTGTAGGGTATAGAGTGTATGGTATAGAGTGTGGGGTATAGAGTGTAGGGTATAGAGTGTAGGGTATAGAGTGTAGGGTATAGAGTGTAGAGTGTAGGGTATAGAGTTTAGGGTATAGAGTGTATGGTATAGAGTGTAGAGTGTAGGGTATAGAGTGTATAGTGTAGGGTATAGAGTGTAGGGTATAGAGTGTAGGGTATAGAGCGTATGGTATAGAGTGTAGGGAATAGAGTGTAGAGTGTAGGGTATAGAGTGTATGGTATAGAGTGTAGGGTATAGAGTGTATAGTGTAGGGTATAGAGTGCAGGGTATAGAGTGTATGGAATAGAGTGTATGGAATATAGTGTACGGTATAGAGTGTAGAGTGTAGGGTATAGAGTGTAGGGTATTGAGCGTAGGGTGTAGGGTACAGATTGTGGGGTATAGAGTGTAGGGTATAGAGTGTAGAGTGTAGGGTATAGAGTGCATGATATAGAGTGTAGGGTGTAGAGTGTATGGTATAGAGTGTACAGTATAGAGTGTATGGTATAGAGTGTAGAGTGTAGGGTATAGAGTGTATGGTATAGAGTGTAGGGTGTAGAGTGTATAGTATAGAGTGTAGGGTACAGAGTGTAGAGTGTAGGGTATAGAGTGTAGGGTATAGGGTGTAGGTTATAGAGTGTAGGGTATAGAGTGTAGGGTATAGAGTATAGAGTGCAGGGTATAGAGTGTAGGGTATATAGTGTAGAGTATAGAGTGTAGGGTATAGAGTGTAGGGTGTAGAGTGTAGGGTATAGAGTGTAGGGTATAGAGTGTAGGGTATAGAGTGTAGGGTATAGAGTGTAGGGTATAGAGTGTATAGTGTAGGGTATAGAGTGTAGGGTATAGAGTGTATGGTATAGAGTGTAGGGTATAGAGTGTATGGTATAGAGTGTAGGGTATAGAGTGTAGAGTGTAGGGTATAGAGTGTAGGGTATAGAGTGTAGAGTGTAGGGTATAGAGTTTAGGGTATAGAGTGTATGGTGTAGAGTGTAGGGAATAGAGTGCATGATATAGAGTGTAGGGTGTAGAGTGTATGGTATAGAGTGTACAGTATAGAGTGTATGGTATAGAGTGTAGGGTATAGAGTGTATGGTATAGAGTGTAGGGTGTAGAGTGTATAGTATAGAGTGTAGGGTACAGAGTGTAGAGTGTAGGGTATAGAGTGTAGGGTATAGGGTGTAGGTTATAGAGTGTAGGGTATAGAGTGTAGGGTATAGAGTATAGAGTGCAGGGTATAGAGTGTAGGGTATATAGTGTAGAGTATAGAGTGTAGGGTATAGAGTGTAGGGTGTAGAGTGTAGGGTATAGAGTGTAGGGTATAGAGTGTAGGGTATAGAGTGTAGGGTATAGAGTGTAGGGTATAGAGTGTATAGTGTAGGGTATAGAGTGTAGGGTATAGAGTGTATGGTATAGAGTGTAGGGTATAGAGTGTATGGTATAGAGTGTAGGGTATAGAGTGTAGAGTGTAGGGTATAGAGTGTAGGGTATATAGTGTAGAGTGTAGGGTATAGAGTTTAGGGTATAGAGTGTATGGTGTAGAGTGTAGGGAATAGAGTGTAGAGTGTAGGGTATAGAGTATATGGTATAGAGTGTAGGGTATAGAGTATAGAGTGTAGGGTATAGAGTGTAGGGTATAGAGTGTAGGGTATAGAGTGTATGGTATAGAGTGTAGGGAATAGAGTGTAGAGTGTAGGGTATAGAGTGTATGGTATAGAGTGTAGGGTATAGAGTGTAGAGGGTAGAGTGTAGGGTATAGAGTGTAGGGTATAGAGTGTAGGGTATAGAGTGTAGAGTGTAGGGTATAGAGTGTAGGGTATAGAGTGTAGGGTGTAGAGTGTAGGGTATAGAGTGTAGGGTATAGAGTGTAGAGTGTAGGGTATAAAGTGTAGGGTATAGAGTGTAGGGTGTAGAGTGTAGGGTATAGAGTGTAGAGTGTAGGGTATAGAGTGTATGGTATAATGTGTAGGGTATAGAGTGTAGGGTGTAGAGTGTAGGGTACAGAGTGTAGGGTATAGAGTGTAGGGTATAGAGTGTAGGGTATATAGTGTAGGGTATAGAGTATAGAGTGTAGGGTATAGAGTGTAGGGTATAGAGTGTAGAGTGTAGAGTGTAGGGTATAGAGTGTAGAGTGTAGGGTATAGAGTGTAGGGTATAGAGTGTATGGTATAGAGTAGGGTATAGAGTGTAGGGTATAGAGTGTAGAGTGTAGGGTATAGAGTGTAGAGTGTAGGTTATAGAGTGTAGGGTATAAAGAGTAGAGTGTAGGGTATAGAGTGTAGAGTGTAGGGTATGGAGTGTATGGTATAGAGTGTAGGGTATAGAGTGTAGAGTATAGAGTGTTGGGTATAGAGTGTAGAGTGTAGGGTATAGAGTGTAGGGTATATAGTGTAGAGGGTAGAGTGTAGGGTATAGAGTGTAGGGTATAGAGTGTAGGGTATAGAGTGTAGAGTGTAGGGTATAGAGTGTAGGGTATAGAGTGTAGGGTGTAGAGTGTAGGGTATAGAGTGTAGGGTATAGAGTGTAGAGTGTAGGGTATAAAATGTAGGGTATAGAGTGTAGGGTGTAGAGTGTAGGGTATAGAGTGTAGAGTGTAGGGTATAGAGTGTATGGTATAATGTGTAGGGTATAGAGTGTAGGGTGTAGAGTGTAGGGTACAGAGTGTAGGGTATAGAGTGTAGGGTATAGAGTGTAGGGTATATAGTGTAGGGTATAGAGTATAGAGTGTAGGGTATAGAGTGTAGGGTATAGAGTGTAGAGTGTAGAGTGTAGGGTATAGAGTGTAGAGTGTAGGGTATAGAGTGTAGGGTATAGAGTGTATGGTATAGAGTAGGGTATAGAGTGTAGGGTATAGAGTGTAGAGTGTAGGGTATAGAGTGTAGAGTGTAGGTTATAGAGTGTAGGGTATAAAGAGTAGAGTGTAGGGTATAGAGTGTAGAGTGTAGGGTATGGAGTGTATGGTATAGAGTGTAGGGTATAGAGTGTAGAGTATAGAGTGTTGGGTATAGAGTGTAGAGTGTAGGGTATAGAGTGTAGGGTATATAGTGTAGGGTATAGAGTGTAGGGTATATAGTGTAGGGTATAGAGTGTATGGTATACAGTATTGAGTGTAGGGTATAGAGTGTAGGGTATAGAGTGTATGGTATAGAGTGTAGGGTATAGAGTGTTGGGTATAGATTGTAGGGTATAGAATGTAGAGTGTAGTGTATAGAGTATAGGGTATAGAGTGTATGGTGTAGAGTGTAGGGTATAGAGTGTAGAGTGTAGGGTATAGAGTGTAGAGTGTAGGGTATAGAGTGTAGGGTATAAAGAGTAGAGTGTAGGGTATAGAGTGTAGAGTGTAGGGTATGCAGTGTATGGTATAGAGTGTAGGGTACAGAGTGTAGAGTATAGAGTGTTGGGTACAGAGTGTAGAGTGTAGGGTATAGAGTGTAGGGTATATAGTGTAGGGTATAGAGTGTAGGGTATATAGTGTAGGGTATAGAGTGTATGGTATACAGTATAGAGTGTAGGGTATAGAGTGTAGGGTATAGAGTGTATGGTATAGAGTGTAGGGTATAGAGTGTTGGGTATAGATTGTAGGGTATAGAATGTAGAGTGTAGTGTATAGAGTATAGGGTATAGAGTGTATGGTGTAGAGTGCAGGGTATAGAGTGTATGGAATAGAGTGTATGGAATATAGTGTACGGTATAGAGTGTAGAGAGTAGGGTATAGAGTGTAGGGTATAGAGCGTAGGGTGTAGGGTATAGATTGTAGGGTATAGAGTGTAGGGTATAGAGTGTAGAGTGTAGGGTATAGAGTGCATGGTATAGAGTGTAGGGTGTAGAGTGTATGGTATAGAGTGTAGGGTATATAGTGTAGGGTATAGAGTGTAGGGTATATAGTGTAGGGTATAGAGTGTATGGTATACAGTATAGAGTGTAGGGTATAGAGTGTAGGGTATAGAGTGTATGGTATAGAGTGTAGGGTATAGAGTGTTGGGTATAGATTGTAGGGTATAGAATGTAGAGTGTAGTGTATAGAGTATAGGGTATAGAGTGTATGGTGTAGAGTGCAGGGTATAGAGTGTATGGAATAGAGTGTATGGAATATAGTGTACGGTATAGAGTGTAGAGAGTAGGGTATAGAGTGTAGGGTATAGAGCGTAGGGTGTAGGGTATAGATTGTAGGGTATAGAGTATAGGGTATAGAGTGTAGAGTGTAGGGTATAGAGTGCATGGTATAGAGTGTAGGGTGTAGAGTGTATGGTATAGAGTGTACAGTATAGAGTGTATGGTGTAGAGTGTAGGGTATAGAGTGTATGGTATAGAGTGTAGGGTGTAGAGTGTATAGTATAGAGTGTAGGGTACAGAGTGTAGAGTGTAGGGTATAGAGTGTAGAGTGTAGGGTATAGAGTGTATGGTATAGAGTGTAGGGTGTAGAGTGTATAGTATAGAGTGTAGGGTACAGAGTGTAGAGTGTAGGGTATAGAGTGTAGAGTGTAGGGTATAGAGTGTAGGGTATAGAGTGTAGGGTATAGAGTGTAGAGTGTAGGATATAGAGTGTAGAGTGTAGGGTATAAAGTGTAGGGTATATAGTGTAGGGTATAGAGTGTAGGGTATAGAGTGTAGGGTATAGAGTGTATGGTATAGAGTGTAGAGTGTAGGGTATAGAGTGTAGAAAGTAGGGTATAGTGTGTAGGGTATAGAGTGTAGAGTGTAGGGTATAGAGTGTAGGGTATAGAGTGTAGATTGTATGGTATAGAGTGTAGGGTATAGAGTGTGTGGAATAGAGTTTAGAGTGTAGAGTGTAGGGTATAGAGTGTAGGGTATAGAGTGTATGGTATAGAGTGTAGGGTATAGAGGGTGGGGTATAGAGTGTAGGGTATAGAGTGTAGAGTGTAGGGATTAGAGTGTAGGGTATAGAGTGTAGGATATAGAGTGTATGGAATAGAGTGTAGGGTATAGAGTGAAGAGTGTAGGGTATAGAGTGTAGGGTATAGAGCGTAGGGTGTAGGGTATAGAGTGTAGGGTATAGAGTGTATGGTATAGAGTGTAGGGTGTACAGTGTAAGGTATAGAGTGTAGGTTATAGAGTGTAGAGTGTAGGGCATAGAGTGTATGGTATAGAGTGTAGGGTGTAGAGTGTATAGTATAGAGTGTAGGGTATAGATTGTATGGTATAGAGTTTAGAGTGTAGGGTATAGAGTGTAGAATATAGAGTGTAGAGTGTAGGGTATAGAGTGTAGGGTATAGAGTGTACGGTATAGAGCGTATGATATAGAGTGTATGTTATATAGTGTAGGGTATAGAGTGTTTGGTATAGAGTGTAGGGTATAGAGTGTAGGGTATTGAGTGTAGAGTGTAGAGTGTAGGGTATAGAGTGTAGAGTTTAGGGTATAGAGTGTAGGGTATAGAGAGTAGGGTTTAGAGTGTATGGTATAGAGTGTAGGGTATAGAGTGTAGAGTGTAGGGTATAGAGTGTAGGGTATAGAGTGTAGGGTATAGAGTGTATGGTATAGAGTGTACGGTATAGAGTGTAGAGTATAGAGTGTAGGGTATAAAGTGTAGGGTATAGATTGTAGGGTATAGAGTGTAGAATGTAGGGTATAGGGTATAGAGTGTATGGTGTAGAGTGTAGGGTATAGAGTGTATAGTGTAGGGTATAGAGTGTAGGGTTTAGAGTGTAGGGTATAGAGTGTAGGGTATAGAGTGTAGAGTGTAGGGTATAGAGTGTATGGTATAGAGTGTAGGGTATAGAGTGTAGGGTATAGAGTGTAGGGTATAGAGTGTAGGGTATAGAGTGTAGAGTGTAGGGTATAGAGTTTAGGGTATAGAGTGTATGGTATACAGTGTAGAGTGTAGGGTATAGAGTGTATAGTGTAGGGTATAAAGTGTAGGGTATAGAGTGTAGGGTATAGAGCGTATGGTATAGAGTGTAGGGAATAGAGTGTAGAGTGTAGGGTATAGAGTGTATGGTATAGAGTGTAGGGTATAGAGTGTATAGTGTAGGGTATAGAGTGTAAAGTGTAGAGTGTAGGGTATAGAGTGTAGAGTGTAGGGTATAGAGTGTAGGGTATAGAGTGTATGGAATAGAGTGTAGGGTATAGAGTGTAGAGTGTAGGGTATAGAGTGTAGGGTATAGAGTGTAGGGTGTAGGGTATAGAGTGTAGGGTATAGAGTGTAGGGTATAGAGTGTAAAGTGTAGGGTATAGAGTGTAGGGTATAGAGTGTATGGTATAGAGTGTATGGAATATAGTGTACGGTATAGAGTGTAGAGTGTAGGGTATAGAGTGTAGGGTATTGAGCGTAGGGTGTAGGGTATAGATTGTGGGGTATAGAGTGTAGGGTATAGAGTGTAGAGTGTAGGGTATAGAGTGCATGATATAGAGTGTAGGGTGTAGAGTGTATGGTATAGAGTGTACAGTATAGAGTGTATGGTATAGAGTGTAGAGTGTAGGGTATAGAGTGTATGGTATAGAGTGTAGGGTGTAGAGTGTATAGTATAGAGTGTAGGGTACAGAGTGTAGAGTGTAGGGTATAGAGTGTAGGGTATAGGGTGTAGGTTATAGAGTGTAGGGTGTAGAGTGTAGGGTATAGAGTATAGAGTGCAGGGTATAGAGTGTAGGGTATATAGTGTAGAGTATAGAGTACAGGGTATAGACTGTAGGGTGTAGAGTGTAGGGTATAGAGTGTAGGGTATAGAGTGTAGGGTATAGAGTGTAGGGTATAGAGTGTAGGGTATAGAGTGTAGAGTGTAGGGTATAGAGTGTAGAGTGTAGGGTATAGAGTGTAGGGTATAGAGTGTAGGGTATAGAGTGTAGAGTGTAGGGTATAGAGTGTAGGGTATAGAGTGTAGGGTATATAGTGTAGGGTATAGAGTGTAGGGTATAGAGTGTAGGGTATAGAGTGTATGGAATAGAGTTTAGAGTGTAGGGTATAGAGTGTAGGGTATCGAGTGTATGGAATAGAGTTTAGAGTGTAGAGTGTAGGGTATAGAGTGTAGGGTATAGAGTGTATGGTATAGAGTGTAGGGTATAGAGTGTAGGGTGTACAGTGTAAGGTATAGAGTGTAGGTTATAGAGTGTAGAGTGTAGGGCATAGAGTGTATGGTATAGAGTGTAGGGTGTAGAGTGTATAGTATAGAGTGTAGGGTATAGATTGTATGGTATAGAGTTTAGAGTGTAGGGTATAGAGTGTAGAATGTAGAGTGTAGGGTATAGAGTGTAGGGTATAGAGTGTACGGTATAGAGCGTATGATATAGAGTGTATGTTATATAGTGTAGGGTATAGAGTGTTTGGTATAGAGTGTAGGGTATAGAGTGTAGGGTATTGAGTGTAGAGTGTAGACTGTAGGGTATAGAGTGTAGAGTTTAGGGTATAGAGTGTAGGGTATAGAGAGTAGGGTTTAGAGTGTATGGTATAGAGTGTAGGGTATAGAGTGTAGAGTGTAGGGTATAGAGTGTAGGGTATAGAGTGTAGGGTATAGAGTGTATGGTATAGAGTGTACGGTATAGAGTGTAGAGTATAGAGTGTAGGGTATAAAGTGTAGGGTATAGATTGTAGGGTATAGAGTGTAGAATGTAGGGTATAGGGTATAGAGTGTATGGTGTAGAGTGTAGGGTATATAGTGTATAGTGTAGGGTATAGAGTGTAGGGTTTAGAGTGTAGGGTATAGAGTGTAGGGTATAGAGTGTAGAGTGTAGGGTATAGAGTGTATGGTATAGAGTGTAGGGTATAGAGTGTAGGGTATAGAGTGTAGGGTATAGAGTGTAGAGTGTAGGGTATAGAGTTTAGGGTATAGAGTGTATGGTATACAGTGTAGAGTGTAGGGTATAGAGTGTATAGTGTAGGGTATAGAGTGTAGGGTATAGAGTGTAGGGTATAGAGCGTATGGTATAGAGTGTAGGGAATAGAGTGTAGAGTGTAGGGTATAGAGTGTATGGTATAGAGTGTAGGGTATAGAGTGTATAGTGTAGGGTATAGAGTGCAGGGTATAGAGTGTATGGAATAGAGTGTATGGAATATAGTGTACGGTATAGAGTGTAGAGTGTAGGGTATAGAGTGTAGGGTATTGAGCGTAGGGTGTAGGGTATAGATTGTGGGGTATAGAGTGTAGGGTATAGAGTGTAGAGTGTAGGGTATAGAGTGCATTATATAGAGTGTAGGGTGTAGAGTGTATGGTATAGAGTGTACAGTATAGAGTGTATGGTATAGAGTGTAGAGTGTAGGGTATTGAGTGTATGGTATAGAGTGTAGGGTGTAGAGTGTATAGTATAGAGTGTAGGGTACAGAGTGTAGAGTGTAGGGTATAGAGTGTAGGGTATAGGGTGTAGGTTATAGAGTGTAGGGTATAGAGTGTAGGGTATAGAGTATAGAGTGCAGGGTATAGAGTGTAGGGTATATAGTGTAGAGTATAGAGTGTAGGGTATAGAGTGTAGGGTGTAGAGTGTAGGGTATAGAGTGTAGGGTATAGAGTGTAGGGTATAGAGTAGGGTTGAGCGAAACGGGTCGAACATTTTCAAAAGTCGCCGACTTTTGGCTAAGTCGGGGTTTCATGAAACCCGATCCGACCCCTGTGCGGGGTCGGCCATGCGGTACGCGACTTTCGCGCCAAAGTCGCGTTTCAATGACGCGAAAAGCGCCATTTCTCAGCCAATGAAGGTAAACGCAGAGTGTGGGCAGCGTGATGACATAGGTCCTGGTCCCCACCATCTTAGAGAAGGGCATTGCAGTGATTGGCTTGCTGTCTGCGACGTCACAGGGGCTATAAAGAGGCGTTCCCGCCGACCGCCATCTTACTGCTGCTGATCTGAGCTTAGGGAGAGGTTGCTGCCGCTTTGTCAGAAGCAGGGATAGCGTTAGGCAGGGTCCATTAACCACAAAACCGCTTGTGCTGCAGCGATTTGCACTGTCCAACACCACCATCGGTGTGCAGGGACAGTGGAAGTTTTTTTTTTTTTTTTTTCCCCTCAGCGCTGTAGCTCATTGGGCTGCCCTAGAAGGCTCCCTGATAGCTGCATTGCTGTGTGTACGCCGCTGTGCAAACCAACTGCTTTTTTCAAAGCACAAATCCTCTTGTTCCTTCCTTTCTGCACAGCTATCTTTTTTGTTTGTCCACACTTTTTATTTCATTTGTGCATCAGTCCACTCCTTATTGCTGCCTGCCATACCTGGCTGAGATTACTGCAGGCAGGGAGATAGTAGCTGCCTGCCATACCTGGCTGAGATTACTGCAGGCAGGGAGATAGTAATTGTAGGACATTCCCTGTTTTTTTTTTTTTTTTTTTTTTGGTGGGAGATTAAGATTGGCAATTTGGCATTTCTGCTAGAGTGCCATCCCTGTGTGTGCCATCTCTCTCACATAGTGGGCCATAGAAAGCCTTTTCATTTTTCTGTATTTTTTTTTGTGGGGTGTATAAATTCTCCCTGATAAAAATACAGTGGGAGATTAATATTGGCCTTTGGGCTTGTGTGCCAGTCCTGAGTGTGCCATCTCTCTCACAAATAGTGGGCCATAGAAAGCCTATTTATTTATTTTTTTGGTTTTATAAATTCTCCCTGAAAAAAAGGGAGATTAATATTGGCCTCTGGGCTTGTGTGCCAGTCCTGAGCGTGCCATCTGTGCCAGCCCTGAGCGTGCCATCTCTCTCACAAATAGTGGGCCATAGAAAGCCTATTTAATTTTTTTTTTTGTTTTATAAATTTTCCCTGAAAAAAGGGAGATTAATATTGGCCTCTGGGCTTGTGTGCCAGTTGTGAGCGTGCCATCTGTGCCAGTCCTGAGCGTGCAATCTCTCTCACAAATAGTGGGCCATAGAAAGCCTATTTAAATATTTTTTTGGTTTTATAAATTCTCCCAGAAAAAAAGGGAGATTAATATTGGCCTCTGGGCTTGTGTGCCAGTCCTGAGCGTGCCATCTGTGCCAGCCAGCCCTGAGCGTGCCATCTCTCTCACAAATAGTGGGCCATAGAAAGCCTATTTAATTTTTTTTTTTGTTTTATCAATTTTCCCTGAAAAAAGGGAGATTAATATTGGCCTCTGGGCTTGTGTGCCAGTTGTGAGCGTGCCATCTGTGCCAGTCCTGAGCGTGCCATCTCTCTCACAAATAGTGGGCCATAGAAAGCCAATTTAAATATTTTTTTGGTTTTATAAATTCTCCCAGAAAAAAAGGGAGATTAATATTGGCCTCTGGGCTTCTGTGCCAGTCCTGAGCGTGCCATCTGTGCCAGTCCTGAGCGTCCCATCTCTCTCACAAATAGTGGGCCATAGAAAGCCTATTTTATTTTTTTTTTGGGTTTTAGAAATTCTCCCTGAAAAAAGGGAGATTAATATTGGCCTCTGGGCTTGTGTGCCAGTTGTGAGCGTGCCATCTGTGCCAGTCCTGAGCGTGCCATCTCTCTCACAAATAGTGGGCCATAGAAAGCCTATTTAAATATTTTTTTGGTTTTATAAATTCTCCCAGAAAAAAAGGGAGATTAATATTGGCCTCTGGGCTTCTGTGCCAGTCCTGAGCGTGCCATCTGTGCCAGTCCTGAGCGTCCCATCTCTCTCACAAATAGTGGGCCATAGAAAGCCTATTTTATTTTTTTTTTGGGTTTCAGAAATTCTCCCTGGAAAAAAAAAGGGAGATTAATATTGCCCTTTGGGCTTGTGTGCCAGTACTAAGCGTTCCATCTCTCTCTCTCTCTCAGTCAGTGGGCCATAGAACGCATATTTTTGGTTTTATTTGTTTTCTAAATTCTCCCTGAAAAAATCATTTTATTTTATTTGGTTTCTAAATTCTTCCTGATAAAATCATATTTTTTTTATTATTTTTATTTCTAAAGTCTCCCTGAAAAAAAAAAAAAAAAAACAACCAAAAAAACAGTGGGAGATTAATATTGGCCTTTCTGCTTGTGTGCCAGTCTTGACTCCTGGGTGTGCCATCTCTCTCTCTCTCTCTCTCTCTCTCTCTCTCTCTCTCTCTCCAATTGTGGTCCATAGAAAGCCTATATTTTTTTTCCTTGATTTGGGTTCTAAAATCTACCAGAGAAAATAACTACATCAATCATTGGTAGAAAAATATTGGCCTCTGGGTTTGTGTGCCACTCCTGACTCCTGTGTGCGTCATCTCTCAGTCAGTGGGCCATAGAACGCCTATTTTTGTTTTTATTTGTTTTATAAATTCTCCCTGAAAAAATCATTTTATTTTATTTGGTTTCTAAATTCTTCCTGATAAAATCATATTTTTTTTATTATTTTTTTTTCTAAAGTCTCCCTGAAAAAAAACAAAAAAACAAAAAACAAAAAAAAACAGTGGGAGATTAATATTGGCCTTTCTGCTTGTGTGCCAGTCTTGACTCCTGGGTGTGCCATCTCTCTCTCTCTCTCTCTCCAATTGTGGTCCATAGAAAGCCTACATTTTTTTTCCTTGATTTGGGTTCCAAAATCTACCAGAGAAAATAACTCCATCAATCATTGGTAGAAAAATATTGGCCTCTGGGCTTGTGTGCCACTCCTGATTCCTGTGTGCGTCATCTCTCACTCAGTGGCCCATAGAAAGCATATAGTTTGTTACATTTGTTTTCTAAATTCTCCCTGCAAAAATCTATTTTTTTTTTTTTGGGGGGTTTCTAAAGTGTTCCTGAAAAAAATAAAAATAAAAAAAAAATAATAGTGTGACATTAATATTAACATTTGTGCTTCAGTGACAGTCCTGCGTGTGGGGCATCTCTCTAATTTGCAGCCACCAAAAAAAGAGTGTGTAACATTGGGCCTGATTTTCGCTGTGGTCTCACCAACCTGTAAAGGGGTAGCTAAATCATACTGAAGTTATAGCTCACCGTGTAAGTTGTGTGACTGCAACAAATAACGTTAGTTTGGTTACGTTTTTAAAACAATGAGGAAGTCTAGTGGAAGAGGTCGTGGCCGGGGGCGTTCATTGTCAGCTGGTAATGAGGGTAGTGGTAGTGGTGGAGCATCAGGTGGTCGTGGGGGAAAAAATATTGCACCTAAGTCTGGAGCTGTGGAGCCAGGTTCGTCGTCCGGCTACACAAGGCCTCGAACGCTCCCTTTTCTGGGATTAGGAAAACCGCTTTTAAAGCCGGAGCAGCAAGAGCAAGTTTTGGCTTATCTTGCTGACTCAGCCTCTAGCTCTTTTGCCTCATCTCGTGAAACTGGTAAAAGTAAAAGCAGCGCGTCGTTAGTGGATGTTCACGGTCAGGGACAAGTCACTTCCTTGTCCTCTTCAGCAAAAACAACAACAGAGAAGAATGCAGCAGGCGACACAACGGGTTACTCCATGGAGCTCTTTACACATACCGTCCCTGGCTTAGAAAGTGAAGCAGTTAACAGTCCATGCCCATTACAAATTGAATCTGACATGGAGTGCACTGACGCACAGCCACAGCCAGACTACTATGCTGGTCCTTTGACTCAGACCACAACATTGCCCTCGCAGGGTGCTGATCAAGAATCAGACCCTGATGAGACTATGTTGCCCCATCACGAACGCTATACCACCGAACGACACGGTGACACAGACGAAGTTGCGCAGGAGGTACAAGAAGAGTTATTAGATGACCCAGTTCTTGACCCCGATTGGCAGCCATTGGGGGAACAGGGTGCAGGCGGCAGCAGTTCTGAAGCAGAGGAGGAGGAGGGGCCGCAGCAGGCATCAACATCGCCACAGGTTCCATCTGCCGGGCCCGTATCTTGCCCAAAACGCGTGGCAAAGCCAAAACCTGGTGGAGGACAGCGTGGCCATCCGGTTAAAGCTCAGTCTGCAATGCCTGAAAAGGTATCCGATGCTAGAAAGAGTGCAGTCTGGCATTTTTTTAAACAACATCCAATTGATCAGCGCAAAGTCATCTGTCAAAAATGTTCTACTTCCTTAAGCAGAGGTCAGAATCTGAAAAGTCTCAATACTAGTTGCATGCATAGACATTTAACCACCATGCATTTGAAAGCTTGGACTAACTACCAAACGTCCCTTAAGGTTGTTGCACCCTCGGCCAATGAAGCTAGTCATCAACGCAACATCCCTTCCGGCAGTGTAGGACCACCATTTAGCGCACCACCTGCTGTATCTGTGCAGGTATCTTTGCCAGGCCAAAGCAGTCAGGGTCAGGGAATCACCAGTTTCGTAGTAGGAAACACTGCATCTAGGGCACCGGCGGCATCAATACCATCTCCCACCGTCTCTCAGTCTGCCATGTCCACCGGCACCCCCGCTAGTTCCACGATCTCCAGCTCTCCAGTCCAGCTCACCCTACATGAGACTATGGTTAGAAAAAGGAAATACTTAGCCTCGCATCCGCGTACACAGGGTTTGAACGCCCACATAGCTAGACTAATCTCGTTAGAGATGATGCCCTACCGGTTAGTTGAAAGCGAAGCTTTCAAAGACCTGATGGACTACGCTGTACCACGCTACGAGCTACCCAGTCGACACTTTTTTTCCAGAAAAGCCATCCCAGCCCTCCACCAGCATGTTAAAGAGCGCATCGTCCATGCACTCAGGCAATCTGTGAGCACAAAGGTGCACCTGACAACAGATGCATGGACCAGTAGGCATGGCCAGGGACGTTACGTGTCCATCACGGCACACTGGGTAAATGTGGTGGATTCAGGGT
Organism: Ranitomeya imitator; assembly: GCF_032444005.1. Lineage (NCBI taxonomy): Eukaryota > Metazoa > Chordata > Amphibia > Anura > Dendrobatidae > Ranitomeya > Ranitomeya imitator. Next base: position 532,586 of record NW_027193601.1, read on the forward strand.
CCACAGGGGACAGCAAGTTTGGGACAGTTCTGCCTAGCCCACGGTCTAGTAAACAGTTGTCTGTAGCCGTTCGCACCCCCTCCTCCTCCTCCTCCTCGTCCTCCTGCAGAAGCAAGAGCTCGTCCACAGACCGCAGTCGCACAAACACTCCATCCGCACCTGCCACTGTTGCACACCAGGTCTCCCATTATGGGGCAGCTACTGGCATACGTCAGCAGGCTGTATTGGCTATGAAGTGTTTGGGCGACAATAGACACACCGCGGAAGTTCTGTCCGAGTTCTTGCAGCAAGAAACGCAGTCGTGGCTGGGCACTGTAGATCTTGAGGCAGGCAAGGTAGTGAGTGATAACGGAAGGAATTTCATGGCTGCCATCTCCCTTTCCCAACTGAAACACATTCCTTGCCTGGCTCACACCTTAAACCTGGTGGTGCAATGCTTCCTGAAAAGTTATCCGGGGTTATCCGACCTGCTCCTCAAAGTGCGTGGACTTTGCGCACATATCCGCCGTTCGCCTGTACACTCCAGCCGTATGCAGACCTATCAGCGTTCTTTGAACCTTCCCCAGCATCGCCTAATCATAGACGTTGCAACAAGGTGGAACTCAACACTGCACATGCTTCAGAGACTGTGCGAACAGAGGCGGGCTGTTATGTTTTTGTGGGAGGATACACATACACGGGCAGGCAGTAGGATGGCAGACATGGAGTTGTCAGGTGTGCAGTGGTCGAAGATTCAAGACATGTGTCAAGTCCTTCAGTGTTTTGAGGAATGCACACGGCTGGTTAGTGCAGACAACGCCATAATAAGCATGAGCATCCCCCTAATGCGTCTGCTGATGCAAAGTTTGACGCACATAAAGGATCAGGCGTCTGCACCAGAGGAAGAGGAAAGCCTTGATGACAGTCAGCGATTGTCTGGTCAGGGCAGTGTACATGACGAGGTACCGGGCGAAGAGGAGGTGGAGGATGAGGAGGATGATGGGGATGAGTATATTTTTAATGAGGAAGCTTTCCCGGGGGCACGGGAAATTGGTGGCGTGGCAAGGCCGGGTTCTGGTTTTTTGAGGGACACAAGTGACGTAGATTTGCCTGCAACTGCCCCTCAACCAAGCACAACCGCAGATTTGACAACGGGAACTTTGGCCCACATGGCGGATTATGCCTTGCGTATCCTCAAAAGGGACACACGCATTACAAAAATGATGAACGATGACGATTACTGGTTGGCCTGCCTCCTTGATCCTCGCTATAAAGGCAAATTGCAAAATATTATGCCACATGAGAACTTGGAACTAATATTAGCAACAAAACAATCAACTCTTGTTGACCGTTTGCTTCTGGCATTCCCTGCACACAGCGCCCGTGATCGTTCTCACACGAGCTCCAGGGGCCAGCAGACCAGAGGTGTTAGAGGGGCAGAAATCAGAAGTGGCGTTGGACAGAGGGGTTTTCTGACCAGGTTGTGGAGTGATTTTTCTATGACCGCAGACAGGACAGGTACTGCAGCATCAATTCAAAGTGACAGGAGACAACATTTGTCCAGTATGGTTACAAACTATTTTTCATCCCTTATCGACGTTCTCCCTCAACCGTCATTCCCATTTGATTACTGGGCATCCAAATTAGACACCTGGCCAGAATTGGCAGAATATGCATTGCAGGAGCTTGCTTGCCCGGCAGCTAGTGTCCTATCAGAAAGAGTATTCAGTGCTGCAGGTTCAATACTAACAGAAAAAAGGACTCGTCTGGCTACCCAAAATGTAGATGATCTAACCTTCATTAAAATGAACCACAACTGGATTTCAAAATCTTTTGCCCCACCCTGCCCGGCTGACACCTAGCTTTCCTATGAAAAGGTCTTGCCTGTGGACTATTCTGAATGACTTTTCCAATCTCGTAATTTTCTTCACCTGATTGTCCAGCATACGACATGTTTCCACCTCACGAAATGGCCAAACTCCCCACACGGGGCCGTGCTATCGCCACTTTGCGCTTGGACCCTTGAGAGTGCTGTTTGTCTGAAGAGGTGGGTGTGGCCGCTTTTGGTCGACGGCACTGCCACTGGGTCCCTCATAGTACAATAAAGTGTCTCTGGCGGTGGTGGTGCGCACCCAACGTCAGACACACCGTTGTAATATGAGGGGCCCTGTGCCTGTACCGCCGGCCACAAGACAGTTCCCCCCCCCAGCTCAAACAGTGCTCTACCACTAGCAAAATTATCTCTCACAGCTTCACCAATGTGTAGTCTAGCCGCTGACATCCTTCAATGCCTGGCACTGACAATACCATTGTTTTGACATTTTTGTTATGTTAGGCCTTCGAAGCCTGTCTGCGGTCCCTTCTTTCTACAACTACTACACTGACCAGGCCACTGCTGGCCGTGTTACCCTGGAACCAATTTAAAAGTGCCTACAGTCAGCCCAATTTTGTTATGTTAGGCCTTCGAAGACTGTCTGCCGTCACTCCTTCCACTAGACTTCCACTGACCAACCACTGCTGCCCATGTACCCCTGGAACCAATTTAAAGTGCCTACAGCCAGCCCAATTTTGTTATGTTAGGCCTTCGAAGCCTGTCTGCGGTCACTCCTTCCACTAGACTTCCACTGACCAGACCACTGCTGCCCGTGTACCCCTGGAACCAATTTAAAAGTGCCTACAGCCAGCCCAAGTTTGTTATGTTAGGCCTTGGAAGCCTGTCTGCGGTCACTCCTTCCACTAGACTTCCACTGACCAGACCACTGCTGCCCGTGTACCCCTGGAACCAATTTAAAAGTGCCTACAGCCAGCCCAAGTTTGTTATGTTAGGCCTTGGAAGCCTGTCTGCGGTCACTCCTTCCACTAGACTTCCACTGACCAGACCACTGCTGCCCGTGTACCCCTGGAACCAATTTAAAAGTGCCTACAGCCAGCCCAAGTTTGTTATGTTAGGCCTTGGAAGCCTGTCTGCGGTCACTCCTTCCACTAGACTTCCACTGACCAGACCACTGCTGCCCGTGTACCCCTGGAACCAATTTAAAAGTGCCTACAGCCAGCCCAAGTTTGTTATGTTAGGCCTTGGAAGCCTGTCTGCGGTCACTCCTTCCACTAGACTTCCACTGACCAGACCACTGCTGCCCGTGTACCCCTGGAACCAATTTAAAAGTGCCTACAGCCAGCCCAAGTTTGTTATGTTAGGCCTTCTAAGCCTGTCTGCGGTCCATTCTTTCAACTACTACTACACTGACCAGGTCACTGCTGCCCGTGTACCCCTGGAACCAATTTAAAATTGCCTACAGCCAGCCCAATTTTTTTATTTTAGGCCTTCGATGCCTGTCTGTGGTCCATTCTTTCAACTACTACTACACTGACCAGGTCACTGCTGTCCGTGTACCCCTGGAACCAATTTAAAATTGCCTACAGCCATGTGTTATTATTTTAGGCCTTCGATGCCTGTCTGCGGTCACTCCTTCCACTAGGCCTCCACTGACCACACCACTGCTGTCCGTGTACCCCTGGAACCAATTTAAAATTGCCTACAGCCATGTGTTATTATTTTAGGCCTTCGATGCCTGTCTGCGGTCACTCCTTCCACTAGGCCTCCACTGACCACACCACTGCTGCCCGTGTACCCCTGGAACCAATTTAAAATTGCCTACAGCCAGCCCAATTTTTTTATTTTAGGCCTTCGATGCCTGTCTGCGGTCCATTCTTTCAACTACTACTACACTGACCAGGTCACTGCTGTCCGTGTACCCCTGGAACCAATTTAAAATTGCCTACAGCCATGTGTTATTATTTTAGGCCTTCGATGCCTGTCTGCGGTCACTCCTTCCACTAGGCCTCCACTGACCACACCACTGCTGTCCGTGTACCCCTGGAACCAATTTAAAATTGCCTACAGCCATGTGTTATTATTTTAGGCCTTCGATGCCTGTCTGCGGTCACTCCTTCCACTAGGCCTCCACTGACCACACCACTGCTGTCCGTGTACCCCTGGAACCAATTTAAAATTGCCTACAGCCAGCCCAATTTTTTTATTTTAGGCCTTCGATGCCTGTCTGCGGTCACTCCTTCCACTAGGCCTCCACTGACCACACCACTGCTGTCCGTGTACCCCTGGAACCAATTTAAAATTGCCTACAGCCATGTGTTATTATTTTAGGCCTTCGATGCCTGTCTGCGGTCACTCCTTCCACTAGGCCTCCACTGACCACACCACTGCTGTCCGTGTACCCCTGGAACCAATTTAAAATTGCCTACAGCCAGCCCAATTTTTTTATTTTAGGCCTTCGATGCCTGTCTGCGGTCCATTCTTTCAACTACTACTACACTGACCAGGTCACTGCTGTCCGTGTACCCCTGGAACCAATTTAAAATTGCCTACAGCCATGTGTTATTATTTTAGGCCTTCGATGCCTGTCTGCGGTCACTCCTTCCACTAGGCCTCCACTGACCACACCACTGCTGTCCGTGTACCCCTGGAACCAATTTAAAATTGCCTACAGCCATGTGTTATTATTTTAGGCCTTCGATGCCTGTCTGCGGTCACTCCTTCCACTAGGCCTCCACTGACCACACCACTGCTGCCCGTGTACCCCTGGAACCAATTTAAAATTGCCTACAGCCAGCCCAATTTTTTTATTTTAGGCCTTCGATGCCTGTCTGCGGTCCATTCTTTCAACTACTACTACACTGACCAGGTCACTGCTGTCCGTGTACCCCTGGAACCAATTTAAAATTGCCTACAGCCATGTGTTATTATTTTAGGCCTTCGATGCCTGTCTGCGGTCACTCCTTCCACTAGGCCTCCACTGACCACACCACTGCTGTCCGTGTACCCCTGGAACCAATTTAAAATTGCCTACAGCCATGTGTTATTATTTTAGGCCTTCGATGCCTGTCTGCGGTCACTCCTTCCACTAGGCCTCCACTGACCACACCACTGCTGTCCGTGTACCCCTGGAACCAATTTAAAATTGCCTACAGCCAGCCCAATTTTTTTATTTTAGGCCTTCGATGCCTGTCTGCGGTCCATTCTTTCAACTACTACTACACTGACCAGGTCACTGCTGCCCGTGTACCCCTGGAACCAATTTAAAATTGCCTACAGCCATGTGTTATTATTTTAGGCCTTCGATGCCTGTCTGCGGTCACTCCTTCCACTAGGCCTCCACTGACCACACCACTGCTGTCCGTGTACCCCTGGAACCAATTTAAAATTGCCTACAGCCATGTGTTATTATTTTAGGCCTTCGATGCCTGTCTGCGGTCCATTCTTTCAACTACTACTACACTGACCAGGGCACTGCTGGCCGTGTACCCCTGGAACCAACATCAGAAAATATAAAAATAAGTATTTTGCTTATAAAAAAGAAAATACTGGTGAGATATCAAATGCAGACATTTTAACATTAAAAACAAACACACAACTCTAATCTGGTACAGTACTAAAAATGGCCACCAGCTACAATTACTTTCTCCTGCAAGTAGTTAACTGAAAGTTTTTTTAAATTGAAAACACACATATGGCATCCACCGAGTGTTGTCCTGTCGCGTCTTCTTTATATTATTGCCGAGAAGATGCAAAATAATGAAAATAATAAAATCATTAATTACCAAAATAATAGAGAAAGTCAACACCACATTGCAAATAAACATTCATTCCAAATAAAGAAGCAGGGCGCGTCCGAGGGTGAGTATATACCTAATAAGAATATAATCACCCTCGGACGCGCAATGCTTATTTCCAACAGCCTTCCTTCCTAAGAATCAGCCCTTCCGTCGTGTAGAGAGACGTTGTGTTACACTCCAAGGTGTTCCCCAGGTTGCCTTTCCTGAGCTTCGATCTTCCGGCTCTCGTTTAGTAGTTCTTGGAAACTACTCTGCATTAGGCCTTCAAATTGGGTATGGGGTGTAGAGAGATGGTGTGTTCCACTCCAAGGTGTTCCCCAGGTTGCCTTTCCTGAGCTTCGATCTTCCGGCTCTCGTTTAGTAGTTGTTGGAAACTACGCTGCATTAGGCCTTCAAATTGGGTATGGGGTGTAGCGAGAGGGTGTGTTACACTCCAAGGTGTTCCCCAGGTTGCCTTTCCTGAGCTTCGATCTTCCGGCTCTCGTTTAGTAGTTCTTGGAAACTACACTGCATTAGGCCTTCAAATTGGGTATGGGGTGTAGAGAGAGGGTGTGTTACACTCCAAGGTGTTCCCCAGGTTGCCTTTCCTGAGCTTCGATATTCCGGCTCTCGTTTAGTAGTTGTCGGAAACTACGCTGCATTAGGCCTACAAATTGGGTATGGGGCGTAGAGAGAGGGTGTGTTACACTCCAAGGTGTTCCCCAGGTTGCCTTTCCTGAGCTTCGATATTCCGGCTCTCGTTTAGTAGTTGTCGGAAACTACGCTGCATTAGGCCTACAAATTGGGTATGGGGTGTAGAGAGAGGGTGTGTTACACTCCAAGGTGTTCCCCAGGTTGCCTTTCCTGAGCTTCGATCTTCATGCTCTCGTTTAGTAGTTGTCGGAAACTACGCTGCATTAGGCCTACAAATTGGGTATGGGGTGTAGAGAGAGGGTTTGTTACACTCCAAGGTGTTCCCCAGGTTGCCTTTCCTGAGCTTCGATCTTCCGGCTCTCGTTTAGTAGTTGTTGGAAACTACGCTGCATTAGGCCTTCAAATTGGGTATGGGGTGTAGCGAGAGGGTGTGTTACACTCCAAGGTGTTCCCCAGGTTGCCTTTCCTGAGCTTCGATCTTCCGGCTCTCGTTTAGTAGTTCTTGGAAACTACACTGCATTAGGCCTTCAAATTGGGTATGGGGTGTAGAGAGAGGGTGTGTTACACTCTAAGGTGTTCCCCAGGTTTCCTTGCCATTGCTTCGGTCTTCCGACTCTCGTTTAGTAGTTGTAGAAAAGTACACTGCATTAGGCCATACAAAATGGGTATGGGGTGGAGAGAGATGGTGTGTTACACTCCAAGGTGTTCCCCAGGTTGCCTTTCCTGAGCTTCTATCTTCAGGCTCTCATTAAATTGTGGTTAAATGGAACAACTGCATTTGGCGTACTAGTTGGTTTGGGGCCTACTATCGGTGTCTGCCACTCCTTGCTGTTCTCCTCCACTGAACAAAGCTGTGCCGCCTGTTTACTACGGTTGCCAATTTTGAACTGCATTTCGACTACTTACTGATTTGGCCCTACTCTCTGTGTCAGCCTCTCATTCCAGTTGTCCTCCACTGCAATGCCCCCTGGTTATTCCTGTGTTACCAATTTTGAACTGCATTTAGCCCACTTTCTTCTTTGGGCCTATATCTGTGTTTCCACTTCATCGTGCCCATTGCCCAGCCAGTGATAGATGAGTCTGCTGGTACATTGACCCATAACGCAACATTCCCCGTGCACGCTACACAACAACATTGTGACCCTGCTGAAAGTCAGGTTGCTCTTCCCGCATACCATACCACCTTACACGGGGACAAAGAGGAAGGTGCAGATGAAAGTGCAGGTTCCTTCATCAGGTGGGGGGAGGAATACTAGTTGGCGACGTCACTGGCACAGGGCCTCTCATAGTACGCAAAAGTGTTGCTGCCGGTGGGAGGCGCCCCCGCCGTGCAAACACACCGCTGTACTTTGAGGGGCCCTGTGCCAGTGCCAATGCCAACGAGTGGGCCCCCCCTGCTTGCTCAGGTTCACAGCACTTGCAAAGTTGAAATACTTACCTCTCCCTGCTCCACTGCCGTGACGTGGTCCAGATTTCCTGGGCCCACTAATTACTTGAACCAGCCCTACCCCCCACAACTTTAGCCAAATGACCCCCAATTTCAAATGCCTTCCAATTATTATAAGGTAAATTACGCTTGACAAGCTTCATTAAGAAGAATGGATGGTTTTGACATTAAAATGGCCACTCTAGGTGTTTTCCTGGCCCCCACTCACTGCCGACTATGCTGCCCCATTGACTTGCATTGGGTTTCGTGTTTCGGTCGATCCCGACTTTACGTCATAATCGGCCGATTTCACTCGACCCGACTTTGGACATAGTCGGGTTTCGCAAAACCCGGCTCGACTCTAAAAAGGTCAAGGTCGCTCAACTCTAGTATAGAGTGTAGGGTATAGAGTGTAGGGTATAGAGTGTAGAGTGTAGGGTATAGAGTGTAGAGTGTAGGGTATAGAGTGTAGGGTATAGAGTGTAGGGTATAGAGTGTAGAGTGTAGGGTATAGAGTGTAGGGTATAGAGTGTAGGGTATATAGTGTAGGGTATAGAGTGTAGGGTATAGAGTGTAGGGTATAGAGTGTATGGAATAGAGTTTAGAGTGTAGGGTATAGAGTGTAGGGTATAGAGTGTATGGAATAGAGTTTAGAGTGTAGAGTGTAGGGTATAGAGTGTAGGGTATAGAGTGTATGGTATAGAGTGTAGGGTATAGAGGGTGGGGTATAGAGTGTAGGGTATAGAGTGTAGAGTGTAGGGATTAGAGTGTAGGGTATAGAGTGTAGGATATAGAGTGTATGGAATAGAGTGTAGGGTTTAGAGTGAAGAGTTTAGGGTATAGAGTGTAGGGTATAGAGCGTAGGGTGTAGGGTATAGAGTGTAGGGTATAGAGTGTAGGGTATAGAGTGTATGGTATAGAGTGTAGGGTGTACAGTGTAAGGTATAGAGTGTAGGTTATAGAGTGTAGAGTGTAGGGCATAGAGTGTATGGTATAGAGTGTAGGGTGTAGAGTGTATAGTATAGAGTGTAGGGTATAGATTGTATGGTATAGAGTTTAGAGTGTAGGGTATAGAGTGTAGAATATAGAGTGTAGAGTGTAGGGTATAGAGTGTAGGGTATAGAGTGTACGGTATAGAGCGTATGATATAGAGTGTATGTTATATAGTGTAGGGTATAGAGTGTTTGGTATAGAGTGTAAGGTATAGAGTGTAGAGAGTAGGGTATAGATTTTAGAGTGTAGAGTATGTAGGGTATAGTTTTAGCATGTAGGGTATAGAGTGTATGGAATAGAGTGCATGGTATAGAGTGTAGGGTGTAGAGTGTAGGATATAGAGTGTAGAGTGTGGGGTATAGAGTGTAGAGTGTGGGGTATAGAGTGTAGAGTGTAGGGTATAGAGTGTATGATATAGAGTATAGGGTATAGAGTGTATGGTATAGATTGCAGGGTATAAAGTGTAGGGTATAGAGTGTAGGGTATAGAGTGTAGAGTGTAGGGTATAGAGTGTAGGGTATAGAGTGTAGGGTATAGAGTGTACGGTATAGAGCGTATGATATAGAGTGTATGTTATATAGTGTAGGGTATAGAGTGTTTGGTATAGAGTGTAGGGTATAGAGTGTAGGGTATTGAGTGTAGAGTGTAGAGTGTAGGGTATAGAGTGTAGAGTTTAGGGTATAGAGTGTAGGGTATAGAGAGTAGGGTTTAGAGTGTATGGTATAGAGTGTAGGGTATAGAGTGTAGAGTGTAGGGTATAGAGTGTAGGGTATAGAGTGTAGGGTATAGAGTGTATGGTATAGAGTGTACGGTATAGAGTGTAGAGTATAGAGTGTAGGGTATAAAGTGTAGGGTATAGATTGTAGGGTATAGAGTGTAGAATGTAGGGTATAGGGTATAGAGTGTATGGTGTAGAGTGTAGGGTATAGAGTGTATAGTGTAGGGTATAGAGTGTAGGGTTTAGAGTGTAGGGTATAGAGTGTAGGGTATAGAGTGTAGAGTGTAGGGTATAGAGTGTATGGTATAGAGTGTAGGGTATAGAGTGTAGGGTATAGAGTGTAGGGTATAGAGTGTAGGGTATAGAGTGTAGAGTGTAGGGTATAGAGTTTAGGGTATAGAGTGTATGGTATACAGTGTAGAGTGTAGGGTATAGAGTGTATAGTGTAGGGTATAGAGTGTAGGGTATAGAGTGTAGGGTATAGAGCGTATGGTATAGAGTGTAGGGAATAGAGTGTAGAGTGTAGGGTATAGAGTGTATGGTATAGAGTGTAGGGTATAGAGTGTATAGTGTAGGGTATAGAGTGCAGGGTATAGAGTGTATGGAATAGAGTGTATGGAATATAGTGTACGGTATAGAGTGTAGAGTGTAGGGTATAGAGTGTAGGGTATTGAGCGTAGGGTGTAGGGTATAGATTGTGGGGTATAGAGTGTAGGGTATAGAGTGTAGAGTGTAGGGTATAGAGTGTAGAAAGTAGGGTATAGTGTGTAGGGCATAGAGTGTAGAGTGTAGGGTATAGAGTGTAGGGTATAGAGTGTAGATTGTATGGTATAGAGTGTAGGGTATAGAGTGTATAGTGTAGAGTATAGAGTGTAGAGTGTAGGGTATAGAGTGTAGGGTATAGAGTGTTGGGGTATAGAGTGTAGAGTATAGAGTGTAGGGTATAGAGTGTAGGGTATAGCGTGTAGGGTATAGAGTGTAGAGTATAGAGTATATAGTGTAGGGTATAGAGTGTAGGGTATAGAGTGTAGAGTGTAGGGTATAGAGTGTAAGGTATAGAGTGTAGGGTATAGAGTGTAGGGTATAAAGTGTAGAGTGTAGGGTATAGAGTGTAGGGTATAGAGTGTAGAGTGTAGGGTGTAGAGTGTAGAGTGTACGGTATAGAGTGTAAGGTATAGAGTGTAGGGTATAGAGTATATGTTATAGAGTGTAGGGTATAGAGTGTAGAGTGTAGGGTATAGAGTGTAGGGTATAGAGTGTAGGGTATAGAGTGTAGGGTATAGAGTGTAGGGTATAAAGTGTATTGTGTAGGGTATAGAGTGTAGGGTATAGAGTGTAGGGTATAGAGTGTATGGTATAGATTGTATGGTATAGAGTGTAGAGTGTAGGGTATAGAGTGTAGGGTATAGAGTGTAGGGTATATATTGGAGGGTATAGAGTGTAGAGTGTAGGGTATAGAGTGTAGGGTATAGAGTGTAGAGTGTAGGGTATAGAGTGTAGGGTATATATTGGAGGGTATAGAGTGTATAGTGTAGGGTATAGAGTGTAGGGTATAGAGTGTAGGGTATAGAGTGTATGGTATAGAGTGTACAGTATAGAGTGTATGGTATAGAGTGTAGAGTGTAGGGTATAGAGTGTATGGTATAGAGTGTAGTGTGTAGAGTGTATGGTATAGTGTGTAGGGTACAGAGTGTAGAGTGTAGGGTATAGAGTGTAGGGTATAGAGTGTAGGGTATAGAGTGTAGGGTATAGAGTGTACGGTATAGAGTGTATGATATAGAGTGTATGGTATATAGTGTAGGGTATAGAGTGTTTGGTATAGAGTGTAAGGTATAGAGTGTAGAGAGTAGGGTATAGATTTTAGAATGTAGAGTGTATGGTATAGAGTGTAGGGTATAGAGTGTATGGAATAGAGTGTATGGTATAGAGTGTAGGGTGTAGAGTGTAGGGTATATAGTGTAGGGTATATAGTGTAGGGTATAGAGTTTAGAGTGTAGGGTATAGAGTGTAGAGTGTGGTTTATAGAGTGTAGAGTGTAGGGTATAGAGTGTATGGTATAGATTGCAGGGTATAGAGTGTAGGGTATATAGTGTAGGGTATAGAGTTTAGAGTGTAGGGTATAGAGTGTAGGGTATAGAGTGTAGAGTGTAGAGTGTAGGGTATAGAGTGTAGAGTGTAGGGTATAGAGTGTAGGGTATAGAGTGTATGGTAGAGTGTAGGGTATAGAGTGTAGGGTATAGAGTGTAGGGTATATATTGTAGGGTATAGAGTGTAGAGTGTAGGGTATAGAGTGTAGGGTATAGAGTGTATGGTGTAGAGTGTAGGGTATAGAGTGTAGGGTATAGAGTGTAGGGTATAGAGTGTATGGTATAGAGTGTACAGTATAGAGTGTATGGCATAGAGTGTAGAGTGTAGGGTATAGAGTGTATGGTATAGAGTGTAGTGTGTAGAGTGTATGGTATAGTGTGTAGGGTACAGAGTGTAGAGTGTAGGGTATAGAGTGTAGGGTATAGAGTGTAGGGTATAGAGTTGACGGTATAGAGTGTATGGTATATAGTGTAGGGTATAGAGTGTAAGGTATAGAGTGTAGAGAGTAGGGTATAGATTTTAGAATGTAGAGTGTATGGTATAGAGTGTAGGGTATAGAGTGTATGGAATAGAGTGTATGGTATAGAGTGTAGGGTGTAGAGTGTAGGGTATAGAGTGTAGAGTGTGGTTTATAGAGTGTAGAGTGTAGGGTATAGAGTGTATGGTATAGATTGCAGGGTATAGAGTGTAGGGTATATAGTGTAGGGTATAGAGTATAGAGTGTAGGGTATAGAGTGTAGGGTATAGAGTGTAGAGTGTAGAGTGTAGGGTATAGAGTGTAGAGTGTAGGGTATAGAGTGTAGGGTATAGAGTGTATGGTAGAGTGTAGGGTATAGAGTGTAGGGTATAGAGTGTAGGGTATAGAGTGTATGGTATAGAGTAGGGTATAGAGTGTAGGGTATAGAGTGTAGAGTGTAGGGTATAGAGTGTAGAGTGTAGGTTATAGAGTGTAGGGTATAAAGAGTAGAGTGTAGGGTATAGAGTGTAGAGTGTAGGGTATGGAGTGTATGGTATAGAGTGTAGGGTATAGAGTGTAGAGTATAGAGTGTTGGGTATAGAGTGTAGAGTGTAGGGTATAGAGTGTAGGGTATATAGTGTAGGGTATAGAGTGTAGGGTATATAGTGTAGGGTATAGAGTGTATGGTATACAGTATAGATTGTAGTGTATAGAGTGTAGGGTATAGAGTGTATGGTATAGAGTGTAGGGTATAGAGTGTTGGGTATAGATTGTAGGGTATAGAATGTAGAGTGTAGTGTATAGAGTATAGGGTATAGAGTGTATGGTGTAGAGTGTAGGGTATAGAGTGTAGAGTGTAGGGTATAGAGTGTAGAGTGTAGGGTATAGAGTATAGGGTATAAAGAGTAGAGTGTAGGGTATAGAGTGTAGAGTGTAGGGTATGGAGTGTATGGTATAGAGTGTAGGGTACAGAGTGTAGAGTATAGAGTGTTGGGTATAGAGTGTAGAGTGTAGGGTATAGAGTGTAGGGTATATAGTGTAGGGTATAGAGTGTAGGGTATATAGTGTAGGGTATAGAGTGTATGGTATACAGTATAGAGTGTAGGGTATAGAGTGTAGGGTATAGAGTGTATGGTATAGAGTGTAGGGTATAGAGTGTTGGGTATAGATTGTAGGGTATAGAATGTAGAGTGTAGTGTATAGAGTATAGGGTATAGAGTGTATGGTGTAGAGTGCAGGGTATAGAGTGTATGGAATAGAGTGTATGGAATATAGTGTACGGTATAGAGTGTAGAGAGTAGGGTATAGAGTGTAGGGTATAGAGCGTAGGGTGTAGGGTATAGATTGTAGGGTATAGAGTGTAGGGTATAGAGTGTAGAGTGTAGGGTATAGAGTGCATGGTATAGAGTGTAGGGTGTAGAGTGTATGGTATAGAGTGTACAGTATAGAGTGTATGGTGTAGAGTGTAGGGTATAGAGTGTATGGTATAGAGTGTAGGGTGTAGAGTGTATAGTATAGAGTGTAGGGTACAGAGTGTAGAGTGTAGGGTATAGAGTGTAGAGTGTAGGGTATAGAGTGTATGGTATAGAGTGTAGGGTGTAGAGTGTATAGTATAGAGTGTAGGGTACAGAGTGTAGAGTGTAGGGTATAGAGTGTAGAGTGTAGGGTATAGAGTGTAGGGTATAGAGTGTAGGGTATAGAGTGTAGAGTGTAGGATATAGAGTGTAGAGTGTAGGGTATAAAGTGTAGGGTATATAGTGTAGGGTATAGAGTGTAGGGTATAGAGTGTGGGGTATAGAGTGTATGGTATAGAGTGTAGAGTGTAGGGTATAGAGTGTAGAAAGTAGGGTATAGTGTGTAGGGTATAGAGTGTAGAGTGTAGGGTATAGAGTGTAGGGTATAGAGTGTAGATTGTATGGTATAGAGTGTAGGGTATAGAGTGTATAGTGTAGGGTATAGAGTGTAGGGTATAGAGTGTAGGGTATAGAGTGTTGGGATATAGAGTGTAGGGTATAGAGTGTCGGGTATAGAGTGTAGGGTATAGATTGTAGGGTATAGAGTGTAGGGTATAGAGTATATAGTATAGGGTATAGAGTGTAGGGTATAGAGTGTAGAGTGTAGGGTATAGAGTGTAGGGTATAGAGTGTAGGGTGTAGAGTGTAGGGTATAGAGTGTAGAGTGTAGGGTATAGAGTGTATGGTATAATGTGTAGGGTATAGAGTGTAGGGTGTAGAGTGTAGGGTACAGAGTGTAGGGTATAGAGTGTAGGGTATAGAGTGTAGAGTGTAGGGTATATAGTGTAGGGTATAGAGTATAGAGTGTAGGGTATAGAGTGTAGAGTGTAGAGTGTAGGGTATAGAGTGTAGAGTGTAGGGTATAGAGTGTAGGGTATAGAGTGTATGGTATATAGTAGGGTATAGAGTGTAGGGTATAGAGTGTAGAGTGTAGGGTATAGAGTGTAGAGTGTAGGGTATAGAGTGTAGGGTATAAAGAGTAGAGTGTAGGGTATAGAGTGTAGAGTGTAGGGTATGGAGTGTACGGTATAGAGTGTAGGGTATAGAGTGTAGAGTATAGAGTGTTGGGTATAGAGTGTAGAGTGTAGGGTATAGAGTGTAGGGTATATAGTGTAGGGTATAGAGTGTAGGGTATATAGTGTAGGGTATAGAGTGTATGGTATACAGTATAGAGTGTAGGGTATAGAGTGTAGGGTATAGAGTGTATGGTATAGAGTGTAGGGTATAGAGTGTTGGGTATAGATTGTAGGGTATAGAATGTAGAGTGTAGTGTATAGAGTATAGGGTATAGAGTGTATGGTGTAGAGTGAAGGGTATAGAGTGTATAGTGTAGGGTATAGAGTGCAGGGTATAGAGTGTATGGAATAGAGTGTATGGAATATAGTGTACGGTATAGAGTGTAGAGAGTAGGGTATAGAGTGTAGGGTATAGAGCGTAGGGTGTAGGGTATACATTGTAGGGTATAGAGTGTAGGGTATAGAGTGTAGAGTGTAGGGTATAGAGTGTAGGGTGTAGAGTGTATGGTATAGAGTGTACAGTATAGAGTGTATGGTATAGAGTGTAGAGTGTAGGGTATAGAGTGTATGGTATAGAGTGTAGGGTGTAGAGTGTATAGTATAGAGTGTAGGGTACAGAGTGTAGAGTGTAGGGTATAGAGTGTAGAGTGTAGGGTATAGACTGTATGGTATAGAGTGTAGGGTGTAGAGTGTATAGTATAGAGTGTAGGGTACTGAGGGTAGAGTGTAGGGTATAGAGTGTAGAGTGTAGGGTATAGAGTGTAGGGTATAGAGTGTAGGGTATAGAGTGTAGAGTGTAGGATATAGAGTGTAGAGTGTAGGGTATAAAGTGTAGGGTATATAGTGTAGGGCATAGAGTGTAGGGTATAGAGTGTAGGGTATAGAGTGTATGGTATAGAGTGTAGAGTGTAGGGTATAGAGTGTAGAAAGTAGGGTATAGTGTGTAGGGTATAGAGTGTAGAGTGTAGGGTATAGAGTGTAGGGTATAGAGTGTAGATTGTATGGTATAGAGTGTAGGGTATAGAGTGTATAGTGTAGGGTATAGAGTGTAGAGTGTAGGGTATAGAGTGTAGGGTATAGAGTGTTGGGATATAGAGTGTAGGGTATAGAGTGTAGGGTATAGAGTGTAGGGTATAGATTGTAGGGTATAGAGTGTAGGGTATAGAGTATATAGTATAGGGTATAGAGTGTAGGGTATAGAGTGTAGAGTGTAGGGTATAGAGTGTAGGGTATAGAGTGTAGGGTATAGAGTGTAGGGTATATAGTGTAGAGTGTAGGGTATAGAGTGTAGGGTATAGAGTGCAGAGTGTAGGGTGTAGAGTGTAGGGTATAGAGTGTATGGTATAGAGTGTATGGTATAGATTGTACGGTATAGAGTGTAGGGTATAGAGTGTAGAGTGTAGGGTATAGAGTGTAGGGTATAGAGTGTAGATTGTATGGTATAGAGTGTAGGGTATGGAGTGTATAGTGTAGGGTGTAGAGTGTAGGGTATAGAGTGTAGGGTATAGAGTGTTGGGATATAGAGTTTAGGGTATAGAGTGTAGGGTATAGAGTGTAGGGTATAGATTGTAGGGTATAGAGTATAGAGTGTAGGGTATAGAGTATATAGTGTAGGGTATAGTGTGTAGGGTATAGAGTGTAGAGTGTAGGGTATAGAGTGTAGGGTATAGAGTGTAGGGTATAGAGTGTAGGGTATAAAGTGTAGAGTGTAGGGTATAGAGTGTAGGGTATAGAATGTAGGGTATAGAGTGTAGGGTATAGAGTGTAGAGTGTAGGATATAGAGTGTAGAGTATAGAGTGTAGAGTGTAGGGTATCGAGTGTAGAGTGTAGGGTATAGAGTGTAGGGTATAGAGTGTATGGTATAGAGTGTAGGGTATAGAGTGTAGGGTAAAGAGTGTAGAGTGTAGGGATTAGAGTGTAGGGTATAGAGTGTAGGGTATAGAGTGTAGAGTGTAGGGTATAGAGTGTAGGGTATAGAGTGTACGGTATAGATTGTTGGGCTATAGAGTGTAGGGTGTAGAGTGTAGGGTATACAGTGTAGGGTATAAAGTGTAGAGTGTAGGGTATAGAGTGTAGGGTATAGAGTGTAGGGTATAGAGTGTAGGGTATAGAGTGTAGGGTATTGAGTGTAGAGTGTAGAGTGTAGGGTATAGAGTGTAGAGTTTAGGGTATAGAGTGTAGGGTATAGAGTGTAGGGTTTAGAGTGTATGGTATAGAGTGTAGGGTATAGAGTGTAGAGTGTAGGGTATAGAGTGTAGGGTATAGAGTGTAGGGTATAGAGTGTATGGTATAGAGTGTACGGTATAGAGTGTAGAGTGTAGGGTATAGAGTGTAGGGTATAAAGTGTAGGGTATAGATTGTAGGGTATAGAGTGTAGAATGTAGGGTATAGGGTATAGAGTGTATGGTGTAGAGTGTAGGGTATAGAGTGTATAGTGTAGGGTATAGAGTGTAGGGTTTAGAGTGTAGGGTATAGAGTGTAGGGTATAGAGTGTAGAGTGTAGGGTATAGAGTGTATGGTATAGAGTGTAGGGTATAGAGTGTAGGGTATAGAGTGTAGGGTATAGAGTGTAGGGTATAGAGTGTAGAGTGTAGGGTATAGAGTTTAGGGTATAGAGTGTATGGTATAGAGTGTAGAGTGTAGGGTATAGAGTGTATAGTGTAGGGTATAGAGCGTATGGTATAGAGTGTAGGGAATAGAGTGTAGAGTGTAGGGTATAGAGTGTATGGTATAGAGTGTAGGGTATAGAGTGTATAGTGTAGGGTATAGAGTGCAGGGTATAGAGTGTATGGAATAGAGTGTATGGAATATAGTGTACGGTATAGAGTGTAGAGTGTAGGGTATAGAGTGTAGGGTATTGAGCGTAGGGTGTAGGGTATAGATTGTAGGGTATAGAGTGTAGGGTATAGAGTGTAGAGTGTAGGGTATAGAGTGCATGATATAGAGTGTAGGGTGTAGAGTGTATGGTATAGAGTGTACAGTATAGAGTGTATGGTATAGAGTGTAGAGTGTAGGGTATAGAGTGTATGGTATAGAGTGTAGGGTGTAGAGTGTATAGTATAGAGTGTAGGGTACAGAGTGTAGAGTGTAGGGTATAGAGTGTAGGGTTTAGGGTGTAGGTTATAGAGTGTAGAGTATAGAGTGTAGGGTATAGAGTATAGAGTGCAGGGTATAGAGTGTAGGGTATATAGTGTAGAGTATAGAGTGTAGGGTATAGAGTGTAGGGTGTAGAGTGTAGGGTATAGAGTGTAGGGTATAGAGTGTAGGGTATAGAGTGTAGGGTATAGAGTGTAGGGTATAGAGTGTAGGGTATAGAGTGTAGAGTGTAGGGTATAGAGTGTAGAGTGTAGGGTATAGAGTGTAGGGTATAGAGTGTAGGGTATAGAGTGTAGAGTGTAGGGTATAGAGTGTAGGGTATAGAGTGTAGGGTATATAGTGTAGGGTATAGAGTGTAGGGTATAGAGTGTAGGGTATAGAGTGTATGGAATAGAGTTTAGAGTGTAGGGTATAGAGTGTAGGGTATAGAGTGTATGGAATAGAGTTTAGAGTGTAGAGTGTAGGGTATAGAGTGTAGGGTATAGAGTGTATGGTATAGAGTGTAGGGTATAGAGGGTGGGGTATAGAGTGTAGGGTATAGAGTGTAGAGTATAGGGATTAGAGTGTAGGGTATAGAGTGTATGGAATAGAGTGTAGGGTATAGAGTGAAGAGTGTAGGGTATAGAGTGTAGGGTATAGAGCGTAGGGTGTAGGGTATAGAGTGTAGGGTATAGAGTGTAGGGTATAGAGTGTATGGTATAGAGTGTAGGGTGTACAGTGTAAGGTATAGAGTGTAGGTTATAGAGTGTAGAGTGTAGGGCATAGAGTGTATGGTATAGAGTGTAGGGAGTAGAGTGTATAGTATAGAGTGTAGGGTATAGAATGTAGGGTATAGAGTGTAGAGTGTAGGGTATAGAGTGTAGGGTATAGAGTGTATGGTATAGAGTGTAGAGTGTAGGGTATAGAGTGTAGAAAGTAGGGTATAGTGTGTAGGGTATAGAGTGTAGAGTGTAGGGTATAGAGTGTAGGGTATAGAGTGTAGATTGTATGGTATAGAGTGTAGGGTATAGAGTGTATAGTGTAGGGTATAGAGTGTAGAGTGTAGGGTATAGAGTGTAGGGTATAGAGTGTTGGGATATAGAGTGTAGGGTATAGAGTGTAGGGTATAGAGTGTAGGGTATAGATTGTAGGGTATAGAGTGTAGGGTATAGAGTATATAGTATAGGGTATAGAGTGTAGGGTATAGAGTGTAGAGTGTAGGGTATAGAGTGTAGGGTATAGAGTGTAGGGTATAGAGTGTAGGGTATATAGTGTAGAGTGTAGGGTATAGAGTGTAGGGTATAGAGTGCAGAGTGTAGGGTGTAGAGTGTAGGGTATAGAGTGTATGGTATAGAGTGTATGGTATAGATTGTACGGTATAGAGTGTAGGGTATAGAGTGTAGAGTGTAGGGTATAGAGTGTAGGGTATAGAGTGTAGATTGTATGGTATAGAGTGTAGGGTATGGAGTGTATAGTGTAGGGTGTAGAGTAGAGGGTATAGAGTGTAGGGTTTAGAGTGTTGGGATATAGAGTGTAGGGTATAGAGTGTAGGGTATAGAGTGTAGGGTATAGATTGTAGGGTATAGAGTATAGGGTATAGAGTGTAGGGTATAGAGTATATAGTGTAGGGTATAGTGTGTAGGGTATAGAGTGTAGAGTGTAGGGTATAGAGTGTAGGGTATAGAGTGTAGGGTATAGAGTGTAGGGTATAAAGTGTAGAGTGTAGGGTATAGAGTGTAGGGTATAGAATGTAGGGTATAGAGTGTAGGGTATAGAGTGTAGAGTGTAGGATATAGAGTGTAGAGTATAGAGTGTAGAGTGTAGGGTATAGAGTGTAGAGTGTAGGGTATAGAGTGTAGGGTATAGAGTGTATGGTATAGAGTGTAGGGTATAGAGTGTAGGGTAAAGAGTGTAGAGTGTAGGGATTAGAGTGTAGGGTATAGAGTGTAGGGTATAGAGTGTAGAGTGTAGGGTATAGAGTGTAGGGTATAGAGTGTACGGTATAGATTGTTGGGCTATAGAGTGTAGGGTGTAGAGTGTAGGGTATACAGTGTAGGGTATAGAGTGTAGGGTATAGAGTGTAGGGTATTGAGTGTAGAGTGTAGAGTGTAGGGTATAGAGTGTAGAGTTTAGGGTATAGAGTGTAGGGTATAGAGTGTAGGGTATAGAGTGTAGGGTATCGAGTGTAGGGTATTGAGTGTAGAGTGTAGAGTGTAGGGTATAGAGTGTAGAGTTTAGGGTATAGAGTGTAGGGTATAGAGTGTAGGGTTTAGAGTGTATGGTATAGAGTGTAGGGTATAGAGTGTAGAGTGTAGGGTATAGAGTGTAGGGTATAGAGTGTAGGGTATAGAGTGTATGGTATAGAGTGTACGGTATAGAGTGTAGAGTGTAGGGTATAGAGTGTAGGGTATAAAGTGTAGGGTATAGATTGTAGGGTATAGAGTGTAGAATGTAGGGTATAGGGTATAGAGTGTATGGTGTAGAGTGTAGGGTATAGAGTGTATAGTGTAGGGTATAGAGTGTAGGGTTTAGAGTGTAGGGTATAGAGTGTAGGGTATAGAGTGTAGAGTGTAGGGTATAGAGTGTATGGTATAGAGTGTAGGGTATAGAGTGTAGGGTATAGAGTGTAGGGTATAGAGTGTAGGGTATAGAGTGTAGAGTGTAGGGTATAGAGTTTAGGGTATAGAGTGTATGGTATAGAGTGTAGAGTGTAGGGTATAGAGTGTATAGTGTAGGGTATAGAGCGTATGGTATAGAGTGTAGGGAATAGAGTGTAGAGTGTAGGGTATAGAGTGTATGGTATAGAGTGTAGGGTATAGAGTGTATAGTGTAGGGTATAGAGTGCAGGGTATAGAGTGTATGGAATGGAGTGTATGGAATATAGTGTACGGTATAGAGTGTAGAGTGTAGGGTATAGAGTGTAGGGTATTGAGCGTAGGGTGTAGGGTATAGATTGTAGGGTATAGAGTGTAGGGTATAGAGTGTAGAGTGTAGGGTATAGAGTGCATGATATAGAGTGTAGGGTGTAGAGTGTATGGTATAGAGTGTACAGTATAGAGTGTATGGTATAGAGTGTAGAATGTAGGGTATAGAGTGTATGGTATAGAGTGTAGGGTGTAGAGTGTATAGTATAGAGTGTAGGGTACAGAGTGTAGAGTGTAGGGTATAGAGTGTAGGGTTTAGGGTGTAGGTTATAGAGTGTAGAGTATAGAGTGTAGGGTATAGAGTATAGAGTGCAGGGTATAGAGTGTAGGGTATATAGTGTAGAGTATAGAGTGTAGGGTATAGAGTGTAGGGTGTAGAGTGTAGGGTATAGAGTGTAGGGTATAGAGTGTAGGGTATAGAGTGTAGGGTATAGAGTGTAGGGTATAGAGTGTAGAGTGTAGGGTATAGAGTGTAGAGTGTAGGGTATAGAGTGTAGGGTATAGAGTGTAGGGTATAGAGTGTAGAGTGTAGGGTATAGAGTGTAGGGTATAGAGTGTAGGGTATATAGTGTAGGGTATAGAGTGTAGGGTATAGAGTGTAGGGTATAGAGTGTATGGAATAGAGTTTAGAGTGTAGGGTATAGAGTGTAGGGTATAGAGTGTATGGAATAGAGTTTAGAGTGTAGAGTGTAGGGTATAGAGTGTAGGGTATAGAGTGTATGGTATAGAGTGTAGGGTATAGAGGGTGGGGTATAGAGTGTAGGGTATAGAGTGTAGAGTATAGGGATTAGAGTGTAGGGTATAGAGTGTATGGAATAGAGTGTAGGGTATAGAGTGAAGAGTGTAGGGTATAGAGTGTAGGGTATAGAGCGTAGGGTGTAGGGTATAGAGTGTAGGGTATAGAGTGTAGGGTATAGAGTGTATGGTATAGAGTGTAGGGTGTACAGTGTAAGGTATAGAGTGTAGGTTATAGAGTGTAGAGTGTAGGGCATAGAGTGTATGGTATAGAGTGTAGGGAGTAGAGTGTATAGTATAGAGTGTAGGGTATAGAATGTAGGGTATAGAGTGTAGAGTGTAGGGTATAGAGTGTAGGGTATAGAGTGTACGGTATAGAGTGTTGGGCTATAGAGTGTTGGGTATAGAGTGTAGGGTATAGAGTGTAGGGTATAGAGTGTAGGGTATACAGTGTAGGGTATAAGGTGTAGAGTGTAGGGTATGGAGTGTAGGGTATAGAGTGTAGGGTATAGAGTGTAGGGTATAGAGTGTAGAATGTAGGGTATAGAGTGTAGAGTTTAGGGTATAGAGTGTAGGGTATAGAGTGTAGGGTTTAGAGTGTATGGTATAGAGTGTAGGGTATAGAGTGTAGAGTGTAGGGTATAGAGTGTAGGGTATAGAGTGTACGGTATAGAGCGTATGATATAGAGTGTATGTTATATAGTGTAGGGTATAGAGTGTTTGGTATAGAGTGTAAGGTATAGAGTGTAGAGAGTAGGGTATAGATTTTAGAGTGTAGAGTGTAGGGTATAGCATGTAGGGTATAGAGTGTATGGAATAGAGTGCATGGTATAGAGTGTAGGGTGTAGAGTGTAGGATATAGAGTGTAGAGTGTGGGGTGTAGAGTGTGGGGTATAGAGTGTAGAGTGTAGGGTATAGAGTGTATGATATAGAGTATAGGGTATAGAGTGTATGGTATAGATTGCAGGGTATAAAGTGTAGGGTATAGAGTGTAGGGTATAGAGTGTAGAGTGTAGGGTATAGAGTGTAGGGTATAGAGTGTATGGTATAGATTGTAGGGTATAGAGTGTAGGGTATAGAGTGTAGAGTGTAGGGTATAGAGTGTAGAAAGTAGGGTATAGTGTGTAGGGCATAGAGTGTAGAGTGTAGGGTATAGAGTGTAGGGTATAGAGTGTAGATTGTATGGTATAGAGTGTAGGGTATAGAGTGTATAGTGTAGAGTATAGAGTGTAGAGTGTAGGGTATAGAGTATAGGGTATAGAGTGTTGGGATATAGAGTGTAGGGTATAGAGTGTAGAGTATAGAGTGTAGGGTATAGAGTGTAGGGTATAGCGTGTAGGGTATAGAGTGTAGAGTATAGAGTATATAGTGTAGGGTATAGAGTGTAGGCTATAGAGTGTAGAGTGTAGGGTATAGAGTGTAGGGTATAGAGTGTAGGGTATAGAGTGTAGGGTATAAAGTGTAGAGTGTAGGGTATAGAGTGTAGGGTATAGAGTGTAGAGTGTAGGGTGTAGAGTGTACGGTATAGAGTGTAAGGTATAGAGTGTAGGGTATAGAGTATATGTTATAGAGTGTAGGGTATAGAGTGTAGAGTGTAGGGTATAGAGTGTAGGGTATAGAGTGTAGGGTATAGAGTGTAGGGTATAGAGTGTAGGGTATAAAGTGTATTGTGTAGGGTATAGAGTGTAGGGTATAGAGTGTAGGGTATAGAGTGTATGGTATAGATTGTATGGTATAGAGTGTAGAGTGTAGGGTATAGAGTGTAGGGTATAGAGTGTAGGGTATATATTGGAGGGTATAGAGTGTAGAGTGTAGGGTATAGAGTGTAGGGTATAGAGTGTATGGTGTAGAGTGTAGGGTATACAGTGTATAGTGTAGGGTATAGAGTGTATGGTATAGAGTGTAGTGTGTAGAGTGTATGGTATAGTGTGTAGGGTACAGAGTGTAGAGTGTAGGGTATAGAGTGTAGGGTATAGAGTGTAGAGTGTAGGGTATAGAGTGTAGAGTGTAGGGTATAGAGTGTAGGGTATAGAGTGTATGGTAGAGTGTAGGGTATAGAGTGTAGGGTATAGAGTGTAGGGTATATATTGTAGGGTATAGAGTGTAGAGTGTAGGGTATAGAGTGTAGGGTATAGAGTGTATGGTGTAGAGTGTAGTGTATAGAGTGTAGGGTATAGAGTGTAGGGTATAGAGTGTATGGTATAGAGTGTACAGTATAGAGTGTATGGCATAGAGTGTAGAATGTAGGGTATAGAGTGTATGGTATAGAGTGTAGTGTGTAGAGTGTATGGTATAGTGTGTAGGGTACAGAGTGTAGAGTGTAGGGTATAGAGTGTAGGGTATAGAGTGTAGGGTATAGAGTGTACGGTATAGAGTGTATGATATAGAGTGTATGGTATATAGTGTAGGGTATAGAGTGTTTGGTATAGAGTGTAAGGTATAGAGTGTAGAGAGTAGGGTATAGATTTTAGAATGTAGAGTGTATGGTATAGAGTGTAGGGTATAGAGTGTATGGAATAGAGTGTATGGTATAGAGTGTAGGGTGTAGAGTGTAGGGTATAGAGTGTAGAGTGTGGTTTATAGAGTGTAGAGTGTAGGGTATAGAGTGTATGGTATAGATTGCAGGGTATAGAGTGTAGGGTATATAGTGTAGGGTATAGAGTATAGAGTGTAGGGTATAGAGTGTAGGGTATAGAGTGTAGAGTGTAGAGTGTAGAGTGTAGGGTATAGAGTGTAGAGTGTAGGGCATAGAGTGTAGGGTATAGAGTGTATGGTAGAGTGTAGGGTATAGAGTGTAGGGTATAGAGTGTAGGGTATATATTGTAGGGTATAGAGTGTAGAGTGTAGGGTATAGAGTGTAGGGTATAGAGTGTATGGTGTAGAGTGTAGGGTATAGAGTGTATAGTGTAGGGTATAGAGTGTAGGGTAAAGAGTGTACAGTATAGAGTGTATGGTATAGAGTGTAGAGTGTAGGGTATAGAGTGTATGGTATAGAGTGTAGTGTGTAGAGTGTATGGTATAGTGTGTAGTGTACAGAGTGTAGAGTGTAGGGTATAGAGTGTAGGGTATAGAGTGTAGGGTATAGAGTGTACGGTATAGACTGTATGATATAGAGTGTATGGTATATAGTGTAGGGTATAGAGTGTTTGGTATAGAGTGTAAGGTATAGAGTGTAGAGAGTAGGGTATAGATTTTAGAGTGTAGAGTGTATGGTATAGAGTGTACGGTATAGAGTGTATGGAATAGAGTGTATGGTATAGAGTGTAGGTTGTAGAGTGTAGGGTATAGAGTGTAGAGTGTGGTTTATAGAGTGTAGAGTGTAGGGTATAGAGTGTATGGTATAGATTGCAGGGTATAGAGTGTAGGGTATATAGTGTAGGGTATAGAGTATAGAGTGTAGGATATAGAGTGTAGGGTATAGAGTGTAGAGTGTAGAGTGTAGGGTATAGAGTGTAGAGTGTAGGGTATAGAGTGTAGGGAATAGAGTGTATGGTATAGAGTGTAGGGTATAGAGTGTAGGCTATAGAGTGTAGAGTGTATGGATTAGAGTGTAGGGTATAGAATGTAGGGTATAGAGTGTAGAGTGTAGGGTATAGAGTGTAGGGTATAGAGTGTACGGTATAGAGTGTTGGGCTATAGAGTGTTGGGTATAGAGTGTAGGGTATAGAGTGTAGGGTATAGAGTGTAGGGTATACAGTGTAGGGTATAAGGTGTAGAGTGTAGGGTATGGAGTGTAGGGTATAGAGTGTAGGGTATAGAGTGTAGGGTATAGAGTGTAGAGTGTAGGGTATAGAGTGTAGAGTTTAGGGTATAGAGTGTAGGGTATAGAGTGTAGGGTTTAGAGTGTATGGTATAGAGTGTAGGGTATAGAGTGTAGAGTGTAGGGTATAGAGTATAGGGTATAGAGTGTAGGGTATAGAGTGTATGGTATAGAGTGTACGGTATAGAGTGTAGAGTGTAGGGTATAGAGTGTAGGGTATAGAGTGTAGGGTATAGATTGTAGGGTATAGAGTGTATTGTATAGGGTATAGAGTGTATGGTGTAGATTGTAGGGTATAGAGTGTATAGTGTAGGGTATAGAGTGTAGGGTATAGAGTGTAGATTGTAGGGTATAGAGTGTATGGTATAGAGTGTAGGGTATAGAGTGTATGGTATAGAGTGTAGGGTATAGAGTGTAGAGTGTAGGGTATAGAGTGTAGGGTATATAGTGTAGGGTATAGAGTGTAGAGTGTAGGGTATAGAGTTTAGGGTATAGAGTGTATGGTATAGAGTGTGGAGTGTAGGGTATAGAGTGTATAGTGTAGGGTATAGAGTGTAGGGTATAGAGTGTAGGGTATAGAGTGTATGGTATAGAGTGTAGGGAATAGAGTGTAGAGTGTAGGGTATAGAGTGTATGGTATAGAGTGTAGGGTATAGAGTGTAGAGGGTAGAGTGTAGGGTATAGAGTGTAGGGTATAGAGTGTAGGGTATAGAGTGTAGAGTGTAGGGTATAGAGTGTAGGGTGTAGAGTGTAGGGTATAGAGTGTAGGGTATAGAGTGTAGAGTGTAGGGTATAAAGTGTAGGGTATAGAGTGTACGGTGTAGAGTCTAGGTTATAGAGTGTAGAGTGTAGGGTATAGAGTGTATGGTATAATGTGTAGGGTATAGAGTGTAGAGTGTAGGGTATAGAGTGTAGGGTATAGAGTATAGAGTGTAGGGTATAGAGTGTAGAGTGTAGGGTATAGAGTGTAGGGTATAGAGTGTATAGTGTAGGGTATAGAGTGTAGGGTATAGAGTGTAGAGTGTAGGGTATAGAGTGTAGGGTATAGAGTGTAGGGTATAAAGTGTAGAGTGTAGGGTATAGAGTGTAGGGTATAGAGTGTAGAGTGTAGGGTGTAGAGTGTAGGGTATAGAGTGTAGGGTTTAGAGTGTATGGTATAGAGTATAAGGTATAGAGTGTAGAGTGTAGGGTATAGAGTGTAGGGTATAGAGTGTAGGGTATAGAGTGTATGGTATAGAGTGTACGGTATAGAGTGTAGAGTGTAGGGTATAGAGTTTAGGGTATAGATTGTAGGGTATAGAGTGTATTGTATAGGGTATGGAGTGTATGGTGTAGAGTGTAGGGTATAGAGTGTATAGTGTAGGGTATAGAGTGTAGGGTATAGAGTGTAGGGTATAGAGTGTAGAGTGTAGGGTATAGAGTGTATGGTATAGAGTGTAGGGTATAGAGTGTATGGTATAGAGTGTAGGGTATAGAGTGTAGAGTGTAGGGTATAGAGTGTAGGGTATAGAGTGTAGGGTATAGAGTGTAGAGTGTAGGGTATAGAGTTTAGGGTATAGAGTGTATGGTATAGAGTGTAGAGTGTAGGGTATAGAGTGTATAGTGTAAGGTATAGAGTGTAGGGTATAGAGTGTAGGGTATAGAGTGTATGGTATATAGTGTAGGGAATAGAGTGTAGAGTGTAGGGTATAGATTGTATGTTATAGAGTGTAGGGTATAGAGTGTAGAGGGTAGAGTGTAGGGTATAGAGTGTAGGGTATAGAGTGTAGGGTATAGAGTGTAGAGTGTAGGGTATAGAGTGTAGGGTGTAGAGTGTAGGGTATAGAGTGTAGGGTATAGAGTGTAGAGTGTAGGGTATAAAGTGTAGGGTATAGAGTGTAGGGTGTAGAGTCTAGGGTATAGAGTGTAGAGTGTAGGGTATAGAGTGTATGGTATAATGTGTAGGGTATAGAGTGTAGAGTGTAGGGTATAGAGTGTAGGGTATAGAGTATAGAGTGTAGGGTATAGAGTGTAGAGTGTAGGGTATAGAGTGTAGAGTGTAGGGTATAGAGTGTAGGGTATAGAGTGTATGGTATAGAGTGTAGGGTATAGAGTGTAGAGTGTAGGGTATAGAGTGTAGGGTATAGAGTGTATGGTGTAGAGTGTAGTGTATAGAGTGTAGGGTATAGAGTGTAGGGTATAGAGTGTATGGTATAGAGTGTACAGTATAGAGTGTATGGCATAGAGTGTAGAATGTAGGGTATAGAGTGTATGGTATAGAGTGTAGGGTATAGAGTGTATGGTATATAGTGTAGGGAATAGAGTGTAGAGTGTAGGGTATAGAGTGTATGTTATAGAGTGTAGGGTATAGAGTGTAGAGGGTAGAGTGTAGGGTATAGAGTGTAGGGTATAGAGTGTAGGGTATAGAGTGTAGAGTGTAGGGTATAGAGTGTAGGGTGTAGAGTGTAGGGTATAGAGTGTAGGGTATAGAGTGTAGAGTGTAGGGTATAGAGTTTAGAGTGTAGGGATTAGAGTGTAGGGTATAGAGTGTAGAGTGTAGGGTATAGAGTGTAGGGTATAGAGTGTACGGTATAGAGTGTTGGGCTATAGAGTGTAGGGTATAGAGTGTAGGGTATAGAGTGTAGGGTATAGAGTGTAGGGTATACAGTGTAGGGTATAAAGTGTAGAGTGTAGGGTATAGAGTGTAGGGTATAGAGTGTAGGGTATAGAGTGTAGGGTATTGAGTGTAGAGTGTAGGGTATAGAGTCTAGGGTTTAGAGAGTATGGTATAGAGTGTAGGGTATAGAGTGTAGAGTGTAGGGTATAGAGTGTAGGGTATAGAGTGTAGGGCATAGAGTGTATGGTATAGAGTGTACGGTATAGAGTGTAGAGTGTAGGGTATAGAATGTAGGGTATAAAGTGTAGGGTATAGATTGTAGGGTATAGAGTGTAGAATGTAGGGTATAGAGTCTAGGGGATAGAGTGTATGGTGTAGGGTATAGAGTGTATAGTGTAGGGTATAGAGTGTAGGGTTTAGAGTGTAGGGTATAGAGTGTAGGGTATAGAGTGTAGAGTGTAGGGTATAGAGTGTATGGTATAGAGTGTAGGGTATAGAGTGTAGGGTATAGAGTGTAGGGTATAGAGTGTAGGGTATAGAGTGTAGAGTGTAGGGTATAGAGTTTAGGGTATAGAGTGTATGGTATAGAGTGTAGAGTGTAGGGTATAGAGTGTATAGTGTAGGGTATAGAGTGTAGGGTATAGAGTGTAGGGTATAGAGTGTATGGTATAGAGTGTAGGGAATAGAGTGTAGAGTGTAGGGTATAGAGTGTATGGTATAGAGTGTAGGGTATAGAGTGTAGAGTATAGAGTGTAGGGTATAGAGTGTAGGGCATAGAGTGTAGGGTATAGAATGTATGGTATAGAGTGTAGGGAATAGAGTGTAGAGTGTAGGGTATAGAGTGTATGGTGTAGAGTGTAGGGTATAGAGTGTATAGTGTAGGGTATAGAGTGCAGGGTATAGAGTGTATGGAATAGAGTGTATGGAATATAGTGTACGGTATAGAGTGTAGAGTGTAGGGTATAGAGTGTAGGGTATAGAGCGTAGGGTGTAGGGTATAGATTGTAGGGTATAGAGTGTAGGGTATAGCATGTAGGGTATAGAGTGTATGGAATAGAGTGCATGGTATAGAGTGTAGGGTGTAGAGTGTAGGATATAGAGTGTAGAGTGTGGGGTGTAGAGTGTGGGGTATAGAGTGTAGAGTGTAGGGTATAGAGTGTATGATATAGAGTATAGGGTATAGAGTGTATGGTATAGATTGCAGGGTATAAAGTGTAGGGTATAGAGTGTAGGGTATAGAGTGTAGAGTGTAGGGTATAGAGTGTAGGGTATAGAGTGTATGGTATAGATTGTAGGGTATAGAGTGTAGGGTATAGAGTGTAGAGTGTAGGGTATAGAGTGTAGAAAGTAGGGTATAGTGTGTAGGGCATAGAGTGTAGAGTGTAGGGTATAGAGTGTAGGGTATAGAGTGTAGATTGTATGGTATAGAGTGTAGGGTATAGAGTGTATAGTGTAGAGTATAGAGTGTAGAGTGTAGGGTATAGAGTGTAGGGTATAGAGTGTTGGGATATAGAGTGTAGGGTATAGAGTGTAGAGTATAGAGTGTAGGGTATAGAGTGTAGGGTATAGCGTGTAGGGTATAGAGTGTAGAGTATAGAGTATATATTGTAGGGTATAGAGTGTAGGGTATAGAGTGTAGAGTGTAGGGTATAGAGTGTAGGGTATAGAGTGTAGGGTATAGAGTGTAGGGTATAAAGTGTAGAGTGTAGGGTATAGAGTGTAGGGTAT
Source organism: Ranitomeya imitator (assembly GCF_032444005.1). Taxonomy (NCBI): domain Eukaryota; kingdom Metazoa; phylum Chordata; class Amphibia; order Anura; family Dendrobatidae; genus Ranitomeya; species Ranitomeya imitator. The sequence goes on from NW_027193601.1 coordinate 561,860, forward strand.
AGAGTGTAGAGTGTAGGGTGTAGAGTGTACGGTATAGAGTGTAAGGTATAGAGTGTAGGGTATAGAGTATATGTTATAGAGTGTAGGGTATAGAGTGTAGAGTGTAGGGTATAGAGTGTAGGGTATAGAGTGTAGGGTATAGAGTGTAGGGTATAGAGTGTAGGGTATAAAGTGTATTGTGTAGGGTATAGAGTGTAGGGTATAGAGTGTAGGGTATAGAGTGTATGGTATAGATTGTTTGGTATAGAGTGTAGAGTGTAGGGTATAGAGTGTAGGGTATAGAGTGTAGGGTATATATTGGAGGGTATAGAGTGTAGAGTGTAGGGTATAGAGTGTAGGGTATAGAGTGTATGGAGTAGAGTGTAGGGTATAGAGTGTATAGTGTAGGGTATAGAGTGTATGGTATAGAGTGTAGTGTGTAGAGTGTATGGTATAGAGTGTAGGGTATAGAGTGTAGGGTATATATTGTAGGGTATAGAGTGTAGAGTGTAGGGTATAGAGTGTAGGGTATAGAGTGTATGGTGTAGAGTGTAGTGTATAGAGTGTAGGGTATAGAGTGTAGGGTATAGAGTGTATGGTATAGAGTGTACAGTATAGAGTGTATGGCATAGAGTGTAGAATGTAGGGTATAGAGTGTATGGTATAGAGTGTAGTGTGTAGAGTGTATGGTATAGTGTGTAGGGTACAGAGTGTAGAGTGTAGGGTATAGAGTGTAGGGTATAGAATGTAGGGTATAGAGTGTACGGTATAGAGTGTATGATATAGAGTGTATGGTATATAGTGTAGGGTATAGAGTGTTTGGTATAGAGTGTAAGGTATAGAGTGTAGAGAGTAGGGTATAGATTTTAGAATGTAGAGTGTATGGTATAGAGTGTAGGGTATAGAGTGTATGGAATAGAGTGTATGGTATAGAGTGTAGGGTGTAGAGTGTAGGGTATAGAGTGTAGAGTGTGGTTTATAGAGTGTAGAGTGTAGGGTATAGAGTGTATGGTATAGATTGCAGGGTATAGAGTGTAGGGTATATAGTGTAGGGTATAGAGTATAGAGTGTAGGGTATAGAGTGTAGGGTATAGAGAGTAGAGTGTAGAGTGTAGAGTATAGAGTGTAGAGTGTAGGGTATAGAGTGTAGGGTATAGAGTGTATGGTAGAGTGTAGGGTATAGAGTGTAGGGTATAGAGTGTAGGGTATATATTGTAGGGTATAGAGTGTAGAGTGTAGGGTATAGAGTGTAGGGTATAGAGTGTATGGTGTAGAGTGTAGGGTATAGAGTGTATAAGGTAGGGTATAGAGTGTAGGGTAAAGAGTGTACAGTATAGAGTGTATGGTATAGAGTGTAGAGTGTAGGGTATAGAGTGTATGGTATAGAGTGTAGTGTGTAGAGTGTATGGTATAGTGTGTAGTGTACAGAGTGTAGAGTGTAGGGTATAGAGTGTAGGGTATAGAGTGTAGGGTATAGAGTGTACGGTATAGACTGTATGATATAGAGTGTATGGTATATAGTGTAGGGTATAGAGTGTTTGGTATAGAGTGTAAGGTATAGAGTGTAGAGAGTAGGGTATAGATTTTAGAGTGTAGAGTGTATGGTATAGAGTGTACGGTATAGAGTGTATGGAATAGAGTGTATGGTATAGAGTGTAGGTTGTAGAGTGTAGGGTATAGAGTGTAGAGTGTGGTTTATAGAGTGTAGAGTGTAGGGTATAGAGTGTATGGTATAGATTGCAGGGTATAGAGTGTAGGGTATATAGTGTAGGGTATAGAGTATAGAGTGTAGGATATAGAGTGTAGGGTATAGAGTGTAGAGTGTAGAGTGTAGGGTATAGAGTGTAGAGTGTAGGGTATAGAGTGTAGGGAATAGAGTGTATGGTATAGAGTGTAGGGTATAGAGTGTAGGCTATAGAGTGTAGAGTGTATGGATTAGAATGTAGGGTATAGAATGTAGGGTATAGAGTGTAGAGTGTAGGGTATAGAGTGTAGGGTATAGAGTGTACGGTATAGAGTGTTGGGCTATAGAGTGTTGGGTATAGAGTGTAGGGTATAGAGTGTAGGGTATAGAGTGTAGGGTATACAGTGTAGGGTATAAGGTGTAGAGTGTAGGGTATGGAGTGTAGGGTATAGAGTGTAGGGTATAGAGTGTAGGGTATAGAGTGTAGAGTGTAGGGTATAGAGTGTAGAGTTTAGGGTATAGAGTGTAGGGTATAGAGTGTAGGGTTTAGAGTGTATGGTATAGAGTGTAGGGTATAGAGTGTAGAGTGTAGGGTATAGAGTGTAGGGTATAGAGTGTAGGGTATAGAGTGTATGGTATAGAGTGTACGGTATAGAGTGTAGAGTGTAGGGTATAGAGTGTAGGGTATAGAGTGTAGGGTATAGATTGTAGGGTATAGAGTGTATTGTATAGGGTATAGAGTGTATGGTGTAGATTGTAGGGTATAGAGTGTATAGTGTAGGGTATAGAGTGTAGGGTATAGAGTGTAGAGTGTAGGGTATAGAGTGTATGGTATAGAGTGTAGGGTATAGAGTGTATGGTATAGAGTGTAGGGTATAGAGTGTAGAGTGTAGGGTATAGAGTGTAGGGTATATAGTGTAGGGTATAGAGTGTAGAGTGTAGGGTATAGAGTTTAGGGTATAGAGTGTATGGTATAGAGTGTGGAGTGTAGGGTATAGAGTGTATAGTGTAGGGTATAGAGTGTAGGGTATAGAGTGTAGGGTATAGAGTGTATGGTATAGAGTGTAGGGAATAGAGTGTAGAGTGTAGGGTATAGAGTGTATGGTATAGAGTGTAGGGTATAGAGTGTAGAGGGTAGAGTGTAGGGTATAGAGTGTAGGGTATAGAGTGTAGGGTATAGAGTGTAGAGTGTAGGGTATAGAGTGTAGGGTGTAGAGTGTAGGGTATAGAGTGTAGGGTATAGAGTGTAGAGTGTAGGGTATAAAGTGTAGGGTATAGAGTGTACGGTGTAGAGTCTAGGGTATAGAGTGTAGAGTGTAGGGTATAGAGTGTATGGTATAATGTGTAGGGTATAGAGTGTAGAGTGTAGGGTATAGAGTGTAGGGTATAGAGTATAGAGTGTAGGGTATAGAGTGTAGAGTGTAGGGTATAGAGTGTAGGGTATAGAGTGTATAGTGTAGGGTATAGAGTGTAGGGTATAGAGTGTAGAGTGTAGGGTATAGAGTGTAGGGTATAGAGTGTAGGGAATAAAGTGTAGAGTGTAGGGTATAGAGTGTAGGGTATAGAGTGTAGAGTGTAGGGTGTAGAGTGTAGAGTGTAGGGTATAGAGTGTAGGGTTTAGAGTGTATGGTATAGAGTATAGGGTATAGAGTGTAGAGTGTAGGGTATAGAGTGTAGGGTATAGAGTGTAGGGTATAGAGTGTATGGTATAGAGTGTACGGTATAGAGTGTAGAGTGTAGGGTATAGAGTGTAGGGTATAGATTGTAGGGTATAGAGTGTATTGTATAGGGTATAGAGTGTATGGTGTAGAGTGTAGGGTATAGAGTGTATAGTGTAGGGTATAGAGTGTAGGGTATAGAGTGTAGGGTATAGAGTGTAGAGTGTAGGGTATAGAGTGTATGGTATAGAGTGTAGGGTATAGAGTGTATGGTATAGAGTGTAGGGTATAGAGTGTAGAGTGTAGGGTATAGAGTGTAGGGTATAGAGTGTAGGGTATAGAGTGTAGAGTGTAGGGTATAGAGTTTAGGGTATAGAGTGTATGGTATAGAGTGTAGAGTGTAGGGTATAGAGTGTATAGTGTAAGGTATAGAGTGTAGGGTATAGAGTGTAGGGTATAGAGTGTATGGTATATAGTGTAGGGAATAGAGTGTAGAGTGTAGGGTATAGAGTGTATGTTATAGAGTGTAGGGTATAGAGTGTAGAGGGTAGAGTGTAGGGTATAGAGTGTAGGGTATAGAGTGTAGGGTATAGAGTGTAGAGTGTAGGGTATAGAGTGTAGGGTGTAGAGTGTAGGGTATAGAGTGTAGGGTATAGAGTGTAGAGTGTAGGGTATAAAGTGTAGGGTATAGAGTGTAGGGTGTAGAGTCTAGGGTATAGAGTGTAGAGTGTAGGGTATAGAGTGTATGGTATAATGTGTAGGGTATAGAGTGTAGAGTGTAGGGTATAGAGTGTAGGGTATAGAGTATAGAGTGTAGGGTATAGAATGTAGATTGTAGGGTATAGAGTGCAGAGTGTAGGGTATAGAGTGTAGGGTATAGAGTGTATGGTATAGAGTGTAGGGTATAGAGTGTAGGGTATAGAGTGTAGAGTGTAGGGATTAGAGTGTAGGGTATAGAGTGTAGAGTGTAGGGTATAGAGTGTAGGGTATAGAGTGTACGGTATAGAGTGTTGGGCTATAGAGTGTAGGGTATAGAGTGTAGGGTATAGAGTGTAGGGTATAGAGTGTAGGGTATACAGTGTAGGGTATAAAGTGTAGAGTGTAGGGTATAGAGTGTAGGGTATAGAGTTTAGGGTATAGAGTGTATGGTATAGAGTGTAGAGTGTAGGGTATAGAGTGTATAGTGTAAGGTATAGAGTGTAGGGTATAGAGTGTAGGGTATAGAGTGTATGGTATATAGTGTAGGGAATAGAGTGTAGAGTGTAGGGTATAGAGTGTATGTTATAGAGTGTAGGGTATAGAGTGTAGAGGGTAGAGTGTAGGGTATAGAGTTTAGGGTATAGAGTGTAGGGTATAGAGTGTAGAGTGTAGGGTATAGAGTGTAGGGTGTAGAGTGTAGGGTATAGAGTGTAGGGTATAGAGTGTAGAGTGTAGGGTATAAAGTGTAGGGTATAGAGTGTAGGGTGTAGAGTCTAGGGTATAGAGTGTAGAGTGTAGGGTATAGAGTGTATGGTATAATGTGTAGGGTATAGAGTGTAGAGTGTAGGGTATAGAGTGTAGGGTATAGAGTATAGAGTGTAGGGTATAGAATGTAGAGTGTAGGGTATAGAGTGTAGAGTGTAGGGTATAGAGTGTAGGGTATAGAGTGTAGGGCATAGAGTGTATGGTATAGAGTGTACGGTATAGAGTGTAGAGTGTAGGGTATAGAATGTAGGGTATAAAGTGTAGGGTATAGATTGTAGGGTATAGAGTGTAGAATGTAGGGTATAGAGTCTAGGGGATAGAGTGTATGGTGTAGGGTATAGAGTGTATAGTGTAGGGTATAGAGTGTAGGGTTTAGAGTGTAGGGTATAGAGTGTAGGGTATAGAGTGTAGAGTGTAGGGTATAGAGTGTATGGTATAGAGTGTAGGGTATAGAGTGTAGGGTATAGAGTGTAGGGTATAGAGTGTAGAGTGTAGGGTATAGAGTTTAGGGTATAGAGTGTATGGTATAGAGTGTAGAGTGTAGGGTATAGAGTGTATAGTGTAGGGTATAGAGTGTAGGGTATAGAGTGTAGGGTATAGAGTGTATGGTATAGAGTGTAGGGAATAGAGTGTAGAGTGTAGGGTATAGAGTGTATGGTATAGAGTGTAGGGTATAGAGTGTAGAGTATAGAGTGTAGGGTATAGAGTGTAGGGCATAGAGTGTAGGGTATAGAATGTATGGTATAGAGTGTAGGGAATATAGTGTAGAGTGTAGGGTATAGAGTGTATGGTGTAGAGTGTAGGGTATAGAGTGTATAGTGTAGGGTATAGAGTGCAGGGTATAGAGTGTATGGAATAGAGTGTATGGAATATAGTGTACGGTATAGAGTGTAGAGTGTAGGGTATAGAGTGTAGGGTATAGAGCGTAGGGTGTAGGGTATAGATTGTAGGGTATAGAGTGTAGGGTATAGAGTGCATGGTATAGAGTGTAGAGTGTAGGGTATAGAGTGTAGGGTGTAGAGTGTAGGGTATAGAGTGTAGGGTATAGAGTGTAGAGTGTAGGGTATAAAGTGTAGGGTATAGAGTGTAGGGTGTAGAGTCTAGGGTATAGAGTGTAGAGTGTAGGGTATAGAGTGTATGGTATAATGTGTAGGGTATAGAGTGTAGAGTGTAGGGTATAGAGTGTAGGGTATAGAGTATAGAGTGTAGGGTATAGAATGTAGAGTGTAGGGTATAGAGTGTAGAGTGTAGGGTATAGAGTGTAGGGTATAGAGTGTAGGGCATAGAGTGTATGGTATAGAGTGTACGGTATAGAGTGTAGAGTGTAGGGTATAGAATGTAGGGTATAAAGTGTAGGGTATAGATTGTAGGGTATAGAGTGTAGAATGTAGGGTATAGAGTCTAGGGGATAGAGTGTATGGTGTAGGGTATAGAGTGTATAGTGTAGGGTATAGAGTGTAGGGTTTAGAGTGTAGGGTATAGAGTGTAGGGTATAGAGTGTAGAGTGTAGGGTATAGAGTGTATGGTATAGAGTGTAGGGTATAGAGTGTAGGGTATAGAGTGTAGGGTATAGAGTGTAGAGTGTAGGGTATAGAGTTTAGGGTATAGAGTGTATGGTATAGAGTGTAGAGTGTAGGGTATAGAGTGTATAGTGTAGGGTATAGAGTGTAGGGTATAGAGTGTAGGGTATAGAGTGTATGGTATAGAGTGTAGGGAATAGAGTGTAGAGTGTAGGGTATAGAGTGTATGGTATAGAGTGTAGGGTATAGAGTGTAGAGTATAGAGTGTAGGGTATAGAGTGTAGGGCATAGAGTGTAGGGTATAGAATGTATGGTATAGAGTGTAGGGAATATAGTGTAGAGTGTAGGGTATAGAGTGTATGGTGTAGAGTGTAGGGTATAGAGTGTATAGTGTAGGGTATAGAGTGCAGGGTATAGAGTGTATGGAATAGAGTGTATGGAATATAGTGTACGGTATAGAGTGTAGAGTGTAGGGTATAGAGTGTAGGGTATAGAGCGTAGGGTGTAGGGTATAGATTGTAGGGTATAGAGTGTAGGGTATAGAGTGCATGGTATAGAGTGTAGGGTGTAGAGTGTATGGTATAGAGTGTACAGTATAGAGTGTATGGTATAGAGTGTAGAGTGTAGGGTATAGAGTGTATGGTATAGAGTGTAGGGTGTAGAGTGTATAGTATAGAGTGTAGGGTACAGAGTGTAGAGTGTAGGGTATAGAGTGTAGGGTATAGAGTGTAGGGTATAGAGTGTATGGTATAGAGTGTACGGTATAGAGTGTATGATATAGAGTGTATGGTATATAGTGTAGGGTATAGAGTGTTTGATATAGAGTGTATGGTATAGAGTGTAGGGTATAGAGTGTAGGGTATAGAGTGTATGGAATAGAGTGTATGGTATAGAGTGTAGGGTATAGAGTGTAGGGTATAGAGTGTAGAGTGTAGGGTATAGAGTGTAGGGTATAGAGTGTAGAATGTAGGGATTAGAGTGTAGGGTATAGAGTGTAGGGTATAGAGTGTAGAGTGTAGGGTATAGAGTGTAGAGTATAGAGTGTAGGGTATAGAGTGTAGGGTATAGAGTGTAAAGTGTAGAGTGTAGAGTATAGAGTGTAGAGTGTAGGGTATAGAGTGTAGGGTATAGAACGTAGGGTGTAGGGTATAGAGTGTAGGGTATAGAGTGTAGGGTATAGATTGTAGAGTGTAGAGTATAGAGTGTATGGTATAGAGTGTAGGGTGTAGAGTTTAGGGTATAGAGTGTAGGGTATAGAGTGTAGGGTATATAGTGTAGAGTATAGAGTGAAGGGTATAGAGTGTAGAGTATAGGGTATAGAGTGTAGGGTATATAGTGTATATTGTAGGGTATAGAGTGTAGGGTATAGAGTGTATGGTATAGAGTGTAGGGTATAGAGTGTAGAGTGTAGGGTATAGAGTGTAGGGTATAGTGTGTAGGGTATAGAGTGTAGGGTATAGGGTGTAGGTTATAGAGTGTAGGGTATAGAGTGTAGGGTATAGAGTATAGAGTGCAGGGTATAGAGTGTAGGGTATATAGTGTAGCGTATAGAGTGTAGGGTATAGAGTGTAGAGTGTAGGGTATAGAGTGTACGGTATAGAGTGTAGGGTATAGAGTGTAGAGTGTAGGGTATAGAGTGTAGGGTATAGAGTGTAGAGTGTAGGGTATAGAGTGTAGAGTGTAGGGTATAGAGTGTAGGGTATAGAGTGTAGGGTATAGAGTGTAGGGTATAGAGTGTACAGTGTAGGGTATAGAGTGTAGGGTATAGAGTGTAGGGTATATAGTGTAGGGTATAGAGTGTAGGGTATAGAGTGTAGGGTATAGAGTGTAGGGTATAGAGTGTATGGAATAGAGTTTAGAGTGTAGAGTGTAGGGTATAGAGTGTAGGGTATAGAGTGTATGGTATAGAGTGTAGGGTATAGAGTGTGGGGTATAGAGTGTAGGGTATAGAGTGTAGAGTGTAGGGATTAGAGTGTAGGGTATAGAGTGTAGGATATAGAGTGTATGGAATAGAGTGTAGGGTATAGAGTGAAGAGTGTAGGGTATAGAGTGTAGGGTATAGAGCTTAGGGTGTAGGGTATAGAGTCTAGGGTATAGAGTGTAGGGTATAGAGTGTATGGTATAGAGTGTAGGGTGTAGAGTGTAGGGTATAGAGTGTACGTTATAGAGTGTAGAGTGTAGGGCATAGAGTGTATGGTATAGAGTGTAGGGTGTAGAGTGTATAGTATAGAGTGTAGAGTGTAGGGTATAGAGTGTAGAGTGTGGGGTATAGAGTGTAGAGTGTAGAGTATAGAGTGTATGATATAGAGTGTAGGGTATAGAGTGTATGGTATAGATTGCAGGGTATAGAGTGTAGGGTATAGAGTGTAGGGTATAGAGTGTAGAGTGTAGGGTATAGAGTGTATGGTATAGAGTGTATGGTATAGATTGTAGGGTATAGAGTGTAGGGTATAGAGTGTAGAGTGTAGGGTATAGAGTGTAGAAAGTAGGGTATAGTGTGTAGGGTATAGAGTGTAGAGTGTAGGGTATAGAGTGTAGGGTTTAGAGTGTAGGGTATAGAGTGTAGGGTATAGAGTGTAGAGTGTAGGGTATAGAGTGTATGGTATAGGGTGTAGGGTATAGAGTGTAGGGTATAGAGTTTAGGGTATAGAGTGTATGGTATAGAGTGTAGAGTGTAGGGTATAGAGTGTATAGTGTAGGGTATAGAGTGTAGGGTATAGAGTGTAGGGTATATAGCGTATGGTATAGAGTGTAGGGAATAGAGTGTAGAGTGTAGGGTATAGAGTGTATGGTATAGAGTGTAGGGTATAGAGTGTAGAGTATAGAGTGTAGGGTATAGAGTGTAGGGTATAGAGTGTAGGGTATAGAATGTATGGTATAGAGTGTAGGGAATAGAGTGTAGAGTGTAGGGTATAGAGTGTATGGTGTAGACTGTAGGGTATAGAGTGTATAGTGTAGGGTATAGAGTGCAGGGTATAGAGTGTATGGAATAGAGTGTATGGAATATAGTGTACGGTATAGAGTGTAGAGTGTAGGGTATAGAGTGTAGGGTATAGAACGTATGGTGTAGGGTATAGATTGTAGGGTATAGAGTGTAGGGTATAGAGTGTAGGGTATAGAGTGCATGATATAGAGGGTAGGGTGTAGAGTGTATGGTATAGAGTGTACAGTATAGAGTGTATGGTATAGAGTGTAGAGTGTAGGATATAGAGTTTATGGTATAGAGTGTAGGGTGTAGAGTGTATAGTATAGAGTGTAGGGTACAGAGTGTAGAGTGTATGGTATAGAGTGTACGGTATAGAGTGCATGATATATAGTGTATGGTATATAGTGTAGGGTATAGAGTGTTTGGTATAGAGTGTAAGGTATAGAGTGTAGAGAGTAGGGTATAGATTTTAGAGTGTAGAGTGTAGGGTATAGAGTGTAGGGTATAGAGTGTATGGAATAGAGTGTATGGTATAGAGTGTAGGGTGTAGAGTGTAGGGTATAGTGTGTAGAGTGTAGGGTATAGAGTGTAGGGTATAGAGTGTAGGGTATAGAGTGTATGGTATAGAGTGTAGGGTATAGAGTGTATGGTATAGATTGCAGGGTATAGAGTGTAGGGTATAGAGTGTAGGGTATAGTGTGTAGAGTGTAGGGTATAGAGTGTAGGGTATAGAGTGTAGGGTATAGAGTGTATGGTATAGAGTGTATGGTATAGATTGTAGGGTATAGAGTGTAGGGTATAGAGTGTAGAGTGTAGGGTATAGAGTGTAGAAAGTAGGGTATAGTGTGTAGGGTATAGAGTGTAGAGTGTAGGGTATAGAGTGTAGGGTATAGAGTGTAGATTGTATGGTATAGAGTGTAGGGTATAGAGTGTATAGTGTAGGGTATAGAGTGTAGAGTGTAGGGTATAGAGTGTAGGGTATAGAGTGTTGGGATATAGAGTGTAGGGTATAGAGTGTAGGGTATAGAGTGTAGGGTATAGATTGTAGGGTATAGAGTGTAGGGTATAGAGTGTAGGGTATAGAGTATATAGTGTAGGGTATAGAGTGTAGGGTATAGAGTGTAGAGTGTAGGGTATAGAGTGTAGGGTATAGAGTGTAGGGTATAGAGTGTAGGGTATGAAGTGTAGAGTGTAGGTTATAGAGTGTAGGGTATAGAGTGTAGGGTATAGAGTGTAGGGTATAGAGTGTAGAGTGTAGGGTATAGAGTGTAAGGTATAGAGTGTTGGGTATAGAGTGTATGTTATAGAGTGTAGGGTATACAGTGTAGGGTATAGAGTGTAGGGTATAGAGTGTAGGGTATAGAGTGTAGGGTATAAAGTGTAGAGTGTAGGGTATAGAGTGTAGGGTTTAGAGTGTATGTTATAGAGTGTAGGGTATAGAGTGTAGAGTGTAGGGTATAGAGTGTAGGGTATAGAGTGTAGGGTATAGAGTGTAGGGTATAGAGTGTAGAGTGTAGGGTATAGAGTGTAGAAAGTAGGGTATAGTGTGTAGGGTATAGAGTGTAGAGTGTAGGGTATAGAGTGTAGATTGTATGGTATAGAGTGTAGGGTATAGAGTGTATAGTGTAGGGTATAGAGTGTAGAGTGTAGGGTATAGAGTGTAGGGTATAGAGTGTTGGGATATAGAGTGTAGGGTATAGAGTGTCGGGTATAGAGTGTAGGGTATAGATTGTAGGGTAAAGAGTGTAGGGTATAGAGTGTAGGGTATAGAGTATATAGTGTAGGGTATAGAGTGTAGGGTATAGAGTGTAGAGTGTAGGGTATAGAGTGTAGGGTATAGAGTGTAGGGTATAGAGTGTAGGGTATAAAGTGTAGAGTGTAGGGTATAGAGTGTAGGGTATAGAGTGTAGAGTGTAGGGTGTAGAGTGGAGAGTGTAGGGTATAGAGTATAAGGTATAGAGTGTAGGGTATAGAGTGTATGTTATAGAGTGTAGGTATAGAGTGTAGAGTGTAGGGTATAGAGTGTAGGGTATAGAGTGTAGAAAGTAGGGTATACTGTGTAGGGTATAGAGTGTAGGGTATAGAGTGTATGGTATAGAGTGTAGAGTGTAGGGTATAGAGTGTAGAAAGTAGGGTATAGTGTGTAGGGTATAGAGTGTAGAGTGTAGGGTATAGAGTGTAGGGTATAGAGTGTAGATTGTATGGTATAGAGTGTAGGGTATAGAGTGTATAGTGTAGGGTATATAGTGTAGAGTGTAGGGTATAGAGTGTAGGGTATAGAGTGTTGGGATATAGAGTGTAGGGTATAGAGTGTAGGGTATAGAGTGTAGGGTATAGATTGTAGGGTATAGAGTGTAGGGTATAGAGTGTAGGGTATAGAGTATATAGTGTAGGGTATAGAGTGTAGGTTATAGAGTGTAGAGTGTAGGGTATAGAGTGTAGGGTATAGAGTGTAGGGTATAGAGTGTAGGGTATAAAGTGTAGAGTGTAGGGTATAGAGTGTAGGGTATAGAGTGTAGAGTGTAGGGTGTAGAGTGGAGAGTGTAGGGTATAGAGTGTAAGGTATAGAGTGTAGGGTATAGAGTGTATGTTATAGAGTCTAGGGTATAGAGTGTAGAGTGTAGGGTATAGAGTGTAGGGTATAGAGTGTAGGGTATAAAGTCTAGAGTGTAGGGTATAGAGTGTAGGGTTTAGAGTGTATGTTATAGAGTGTAGGGTATAGAGTGTAGAGTGTAGGATATAGAGTGTAGAGTGTAGAGTATAGAGTGTAGGGTATATAGTGTAGGGTATAGAGTGTAGGGTATAGAGTGTAGGGTATAGAGTGTAGAGTGTAGGGTATAGAGTGTAGGGTATAGAGTGTAGAGTGTAGGGTATAGAGTGTATGGTATAGAGTGTAGGGTGTAGAGTGTATGGTATAGAGTGTAGGGTATAGAGTGTAGAGTGTAGGGTATAAAGTGTAGGGTATAGAGTGTAGGGTGTAGGGTATAGAGTGTAGAGTGTAGGGTATAGAGTGTATGGTATAATGTGTAGGGTATAGAGTGTAGGGTGTAGAGTATAGGGTATAGAGTGTAGGGTATAGAGTGTAGGGTATAGAGTGTAGGGTATAGAGTGTAGGGTATAGTGTGTAGAGTGTAGGGTATAGAGTGTATGGTATAGAGTGTAGGGTGTAGAGTGTATAGTATAGAGTGTAGAGTGTAGGGTATAGAGTGTAGAGTGTGGGGTATAGAGTGTAGAGTGTAGGGTATAGAGTGTATGATATAGAGTGTATAGTATAGATTGCAGGGTATAGAGTGTAGGGCATAGAGTGTAGGGTATAGAGTGTAGAGTGTAGGGTACAGAGTGTAGGGTATAGAGTGTATGGTATAGAGTGTATGGTATAGATTGTAGGGTATAGAGTGTAGGGTATAGAGTGTAGAGTGTAGGGTATAGAGTGTAGAAAGTAGGGTATAGTGTGTAGGGTATAGAGTGTAGAGTGTAGGGTATAGAGTGTAGGGTTTAGAGTTTAGGGTATAGAGTGTAGGGTATAGAGTGTAGAGTGTAGGGTATAGAGTGTATGGTATAGGGTGTAGGGTATAGAGTGTAGGGTATAGAGTGTAGGGTATAGAGTGTAGGGTATAGAGTGTAGAGTGTAGGGTATAGAGTTTAGGGTATAGAGTGTATGGTATAGAGTGTAGAGTGTAGGGTATAGAGTGTATAGTGTATGGTATAGAGTGTAGGGAATAGAGTGTAGATTGTATGGTGTAGAGTGTATGGTATAGAGTGTAGGGTATAGAGTGTAGAGTATAGAGTGTAGGGTATAGAGTGTAGGGTATAGAGTGTAGGGTATAGAATGTATGGTATAGAGTGTAGGGAATAGAGTGTAGAGTGTAGGGTATAGAGTGTATGGTGTAGAGTGTAGGGTATAGAGTGTATAGTGTAGGGTATAGAGTGCAGGGTATAGAGTGTATGGAATAGAGTGTATGGAATATAGTGTACGGTGTAGAGTGTAGGGTATAGAGTGTAGGGTATAGAGCGTATGGTGTAGGGTATAGATTGTAGGGTATAGAGTGTAGGGTATAGAGTGTAGAGTGTAGGGTATAGAGTGCATGATATAGAGGGTAGGGTGTAGAGTGTATGGTATAGAGTGTACAGTATAGAGTGTATGGTATAGAGTGTAGAGTGTAGGATATAGAGTTTATGGTATAGAGTGTAGGGTGTAGTGTGTATGGTATAGAGTGTACGGTATAGAGTGTATGATATATAGTGTATGGTATATAGTGTAGGGTATAGAGTGTTTGGTATAGAGTGTAAGGTATAGAGTGTAGAGAGTAGGGTATAGATTTTAGAGTGTAGAGTGTAGGGTATAGAGTGTAGGGTATAGAGTGTATGGAATAGAGTGTATGGTATAGAGTGTAGGGTGTAGAGTGTAGGGTATAGTGTGTAGAGTGTAGGGTATAGAGTGTAGGGTATAGAGTGTAGGGTATAGAGTGTATGGTATAGAGTGTAGGGTATAGAGTGTATGGTATAGATTGCAGGGTATAGAGTGTAGGGTATAGAGTGTAGGGTATAGTGTGTAGAGTGTAGGGTATAGAGTGTAGGGTATAGAGTGTAGGGTATAGAGTGTATGGTATAGAGTGTATGGTATAGATTGTAGGGTATAGAGTGTAGGGTATAGAGTGTAGAGTGTAGGGTATAGAGTGTAGAAAGTAGGGTATAGTGTGTAGGGTATAGAGTGTAGAGTGTAGGGTATAGAGTGTAGGGTATAGAGTGTAGATTGTATGGTATAGAGTGTAGGGTATAGAGTGTAAAGTGTAGGGTATAGAGTGTAGAGTGTAGGGTATGGAGTGTAGGGTATAGAGTGTTGGGATATAGAGTGTAGGGTATAGAGTGTAGGGTATAGATTGTAGGGTATAGAGTGTAGGGTATAGAGTGTAGGGTATAGAGTATATAGTGTAGGGTATAGAGTGTAGGGTATAGAGTGTAGAGTGTAGGGTATAGAGTGTAGGGTATAGAGTGTAGGGTATAGAGTGTAGGGTATAAAGTGTAGAGTGTAGGGTATAGAGTGTAGGGTATAGAGTGTAGGGTATAGAGTGTAGGGTATAGAGTGTAGAGTGTAGGGTGTAGAGTGTAGAGTGTAGGGTATAGAGTGTAAGGTATAGAGTGTTGGGTATAGAGTGTATGTTATAGAGTGTAGGGTATAGAGTGTAGGGTATAGAGTGTAGGGTATAGAGTGTAGGGTATAAAGTGTAGAGTGTAGAGTATAGAGTGTAGGGTTTAGAGTGTATGTTATAGAGTGTAGGGTATAGAGTGTAGAGTGTAGGGTATAGAGTGTAGGGTATATAGTGTAGGGTATAGAGTGTAGGGTATAGAGTGTAGGGTATAGAGTGTAGAGTGTAGGGTATAGAGTGTAGAAAGTAGGGTATAGTGTGTAGGGTATAGAGTGTAGAGTGTAGGGTATAGAGTGTAGGGTATAGAGTGTTGGGATATAGAGTGTAGGGTATAGAGTGTCGGGTATAGAGTGTAGGGTATAGATTGTAGGGTAAAGAGTGTAGGGTATAGAGTGTAGGGTATAGAGTATATAGTGTAGGGTATAGAGTGTAGGGTATAGAGTGTAGAGTGTAGGGTATAGAGTGTAGGGTATAGAGTGTAGGGTATAGAGTGTAGGGTATAAAGTGTAGAGTGTAGGGTATAGAGTGTAGGGTATAGAGTGTAGAGTGTAGAGTGTAGGGTATAGAGTGTAAGGTATAGAGTGTAGGGTATAGAGTGTAGGGTATAGAGTGTAGGGTATAGAGTGTATGGTATAGAGTGTAGAGTGTAGGGTATAGAGTGTAGAAAGTAAGGTATAGTGTGTAGGGTATAGAGTGTAGAGTGTAGGGTATAGAGTGTAGGGTAGAGAGTGTAGATTGTACGGTATAGAGTGTAGGGTATAGAGTGTATAGTGTAGGGTATATAGTGTAGAGTGTAGGGTATAGAGTGTAGGGTATAGAGTGTTGGGATATAGAGTGTAGGGTATAGAGTGTAGGGTATAGATTGTAGGGTATAGATTGTAGGGTATAGAGTGTCGGGTATAGAGTGTAGGGTATAGAGTATATAGTGTAGGGTATAGAGTGTAGGTTATAGAGTGTAGAGTGTAGGGTATAGAGTGTAGGGTATAGAGTGTAGGGTATAGAGTGTAGGGTATAAAGTGTAGAGTGTAGGGTATAGAGTGTAGGGTATAGAGTGTAGAGTGTAGGGTGTAGATTGGAGAGTGTAGGGTATAGAGTGTAAGGTATAGAGTGTAGGGTATAGAGTGTATGTTATAGAGTCTAGGGTATAGAGTGTAGAGTGTAGGGTATAGAGTGTAGGGTATAGAGTGTAGGGTATAGAGTGTAGGGTATAAAGTCTAGAGTGTAGGGTATAGAGTGTAGGGTTTAGAGTGTATGTTATAGAGTGTAGGGTATAGAGTGTAGAGTGTAGGATATAGAGTGTAGAGTGTAGGGTATAGAGTGTAGGGTATATAGTGTAGGGTATAGAGTGTAGGGTATAGAGTGTAGGGTATAGAGTGTAGAGTGTAGGGTATAGAGTGTAGGGTATAGAGTGTAGAGTGTAGGGTATAAAGTGTAGGGTATAGAGTGTAGGGTGTAGGGTATAGAGTGTAGAGTGTAGGGTATAGAGTGTATGGTATAGAGTGTAGGGTGTAGAGTGTATGGTATAGAGTGTAGGATATAGAGTGTAGAGTGTAGGGTATAAAGTGTAGGGTATAGAGTGTAGGGTGTAGGGTATAGAGAGTAGAGTGTAGGGTATAGAGTGTATGGTATAATGTGTAGGGTATAGAGTGTAGGGTGTAGAGTGTAGGGTATAGAGTGTAGGGTATAGAGTGTAGGGTATAGAGTGTAGGGAATAGAGTGTAGGGTATAGTGTGTAGAGTGTAGGGTATAGAGTGTATGGTATAGAGTGTAGGGTGTAGAGTGTATAGTATAGAGTGTAGAGTGTAGGGTATAGAGTGTAGAGTGTGGGGTATAGAGTGTAGAGTGTAGGGTATAGAGTGTATGATATAGAGTGTAGGGTATAGAGTGTATAGTATAGATTGCAGGGTATAGAGTGTAGGGTATAGAGTGTAGGGTACAGAGTGTAGAGTGTAGGGTACAGAGTGTAGGGTATAGAGTGTATGGTATAGAGTGTATGGTATAGATTGTAGGGTATAGAGTGTAGGGTATAGAGTGTAGAGTGTAGGGTATAGAGTGTAGAAAGTAGGGTATAGTGTGTAGGGTATAGAGTGTAGAGTGTAGGGTATAGAGTGTAGGGTTTAGAGTGTAGGGTATAGAGTGTAGGGTATAGAGTGTAGAGTGTAGGGTATAGAGTGTATGGTATAGGGTGTAGGGTATAGAGTATAGGGTATAGAGTGTAGGGTATAGAGTGTAGGGTATAGAGTGTAGAGTGTAGGGTATAGAGTTTAGGGTATAGAGTGTATGGTATAGAGTGTAGAGTGTAGGGTATAGAGTGTATAGTGTAGGGTATAGAGTGTAGGGTATAGAGTGTAGGGTATATAGCGTATGGTATAGAGTGTAGGGAATAGAGTGTAGATTGTATGGTGTAGAGTGTATGGTATAGAGTGTAGGTTATAGAGTGTAGAGTATAGAGTGTAGGGTATAGAGTGTAGGGTATAGAGTGTAGGGTATAGAATGTATGGTATAGATTGTAGGGAATAGAGTGTAGAGTGTAGGGTATAGAGTGTATGGTGTAGAGTGTAGGGTATAGAGTGTATAGTGTAGGGTATAGAGTGCAGGGTATAGAGTGTATGGAATAGAGTGTATGGAATATAGTGTACGGTATAGAGTGTAGAGTGTAGGGTATAGAGTGTAGGGTATAGAGCGTATGGTGTAGGGTATAGATTGTAGGGTATAGAGTGTAGAGTGTAGGGTATAGAGTGCATGATATAGAGAGTAGGGTGTAGAGTGTATGGTATAGAGTGTACAGTATAGAGTGTATGGTGTAGAGTGTAGGATATAGAGTGTATGGTATAGAGTGTAGGGTGTAGAGTGTATAGTATAGAGTGTAGGGTACAGAGTGTAGAGTGTAGGGTATAGAGTGTAGGGTATAGTGTGTATGGTATAGAGTGTACGGTATAGAGTGTATGATATAGAGTGTATGGTATATAGTGTAGGGTATAGAGTGTTTGGTATAGAGTGTAAGGTATAGAGTGTAGAGAGTAGGGTATAGATTTTAGAGTGTAGAGTGTAGGGTATAGAGTGTAGGGTATAGAGTGTAGGGTATAGTGTGTAGAGTGTAGGGTATAGAGTGTAGGGTATAGAGTGTAGGGTATAGAGTGTATGGTATAGAGTGTAGGGTATAGAGTGTATGGTATAGATTGCAGGGTATAGAGTGTAGGGTATAGAGTGTAGGGTATAGTGTGTAGAGTGTAGGGTATAGAGTGTAGGGTATAGAGTGTAGGGTATAGAGTGTGTGGTATAGAGTGTATGGTATAGATTGTAGGGTATAGAGTGTAGGGTATAGAGTGTAGAGTGTAGGGTATAGAGTGTAGAAAGTAGGGTATAGTGTGTAGGGTATAGAGTGTAGAGTGTAGGGTATAGAGTGTAGGGTATAGAGTGTAGATTGTATGGTATAAAGTGTAGGGTATAGAGTGTATAGTGTAGGGTATAGAGTGTAGAGTGTAGGGTATAGAGTGTAGGGCAGGGGTCGGGAACCTATGGCTCGCGAGCCAGATATGGCTCTTTTGATGGCCGTATCTGGCTCGCAGACAAGGGGCCCGGGGCCGGCAAGTCAGACGCCCCTGGTCACCGCACTATGTCCGCCTCCTGCTCCCGCACACTTCCGTCACTTACTTCTATCTATAGATAAGCAGCAGTGCGCAGGCTCAGTGACGCTGCAGAGCGGCTCCTCCCATCCATAGCAGGGGGTGGCTCTCTGTATCCGCCGCCACGCCCCTGACATGCCCACTACACAAGCATCGCGTGCGGATGCTTTCTTCAGTTCCCATGTTTCCGGCGGTGCCCGGAAGCGGCAGCACCTGTTTCCATAGTGACCCGCGGCCGTCCTAGCCATGTCCTGTCACGCACTGCGGCTCCGACTCTGCCGCCTGTCCCCGGCCCTCAGGGGCCCCCGCAGGAGCCTTCATTATGTCCAGGGCCAGAACCCCGACCCCTAAACCAAGGAGTACTTCTACTACAACGACCACCAGGGACAGGTACGGGGGCACAGTGCAGCAGGAGCTCGGGCCCCTGGGGCCCATAGCTGTGATCAGCTGCAGCGTGATTTCTCATCTTTATTTTACAGCCCGCACAGTGGTATGTATATACCGCACAGCCCGCACAGTGGTCTATCCATCCGGCTGTGCTGTATAGACCACTGTGCGGGCTGTGCTGGATAGACCACTGTGCGGGCTGTGCTGTATAGACCACTGTGCGGGCTGTGCTGGATATACCGCTGTGCGGCCTGTGCTGTATAGACCACTGTGCGGGCTGTGCTGTATAGACCACTGTGCACCCGACTAACCCGTGACGAAAAGAAGACAGCTCTTCTAGAGGTCTACTAAAGTTCTATAGCACAAGGACCAAAAGAAACCTGGAGTTGGCCCTGCTTGCAGACAAATCCACAAATTAAAGAAATAATGACTCAGAGCCTTCTTTTCACCCCACAGTACTGCCCTTTATTGAAGAAGATGGCTAAAAGAAAGAAGGATGAGGAGTATCGTACTTTTCAGCAGGAGTGGACAGACGAATTTGCCTTTGTGGAGAGAGCAGGTTCACCAGTTTGTCTTATATGCAATGATAAAATTGCATCTATGAAGCGGTCAAATATAAAGCGCCACTTTGACACACGCCATGCTTCATTTGCATCGAAATATCCTGAAGGGGACAGCAGGAAGAAAGCCTGTCAAGAGCTGCTGTGCAAAGTGCAAGCTAGTCAGCAGCAACTTCGAGTTTGGACCCAACAAGGTGACTTAAATTCGGCTAGCTTTGTTGGTGCTTTGGCAATTGTCAGAAACGGAAAACCATTCACAGATGGGGAGTATGCCAAAACATTTATGCTTGATGTTGCCAATGAACTTTTTGATGATTTTCCGGATAAAGCCAAGATTATCAAACGGATAAAAGACATGCCTCTGTCAGCAAGAACAGTTCATGACCGTGCCATCATGATGGCAAATCAGATTGAGGCATCCCAAGTGAAGGACATAAATACAGCTCTGTTCTTTTCTCTTGCTTTGGATAAATCAACTGACGTAAGCCATATATCTCAGTTCAGCATCATTGCAAGGTATGCTGTCGGTGACACGTTACATGAGGAAAGTCTTGCTGTTTTGCCTCTGAAAGGGACAACAAGAGGGGATGATTTGTTCAAGTCATTCACTGAGTTCACTAAAGAAAAAAATCTACCAATGCATAAACTTATTTCAGTGTGTACTGATGGTGCTCCAAGCATGGTAGGAAAAAACAAAGGATTTGTAGCGCTTCTTCGTGAACATGAAAAAAGACCTATCCTTAGTTTTCACTGCATCCTACATCAGGAGGCACTTTGTGCTCAGATGTTTGGTGAGCAGCTTGGTGAGGTGATGTCACTTGTCATTCAGGTGGTCAACTTTATTGTTGCCCGTGCTTTAAATGATCGCCAGTTTAAAACACTCCTGGATGAAGTTGGGAATAATTATCCTGGTCTGCTTCTGCACAGCAACGTGCGCTGGCTGTCAAGAGGGAAGGTGCTCAGCCGTTTCGCAGCTTGTCTGAGTGAAATACGAACTTTTCTTGAAATGAAAAACGTTGACCATCCTGAGTTGTCCAACACTGAGTGGCTCCTGAAGTTCTTCTATCTTGTAGATATGACTGAACATCTGAACCAGCTCAATGTGAAAATGCAAGGCGTTGGTAATACAGTTTTATCGCTTCAACAAGCTGTGTTTGCATTTGAAAATAAGCTGGAACTGTTTATCGCAGACATTGAAACAGGTCGTTTAATACACTTTGAAAAACTGGGAGAGTTTAAAGATGCATGCACAGCAAATGACCCTGCACAACATCTTGATATTCAGCAGCTAGCAGGCTTTACATCCAATCTCCTGCAATCATTCAAAGCGCGCTTTGGAGAATTTCGTGAGCACACTCGTCTTTTTAAGTTCATCACTCATCCACATGAGTGTGCACTGGACAGCACTGACCTGAGTTATATCCCTGGTGTCTCCATCAGAGATTTTGAGCTACAAGCTGCTGACCTGAAGGCTTCAGACATGTGGGTGAATAAGTTTAAATCACTTAATGAAGATTTGGAAAAACTTGCACGACAGCAAGCAGAGTTGGCAAGCAAACACAAGTGGAGAGAAATGAAACAACTCCAACATGCAGACCAGCTGATTGTCAAAACTTGGAATGCACTTCCTGTCACATACCAAACACTGCAGTGTGTGGGTATTGCTGTACTGACAATGTTTGGCTCTACCTATGCATGCGAGCAGTCTTTCTCACATCTAAAGCACATCAAGACTAACATACGTTCACGTTTAACGGATGGAAGTCTCAACGCCTGCATGAAGCTAAACCTCACCACGTATGAACCAGATTACAAAGCCATCAGCAAATCCATGCAGCACCAGAAGTCACATTAATGGTAGGAAGTATTCTATTCATCGTTGGTTAGCAACAGCATTAAAACGTTATTATGTTATAAAAAAAAGAGTTCGGAGATTTGTTGTTCTTTAAAATTAAATACAAGTCAATGTGTGCACTTTATGTACAGTGAGACTATTTAATAAAGTTAAATTATTTATTATGCTGGGTGTGCCTGCTTGTATGTACCACTTTAAGTAGTAAATGCTTTAGTTCCCTATGGGTCTGAGCCTCTCTTTTTTGTTCATTTTCTGTAAGACCAACACTTTTAAAAGGGCCACTGACAGATACAATTGCTCCAGCGGTCACTTAGTACACAAAGGAGTGTTCCTCACTGCTGCACTAAGCCACCGCTGGACCTAAACAATAATTCGCTGTAAAATAATAAAATAGACAATTGACATAACTGACAATGCGTTGTGTGACATGTCCAACATTCCAGCTTCTTTCTTCTGCGAATGCCTCAAAGCTGGCATTCTCTCAACATCAGGTGGGAAGAATGCCAGCTTCCAGTCATGCGCAGGAAAAAGAAGAAGCCAGACTGCTGGACTGATGTCATGCATCGCAAGCTCACAATGTAAGTTATTTATTTAATTTTTTACTGCTAATTACCATTGTTTCAGTCCAGTTGTGGCTTTATACAGCAGGGAGGAGCATTCCTTGCTGTACTAAGTGAACATTGGAGCGATTGATCTGTCAATGGCCCTTTAAACATATTGTACGGCTCTCGCGGAATTATATTTCAAAATATGTGGCGTTTACGGTTCTCTTAGCCAAAAAGGTTCCTGACCCCTGGTGTAGGGTATAGAGTGTTGGGATATAGAGTGTAGGGTATAGAGTGTAGGGTATAGAGTGTAGGGTATAGATTGTAGGGTATAGAGTGTAGGGTATAGAGTGTAGGGTATAGAGTATATAGTGTAGGGTATAGAGTGTAGGGTATAGAGTGTAGAGTGTAGGGTATAGAGTGTAGGGTATAGAGTGTAGGGTATAGAGTGTAGGGTATAAAGTGTAGAGTGTAGGTTATAGAGTGTAGGGTATAGAGTGTAGGGTATAGAGTGTAGGGTATAGAGTGTAGAGTGTAGGGTGTAGAGTGTAGAGTGTAGGGTATAGAGTGTAAGGTATAGAGTGTTGGGTATAGAGTGTATGTTATAGAGTGTAGGGTATAGAGTGTAGGGTATAGAGTGTAGGGTATAGAGTGTAGGGTATAAAGTGTAGAGTGTAGGGTATAGAGTGTAGGGTTTAGAGTGTATGTTATAGAGTGTAGGGTATAGAGTGTAGAGTGTAGGGTATAGAGTGTAGGGTATATAGTGTAGGGTATAGAGTGTAGGGTATAGAGTGTAGGGTATAGAGTGTATAGTGTAGGGTATAGAGTGTAGAAAGTAGGGTATAGTGTGTAGGGTATAGAGTGTAGAGTGTAGGGTATAGAGTGTAGGGTATAGAGTGTAGATTGTATGGTATAGAGTGTAGGGTATAGAGTGTATAGTGTAGGGTATAGAGTGTAGAGTGTAGGGTATAGAGTGTAGGGTATAGAGTGTAGGGTATAGAGTGTCGGGTATAGAGTGTAGGGTATAGATTGTAGGGTAAAGAGTGTAGGGTATAGAGTGTAGGGTATAGAGTATATAGTGTAGGGTATAGAGTGTAGGGTATAGAGTGTAGAGTATAGGGTATAGAGTGTAGGGTATAGAGTGTAGAGTGTAGGGTATAGAGTGTAGGGTATAGAGTGTAGAGTGTAGGGTGTAGAGTGGAGAGTGTAGGGTATAGAGTGTAAGGTATAGAGTGTAGGGTATAGAGTGTATGTTATAGAGTGTAGGTATAGAATGTAGGGTATAGAGTGTAGGGTATAGAGTGTAGAAAGTAGGGTATAGTGTGTAGGGTATAGAGTGTAGGGTATAGAGTGTATGGTATAGAGTGTAGAGTGTAGGGTATAGAGTGTAGAAAGTAGGGTATAGTGTGTAGGGTATAGAGTGTAGAGTGTAGGGTATAGAGTGTAGGGTATAGAGTGTAGATTGTATGGTATAGAGTGTAGGGTATAGAGTGTATAGTGTAGGGTATATAGTGTAGAGTGTAGGGTATAGAGTGTAGGGTATAGAGTGTTGGGATATAGAGTGTAGGGTATAGAGTGTAGGGTATAGAGTGTAGGGTATAGATTGTAGGGTATAGAGTGTAGGCTATAGAGTGTAGGGTATAGAGTGTAGAGTGTAGGGTATAGAGTGTAGGTTATAAAGTGTAGAGTGTAGGGTATAGAGTGTAGGGTATAGAGTGTAGGGTATAGAGTGTAGGGTATAAAGTGTAGAGTGTAGGGTATAGAGTGTAGGGTATAGAGTGTAGAGTGTAGGGTGTAGAGTGGAGAGTGTAGGGTATAGAGTGTAAGGTATAGAGTGTAGGGTATAGAGTGTATGTTATAGAGTGTAGGGTATAGAGTGTAGAGTGTAGGGTATAGAGTGTAGGGTATAGAGTGTAGGGTATAGAGTGTAGGGTATAAAGTGTAGAGTGTAGGGTATAGAGTGTAGGGTTTAGAGTGTATGTTATAGAGTGTAGGGTATAGAGTGTAGAGTGTAGGATATAGAGTGTAGAGTGTAGGGTATAGAGTGTAGGGTATATAGTGTAGGGTATAGAGTGTAGGGTATAGAGTGCAGGGTATAGAGTGTAGAGTGTAGGGTATAGAGTGTAGGGTATAGAGTGTAGGGTATAGAGTGTATGGTATAGAGTGTAGGGTGTAGAGTGTATGGTATAGAATGTAGGGTATAGAGTGTAGAGTGTAGGGTATAGAGTGTAGGGTGTAGAGTGTAGGGTATAGAGTGTGGGGTATAGAGTGTAGAGTGTAGGGTATAAAGTGTAGGGTATAGAGTGTAGGGAGTAGGGTATAGAGTGTAGAGTGTAGGGTATAGAGTGTATGGTATAATGTGTAGGGTATAGAGTGTAGGGTGTAGAGTGTAGGGTATAGAGTGTAGGGTATAGAGTATAGGGTATAGAGTGTAGAGTGTAGGGTATATAGTGTAGGGTATAGAGTATAGAGTGTAGGGTATAGAGTGTAGGGTATAGAGTGTAGAGTGTAGAGTGTAAGGTATAGAGTGTAGAGTGTAGGGAATAGAGGGTAGGGTATAGAGTGTATGGTATAGAGTGTAGGGTATAGAGTGTAGGGTATAGAGTGTAGAGTGTAGGGATTAGAGTGTAGGGTATAGAGTGTAGGGTATAGAGTGTAGAGTGTAGGGTATAGAGTGTAGGGTATAGAGTGTACGGTATAGAGTGTTGGGCTATAGAGTGTAGGGTATAGAGTGTAGGGTATACAGTGTAGGGTATAAAGTGTAGAGTGTAGGGTATAGAGTGTAGGGTATAGAGTGTAGGGTATAGAGTGTAGGGTATAGAGTGTAGAGTGTAGGGTATAGAGTGTAGAGTTTAGGTTATAGAGTGTAGGGTATAGAGTGTAGGGTTTAGAGTGTATGGTATAGAGTGTAGGGTATAGAGTGTAGAGTGTAGGGTATAGAGTGTAGGATATAGAGTGTAGGGTATAGAGTGTATGGTATAGAGTGTACGGTATAGAGTGTAGAGTGTAGGGTATAGAGTGTAGGGTATAGATTGTAGGGTATAGAGTGTATTGTATAGGGTATAGAGTGTATGGTGTAGAGTGTAGGGTATAGAGTGTATAGTGTAGGGTATAGAGTGTAGGGTATAGAGTGTAGAGTATAGAGTGTTTGGTATAGAGTGTAGAGTGTAGGGTATAGAGTGTAGGGTATATAGTGTAGGGTATAGAGTGTAGGGTATATAGTGTAGGGTATAGAGTGTAGGGTATACAGTGTAGAGTGTAGGGATTAGAGTGTAGGGTATAGAGTGTAGGGTGTAGAGTGTAGGGTATAGAGTGTAGGGTATAGAGTGTATGGTATAGAGTGTAGGGTATAGAGTGTTGGGTATAGATTGTAGGGTATAGAATGTAGAGTGTAGTGTATAGAGTATAGGGTATAGAGTGTATGGTGTAGAGTGTAGGGTATAGAGTGTATAGTGTAGGGTATAGAGTGCCGGGTATAGAGTGTATGCAATAGAGTGTATGGAATATAGTGTACGGTATAGAGTGTAGGGTATAGAGTGTAGGATATAGAGTGTAGAGTGTAGGGTATAGAGTGTAGGTTATAAAGTGTAGAGTGTAGGGTATAGAGTGTAGGGTATAGAGTGTAGGGTATAGAGTGTAGGGTATAAAGTGTAGAGTGTAGGGTATAGAGTGTAGGGTATAGAGTGTAGAGTGTAGGGTGTAGAGTGGAGAGTGTAGGGTATAGAGTGTAAGGTATAGAGTGTAGGGTATAGAGTGTATGTTATAGAGTGTAGGGTATAGAGTGTAGAGTGTAGGGTATAGAGTGTAGGGTATAGAGTGTTGGGATATAGAGTGTAGGGTATAGAGTGTAGGGTATAGAGTGTAGGGTATAGATTGTAGGGTATAGAGTGTAGGGTATAGAGTGTAGGGTATAGAGTATATAGTGTAGGGTATAGAGTGTAGGTTATAGAGTGTAGAGTGTAGGGTATAGAGTGTAGGGTATAGAGTGTAGGGTATAGAGTGTAGGGTATAAAGTGTAGAGTGTAGGGTATAGAGTGTAGGGTATAGAGTGTAGAGTGTAGGGTGTAGAGTGGAGAGTGTAGGGTATAGAGTGTAAGGTATAGAGTGTAGGGTATAGAGTGTATGTTATAGAGTCTAGGGTATAGAGTGTAGAGTGTAGGGTATAGAGTGTAGGGTATAGAGTGTAGGGTATAAAGTCTAGAGTGTAGGGTATAGAGTGTAGGGTTTAGAGTGTATGTTATAGAGTGTAGGGTATAGAGTGTAGAGTGTAGGATATAGAGTGTAGAGTGTAGAGTATAGAGTGTAGGGTATATAGTGTAGGGTATAGAGTGTAGGGTATAGAGTGTAGGGTATAGAGTGTAGAGTGTAGGGTATAGAGTGTAGGGTATAGAGTGTAGAGTGTAGGGTATAGAGTGTATGGTATAGAGTGTAGGGTGTAGAGTGTATGGTATAGAGTGTAGGGTATAGAGTGTAGAGTGTAGGGTATAAAGTGTAGGGTATAGAGTGTAGGGTGTAGGGTATAGAGTGTAGAGTGTAGGGTATAGAGTGTATGGTATAATGTGTAGGGTATAGAGTGTAGGGTGTAGAGTATAGGGTATAGAGTGTAGGGTATAGAGTGTAGGGTATAGAGTGTAGGGTATAGAGTGTAGGGTATAGTGTGTAGAGTGTAGGGTATAGAGTGTATGGTATAGAGTGTAGGGTGTAGAGTGTATAGTATAGAGTGTAGAGTGTAGGGTATAGAGTGTAGAGTGTGGGGTATAGAGTGTAGAGTGTAGGGTATAGAGTGTATGATATAGAGTGTATAGTATAGATTGCAGGGTATAGAGTGTAGGGCATAGAGTGTAGGGTATAGAGTGTAGAGTGTAGGGTACAGAGTGTAGGGTATAGAGTGTATGGTATAGAGTGTATGGTATAGATTGTAGGGTATAGAGTGTAGGGTATAGAGTGTAGAGTGTAGGGTATAGAGTGTAGAAAGTAGGGTATAGTGTGTAGGGTATAGAGTGTAGAGTGTAGGGTATAGAGTGTAGGGTTTAGAGTTTAGGGTATAGAGTGTAGGGTATAGAGTGTAGAGTGTAGGGTATAGAGTGTATGGTATAGGGTGTAGGGTATAGAGTGTAGGGTATAGAGTGTAGGGTATAGAGTGTAGGGTATAGAGTGTAGAGTGTAGGGTATAGAGTTTAGGGTATAGAGTGTATGGTATAGAGTGTAGAGTGTAGGGTATAGAGTGTATAGTGTATGGTATAGAGTGTAGGGAATAGAGTGTAGATTGTATGGTGTAGAGTGTATGGTATAGAGTGTAGGGTATAGAGTGTAGAGTATAGAGTGTAGGGTATAGAGTGTAGGGTATAGAGTGTAGGGTATAGAATGTATGGTATAGAGTGTAGGGAATAGAGTGTAGAGTGTAGGGTATAGAGTGTATGGTGTAGAGTGTAGGGTATAGAGTGTATAGTGTAGGGTATAGAGTGCAGGGTATAGAGTGTATGGAATAGAGTGTATGGAATATAGTGTACGGTGTAGAGTGTAGGGTATAGAGTGTAGGGTATAGAGCGTATGGTGTAGGGTATAGATTGTAGGGTATAGAGTGTAGGGTATAGAGTGTAGAGTGTAGGGTATAGAGTGCATGATATAGAGGGTAGGGTGTAGAGTGTATGGTATAGAGTGTACAGTATAGAGTGTATGGTATAGAGTGTAGAGTGTAGGATATAGAGTTTATGGTATAGAGTGTAGGGTGTAGTGTGTATGGTATAGAGTGTACGGTATAGAGTGTATGATATATAGTGTATGGTATATAGTGTAGGGTATAGAGTGTTTGGTATAGAGTGTAAGGTATAGAGTGTAGAGAGTAGGGTATAGATTTTAGAGTGTAGAGTGTAGGGTATAGAGTGTAGGGTATAGAGTGTATGGAATAGAGTGTATGGTATAGAGTGTAGGGTGTAGAGTGTAGGGTATAGTGTGTAGAGTGTAGGGTATAGAGTGTAGGGTATAGAGTGTAGGGTATAGAGTGTATGGTATAGAGTGTAGGGTATAGAGTGTATGGTATAGATTGCAGGGTATAGAGTGTAGGGTATAGAGTGTAGGGTATAGTGTGTAGAGTGTAGGGTATAGAGTGTAGGGTATAGAGTGTAGGGTATAGAGTGTATGGTATAGAGTGTATGGTATAGATTGTAGGGTATAGAGTGTAGGGTATAGAGTGTAGAGTGTAGGGTATAGAGTGTAGAAAGTAGGGTATAGTGTGTAGGGTATAGAGTGTAGAGTGTAGGGTATAGAGTGTAGGGTATAGAGTGTAGATTGTATGGTATAGAGTGTAGGGTATAGAGTGTAAAGTGTAGGGTATAGAGTGTAGAGTGTAGGGTATGGAGTGTAGGGTATAGAGTGTTGGGATATAGAGTGTAGGGTATAGAGTGTAGGGTATAGATTGTAGGGTATAGAGTGTAGGGTATAGAGTGTAGGGTATAGAGTATATAGTGTAGGGTATAGAGTGTAGGGTATAGAGTGTAGAGTGTAGGGTATAGAGTGTAGGGTATAGAGTGTAGGGTATAGAGTGTAGGGTATAAAGTGTAGAGTGTAGGGTATAGAGTGTAGGGTATAGAGTGTAGGGTATAGAGTGTAGGGTATAGAGTGTAGAGTGTAGGGTGTAGAGTGTAGAGTGTAGGGTATAGAGTGTAAGGTATAGAGTGTTGGGTATAGAGTGTATGTTATAGAGTGTAGGGTATAGAGTGTAGGGTATAGAGTGTAGGGTATAGAGTGTAGGGTATAAAGTGTAGAGTGTAGAGTATAGAATGTAGGGTTTAGAGTGTATGTTATAGAGTGTAGGGTATAGAGTGTAGAGTGTAGGGTATAGAGTGTAGGGTATATAGTGTAGGGTATAGAGTGTAGGGTATAGAGTGTAGGGTATAGAGTGTAGAGTGTAGGGTATAGAGTGTAGAAAGTAGGGTATAGTGTGTAGGGTATAGAGTGTAGAGTGTAGGGTATAGAGTGTAGGGTATAGAGTGTTGGGATATAGAGTGTAGGGTATAGAGTGTCGGGTATAGAGTGTAGGGTATAGATTGTAGGGTAAAGAGTGTAGGGTATAGAGTGTAGGGTATAGAGTATATAGTGTAGGGTATAGAGTGTAGGGTATAGAGTGTAGAGTGTAGGGTATAGAGTGTAGGGTATAGAGTGTAGGGTATAGAGTGTAGGGTATAAAGTGTAGAGTGTAGGGTATAGAGTGTAGGGTATAGAGTGTAGAGTGTAGAGTGTAGGGTATAGAGTGTAAGGTATAGAGTGTAGGGTATAGAGTGTAGGGTATAGAGTGTAGGGTATAGAGTGTATGGTATAGAGTGTAGAGTGTAGGGTATAGAGTGTAGAAAGTAAGGTATAGTGTGTAGGGTATAGAGTGTAGAGTGTAGGGTATAGAGTGTAGGGTAGAGAGTGTAGATTGTACGGTATAGAGTGTAGGGTATAGAGTGTATAGTGTAGGGTATATAGTGTAGAGTGTAGGGTATAGAGTGTAGGGTATAGAGTGTTGGGATATAGAGTGTAGGGTATAGAGTGTAGGGTATAGATTGTAGGGTATAGATTGTAGGGTATAGAGTGTCGGGTATAGAGTGTAGGGTATAGAGTATATAGTGTAGGGTATAGAGTGTAGGTTATAGAGTGTAGAGTGTAGGGTATAGAGTGTAGGGTATAGAGTGTAGGGTATAGAGTGTAGGGTATAAAGTGTAGAGTGTAGGGTATAGAGTGTAGGGTATAGAGTGTAGAGTGTAGGGTGTAGATTGGAGAGTGTAGGGTATAGAGTGTAAGGTATAGAGTGTAGGGTATAGAGTGTATGTTATAGAGTCTAGGGTATAGAGTGTAGAGTGTAGGGTATAGAGTGTAGGGTATAGAGTGTAGGGTATAGAGTGTAGGGTATAAAGTCTAGAGTGTAGGGTATAGAGTGTAGGGTTTAGAGTGTATGTTATAGAGTGTAGGGTATAGAGTGTAGAGTGTAGGATATAGAGTGTAGAGTGTAGGGTATAGAGTGTAGGGTATATAGTGTAGGGTATAGAGTGTAGGGTATAGAGTGTAGGGTATAGAGTGTAGAGTGTAGGGTATAGAGTGTAGGGTATAGAGTGTAGAGTGTAGGGTATAAAGTGTAGGGTATAGAGTGTAGGGTGTAGGGTATAGAGTGTAGAGTGTAGGGTATAGAGTGTATGGTATAGAGTGTAGGGTGTAGAGTGTATGGTATAGAGTGTAGGATATAGAGTGTAGAGTGTAGGGTATAAAGTGTAGGGTATAGAGTGTAGGGTGTAGGGTATAGAGAGTAGAGTGTAGGGTATAGAGTGTATGGTATAATGTGTAGGGTATAGAGTGTAGGGTGTAGAGTGTAGGGTATAGAGTGTAGGGTATAGAGTGTAGGGTATAGAGTGTAGGGAATAGAGTGTAGGGTATAGTGTGTAGAGTGTAGGGTATAGAGTGTATGGTATAGAGTGTAGGGTGTAGAGTGTATAGTATAGAGTGTAGAGTGTAGGGTATAGAGTGTAGAGTGTGGGGTATAGAGTGTAGAGTGTAGGGTATAGAGTGTATGATATAGAGTGTAGGGTATAGAGTGTATAGTATAGATTGCAGGGTATAGAGTGTAGGGTATAGAGTGTAGGGTATAGAGTGTAGAGTGTAGGGTACAGAGTGTAGGGTATAGAGTGTATGGTATAGAGTGTATGGTATAGATTGTAGGGTATAGAGTGTAGGGTATAGAGTGTAGAGTGTAGGGTATAGAGTGTAGAAAGTAGGGTATAGTGTGTAGGGTATAGAGTGTAGAGTGTAGGGTATAGAGTGTAGGGTTTAGAGTGTAGGGTATAGAGTGTAGGGTATAGAGTGTAGAGTGTAGGGTATAGAGTGTATGGTATAGGGTGTAGGGTATAGAGTATAGGGTATAGAGTGTAGGGTATAGAGTGTAGGGTATAGAGTGTAGAGTGTAGGGTATAGAGTTTAGGGTATAGAGTGTATGGTATAGAGTGTAGAGTGTAGGGTATAGAGTGTATAGTGTAGGGTATAGAGTGTAGGGTATAGAGTGTAGGGTATATAGCGTATGGTATAGAGTGTAGGGAATAGAGTGTAGATTGTATGGTGTAGAGTGTATGGTATAGAGTGTAGGTTATAGAGTGTAGAGTATAGAGTGTAGGGTATAGAGTGTAGGGTATAGAGTGTAGGGTATAGAATGTATGGTATAGATTGTAGGGAATAGAGTGTAGAGTGTAGGGTATAGAGTGTATGGTGTAGAGTGTAGGGTATAGAGTGTATAGTGTAGGGTATAGAGTGCAGGGTATAGAGTGTATGGAATAGAGTGTATGGAATATAGTGTACGGTATAGAGTGTAGAGTGTAGGGTATAGAGTGTAGGGTATAGAGCGTATGGTGTAGGGTATAGATTGTAGGGTATAGAGTGTAGAGTGTAGGGTATAGAGTGCATGATATAGAGAGTAGGGTGTAGAGTGTATGGTATAGAGTGTACAGTATAGAGTGTATGGTGTAGAGTGTAGGATATAGAGTGTATGGTATAGAGTGTAGGGTGTAGAGTGTATAGTATAGAGTGTAGGGTACAGAGTGTAGAGTGTAGGGTATAGAGTGTAGGGTATAGTGTGTATGGTATAGAGTGTACGGTATAGAGTGTATGATATAGAGTGTATGGTATATAGTGTAGGGTATAGAGTGTTTGGTATAGAGTGTAAGGTATAGAGTGTAGAGAGTAGGGTATAGATTTTAGAGTGTAGAGTGTAGGGTATAGAGTGTAGGGTATAGAGTGTAGGGTATAGTGTGTAGAGTGTAGGGTATAGAGTGTAGGGTATAGAGTGTAGGGTATAGAGTGTATGGTATAGAGTGTAGGGTATAGAGTGTATGGTATAGATTGCAGGGTATAGAGTGTAGGGTATAGAGTGTAGGGTATAGTGTGTAGAGTGTAGGGTATAGAGTGTAGGGTATAGAGTGTAGGGTATAGAGTGTGTGGTATAGAGTGTATGGTATAGATTGTAGGGTATAGAGTGTAGGGTATAGAGTGTAGAGTGTAGGGTATAGAGTGTAGAAAGTAGGGTATAGTGTGTAGGGTATAGAGTGTAGAGTGTAGGGTATAGAGTGTAGGGTATAGAGTGTAGATTGTATGGTATAGAGTGTAGGGTATAGAGTGTATAGTGTAGGGTATAGAGTGTAGAGTGTAGGGTATAGAGTGTAGGGCAGGGGTCGGGAACCTATGGCTCGCGAGCCAGATATGGCTCTTTTGATGGCCGTATCTGGCTCGCAGACAAGGGGCCCGGGGCCGGCAAGTCAGACGCCCCTGGTCACCGCACTATGTCCGCCTCCTGCTCCCGCACACTTCCGTCACTTACTTCTATCTATAGATAAGCAGCAGTGCGCAGGCTCAGTGACGCTGCAGAGCGGCTCCTCCCATCCATAGCAGGGGGTGGCTCTCTGTATCCGCCGCCACGCCCCTGACATGCCCACTACACAAGCATCGCGTGCGGATGCTTTCTTCAGTTCCCATGTTTCCGGCGGTGCCCGGAAGCGGCAGCACCTGTTTCCATAGTGACCCGCGGCCGTCCTAGCCATGTCCTGTCACGCACTGCGGCTCCGACTCTGCCGCCTGTCCCCGGCCCTCAGGGGCCCCCGCAGGAGCCTTCATTATGTCCAGGGCCAGAACCCCGACCCCTAAACCAAGGAGTACTTCTACTACAACGACCACCAGGGACAGGTACGGGGGCACAGTGCAGCAGGAGCTCGGGCCCCTGGGGCCCATAGCTGTGATCAGCTGCAGCGTGATTTCTCATCTTTATTTTACAGCCCGCACAGTGGTATGTATATACCGCACAGCCCGCACAGTGGTCTATCCATCCGGCTGTGCTGTATAGACCACTGTGCGGGCTGTGCTGGATAGACCACTGTGCGGGCTGTGCTGTATAGACCACTGTGCGGGCTGTGCTGGATATACCGCTGTGCGGCCTGTGCTGTATAGACCACTGTGCGGGCTGTGCTGTATAGACCACTGTGCACCCGACTAACCCGTGACGAAAAGAAGACAGCTCTTCTAGAGGTCTACTAAAGTTCTATAGCACAAGGACCAAAAGAAACCTGGAGTTGGCCCTGCTTGCAGACAAATCCACAAATTAAAGAAATAATGACTCAGAGCCTTCTTTTCACCCCACAGTACTGCCCTTTATTGAAGAAGATGGCTAAAAGAAAGAAGGATGAGGAGTATCGTACTTTTCAGCAGGAGTGGACAGACGAATTTGCCTTTGTGGAGAGAGCAGGTTCACCAGTTTGTCTTATATGCAATGATAAAATTGCATCTATGAAGCGGTCAAATATAAAGCGCCACTTTGACACACGCCATGCTTCATTTGCATCGAAATATCCTGAAGGGGACAGCAGGAAGAAAGCCTGTCAAGAGCTGCTGTGCAAAGTGCAAGCTAGTCAGCAGCAACTTCGAGTTTGGACCCAACAAGGTGACTTAAATTCGGCTAGCTTTGTTGGTGCTTTGGCAATTGTCAGAAACGGAAAACCATTCACAGATGGGGAGTATGCCAAAACATTTATGCTTGATGTTGCCAATGAACTTTTTGATGATTTTCCGGATAAAGCCAAGATTATCAAACGGATAAAAGACATGCCTCTGTCAGCAAGAACAGTTCATGACCGTGCCATCATGATGGCAAATCAGATTGAGGCATCCCAAGTGAAGGACATAAATACAGCTCTGTTCTTTTCTCTTGCTTTGGATAAATCAACTGACGTAAGCCATATATCTCAGTTCAGCATCATTGCAAGGTATGCTGTCGGTGACACGTTACATGAGGAAAGTCTTGCTGTTTTGCCTCTGAAAGGGACAACAAGAGGGGATGATTTGTTCAAGTCATTCACTGAGTTCACTAAAGAAAAAAATCTACCAATGCATAAACTTATTTCAGTGTGTACTGATGGTGCTCCAAGCATGGTAGGAAAAAACAAAGGATTTGTAGCGCTTCTTCGTGAACATGAAAAAAGACCTATCCTTAGTTTTCACTGCATCCTACATCAGGAGGCACTTTGTGCTCAGATGTTTGGTGAGCAGCTTGGTGAGGTGATGTCACTTGTCATTCAGGTGGTCAACTTTATTGTTGCCCGTGCTTTAAATGATCGCCAGTTTAAAACACTCCTGGATGAAGTTGGGAATAATTATCCTGGTCTGCTTCTGCACAGCAACGTGCGCTGGCTGTCAAGAGGGAAGGTGCTCAGCCGTTTCGCAGCTTGTCTGAGTGAAATACGAACTTTTCTTGAAATGAAAAACGTTGACCATCCTGAGTTGTCCAACACTGAGTGGCTCCTGAAGTTCTTCTATCTTGTAGATATGACTGAACATCTGAACCAGCTCAATGTGAAAATGCAAGGCGTTGGTAATACAGTTTTATCGCTTCAACAAGCTGTGTTTGCATTTGAAAATAAGCTGGAACTGTTTATCGCAGACATTGAAACAGGTCGTTTAATACACTTTGAAAAACTGGGAGAGTTTAAAGATGCATGCACAGCAAATGACCCTGCACAACATCTTGATATTCAGCAGCTAGCAGGCTTTACATCCAATCTCCTGCAATCATTCAAAGCGCGCTTTGGAGAATTTCGTGAGCACACTCGTCTTTTTAAGTTCATCACTCATCCACATGAGTGTGCACTGGACAGCACTGACCTGAGTTATATCCCTGGTGTCTCCATCAGAGATTTTGAGCTACAAGCTGCTGACCTGAAGGCTTCAGACATGTGGGTGAATAAGTTTAAATCACTTAATGAAGATTTGGAAAAACTTGCACGACAGCAAGCAGAGTTGGCAAGCAAACACAAGTGGAGAGAAATGAAACAACTCCAACATGCAGACCAGCTGATTGTCAAAACTTGGAATGCACTTCCTGTCACATACCAAACACTGCAGTGTGTGGGTATTGCTGTACTGACAATGTTTGGCTCTACCTATGCATGCGAGCAGTCTTTCTCACATCTAAAGCACATCAAGACTAACATACGTTCACGTTTAACGGATGGAAGTCTCAACGCCTGCATGAAGCTAAACCTCACCACGTATGAACCAGATTACAAAGCCATCAGCAAATCCATGCAGCACCAGAAGTCACATTAATGGTAGGAAGTATTCTATTCATCGTTGGTTAGCAACAGCATTAAAACGTTATTATGTTATAAAAAAAAGAGTTCGGAGATTTGTTGTTCTTTAAAATTAAATACAAGTCAATGTGTGCACTTTATGTACAGTGAGACTATTTAATAAAGTTAAATTATTTATTATGCTGGGTGTGCCTGCTTGTATGTACCACTTTAAGTAGTAAATGCTTTAGTTCCCTATGGGTCTGAGCCTCTCTTTTTTGTTCATTTTCTGTAAGACCAACACTTTTAAAAGGGCCACTGACAGATACAATTGCTCCAGCGGTCACTTAGTACACAAAGGAGTGTTCCTCACTGCTGCACTAAGCCACCGCTGGACCTAAACAATAATTCGCTGTAAAATAATAAAATAGACAATTGACATAACTGACAATGCGTTGTGTGACATGTCCAACATTCCAGCTTCTTTCTTCTGCGAATGCCTCAAAGCTGGCATTCTCTCAACATCAGGTGGGAAGAATGCCAGCTTCCAGTCATGCGCAGGAAAAAGAAGAAGCCAGACTGCTGGACTGATGTCATGCATCGCAAGCTCACAATGTAAGTTATTTATTTAATTTTTTACTGCTAATTACCATTGTTTCAGTCCAGTTGTGGCTTTATACAGCAGGGAGGAGCATTCCTTGCTGTACTAAGTGAACATTGGAGCGATTGATCTGTCAATGGCCCTTTAAACATATTGTACGGCTCTCGCGGAATTATATTTCAAAATATGTGGCGTTTACGGTTCTCTTAGCCAAAAAGGTTCCTGACCCCTGGTGTAGGGTATAGAGTGTTGGGATATAGAGTGTAGGGTATAGAGTGTAGGGTATAGAGTGTAGGGTATAGATTGTAGGGTATAGAGTGTAGGGTATAGAGTGTAGGGTATAGAGTATATAGTGTAGGGTATAGAGTGTAGGGTATAGAGTGTAGAGTGTAGGGTATAGAGTGTAGGGTATAGAGTGTAGGGTATAGAGTGTAGGGTATAAAGTGTAGAGTGTAGGTTATAGAGTGTAGGGTATAGAGTGTAGGGTATAGAGTGTAGGGTATAGAGTGTAGAGTGTAGGGTGTAGAGTGTAGAGTGTAGGGTATAGAGTGTAAGGTATAGAGTGTTGGGTATAGAGTGTATGTTATAGAGTGTAGGGTATAGAGTGTAGGGTATAGAGTGTAGGGTATAGAGTGTAGGGTATAAAGTGTAGAGTGTAGGGTATAGAGTGTAGGGTTTAGAGTGTATGTTATAGAGTGTAGGGTATAGAGTGTAGAGTGTAGGGTATAGAGTGTAGGGTATATAGTGTAGGGTATAGAGTGTAGGGTATAGAGTGTAGGGTATAGAGTGTATAGTGTAGGGTATAGAGTGTAGAAAGTAGGGTATAGTGTGTAGGGTATAGAGTGTAGAGTGTAGGGTATAGAGTGTAGGGTATAGAGTGTAGATTGTATGGTATAGAGTGTAGGGTATAGAGTGTATAGTGTAGGGTATAGAGTGTAGAGTGTAGGGTATAGAGTGTAGGGTATAGAGTGTAGGGTATAGAGTGTCGGGTATAGAGTGTAGGGTATAGATTGTAGGGTAAAGAGTGTAGGGTATAGAGTGTAGGGTATAGAGTATATAGTGTAGGGTATAGAGTGTAGGGTATAGAGTGTAGAGTATAGGGTATAGAGTGTAGGGTATAGAGTGTAGAGTGTAGGGTATAGAGTGTAGGGTATAGAGTGTAGAGTGTAGGGTGTAGAGTGGAGAGTGTAGGGTATAGAGTGTAAGGTATAGAGTGTAGGGTATAGAGTGTATGTTATAGAGTGTAGGTATAGAATGTAGGGTATAGAGTGTAGGGTATAGAGTGTAGAAAGTAGGGTATAGTGTGTAGGGTATAGAGTGTAGGGTATAGAGTGTATGGTATAGAGTGTAGAGTGTAGGGTATAGAGTGTAGAAAGTAGGGTATAGTGTGTAGGGTATAGAGTGTAGAGTGTAGGGTATAGAGTGTAGGGTATAGAGTGTAGATTGTATGGTATAGAGTGTAGGGTATAGAGTGTATAGTGTAGGGTATATAGTGTAGAGTGTAGGGTATAGAGTGTAGGGTATAGAGTGTTGGGATATAGAGTGTAGGGTATAGAGTGTAGGGTATAGAGTGTAGGGTATAGATTGTAGGGTATAGAGTGTAGGCTATAGAGTGTAGGGTATAGAGTGTAGAGTGTAGGGTATAGAGTGTAGGTTATAAAGTGTAGAGTGTAGGGTATAGAGTGTAGGGTATAGAGTGTAGGGTATAGAGTGTAGGGTATAAAGTGTAGAGTGTAGGGTATAGAGTGTAGGGTATAGAGTGTAGAGTGTAGGGTGTAGAGTGGAGAGTGTAGGGTATAGAGTGTAAGGTATAGAGTGTAGGGTATAGAGTGTATGTTATAGAGTGTAGGGTATAGAGTGTAGAGTGTAGGGTATAGAGTGTAGGGTATAGAGTGTAGGGTATAGAGTGTAGGGTATAAAGTGTAGAGTGTAGGGTATAGAGTGTAGGGTTTAGAGTGTATGTTATAGAGTGTAGGGTATAGAGTGTAGAGTGTAGGATATAGAGTGTAGAGTGTAGGGTATAGAGTGTAGGGTATATAGTGTAGGGTATAGAGTGTAGGGTATAGAGTGCAGGGTATAGAGTGTAGAGTGTAGGGTATAGAGTGTAGGGTATAGAGTGTAGGGTATAGAGTGTATGGTATAGAGTGTAGGGTGTAGAGTGTATGGTATAGAATGTAGGGTATAGAGTGTAGAGTGTAGGGTATAGAGTGTAGGGTGTAGAGTGTAGGGTATAGAGTGTGGGGTATAGAGTGTAGAGTGTAGGGTATAAAGTGTAGGGTATAGAGTGTAGGGAGTAGGGTATAGAGTGTAGAGTGTAGGGTATAGAGTGTATGGTATAATGTGTAGGGTATAGAGTGTAGGGTGTAGAGTGTAGGGTATAGAGTGTAGGGTATAGAGTATAGGGTATAGAGTGTAGAGTGTAGGGTATATAGTGTAGGGTATAGAGTATAGAGTGTAGGGTATAGAGTGTAGGGTATAGAGTGTAGAGTGTAGAGTGTAAGGTATAGAGTGTAGAGTGTAGGGTATAGAGGGTAGGGTATAGAGTGTATGGTATAGAGTGTAGGGTATAGAGTGTAGGGTATAGAGTGTAGAGTGTAGGGATTAGAGTGTAGGGTATAGAGTGTAGGGTATAGAGTGTAGAGTGTAGGGTATAGAGTGTAGGGTATAGAGTGTACGGTATAGAGTGTTGGGCTATAGAGTGTAGGGTATAGAGTGTAGGGTATACAGTGTA
This sequence comes from Ranitomeya imitator, assembly GCF_032444005.1. Lineage (NCBI taxonomy): Eukaryota > Metazoa > Chordata > Amphibia > Anura > Dendrobatidae > Ranitomeya > Ranitomeya imitator. The sequence goes on from NW_027193601.1 coordinate 599,616, forward strand.
GGGTATAAAGTGTAGAGTGTAGGGTATAGAGTGTAGGGTATAGAGTGTAGGGTATAGAGTGTAGGGTATAGAGTGTAGAGTGTAGGGTATAGAGTGTAGAGTTTAGGTTATAGAGTGTAGGGTATAGAGTGTAGGGTTTAGAGTGTATGGTATAGAGTGTAGGGTATAGAGTGTAGAGTGTAGGGTATAGAGTGTAGGATATAGAGTGTAGGGTATAGAGTGTATGGTATAGAGTGTACGGTATAGAGTGTAGAGTGTAGGGTATAGAGTGTAGGGTATAGATTGTAGGGTATAGAGTGTATTGTATAGGGTATAGAGTGTATGGTGTAGAGTGTAGGGTATAGAGTGTATAGTGTAGGGTATAGAGTGTAGGGTATAGAGTGTA